>NC_134483.1:342859176-343216676 GCF_040206685.1 Ascaphus truei
TAACTTATATGCACATGTACAGTAATTCATCATTGGGACACCTTGTAAACTCATTCTATAGCAACTATCCTCATTACAGAAATGCATGCATATGCACACGACTATTCATTGTTGGCAACATGTCACAATAACATGGCTAATTACACATGTTACACAAAACTTTTCCCACATCAATCTCAGCCTTTTTGTCTCATTACATGACTGACTCTTGCGTTCACAAGTTTTACATGCATTGCACATGCAACTATTTATTTGCAAGCAATGTTTGTACAAAGCATCACGTCACATCATTGGCAAATATCATCATTCCCTGCAGAATACACACAACAACTGCACACAGCTTGCCACACAAGTACTTTATTATGTTAATGTAAAACCTTGCATTTTACTATGTCACCTGACATCATCACATACCTATTTAAAGGACGCCCATTACCTGCTCATTCACAGCTACTCATTTCAAAATGTTGAGATTGTTTAGGAGACGGAGGAACATTCTTTTCTATGACATGCTTGATGATGAAGACAATCATATAGGGCAAGGGAGGGACACACCGAGGGACAGTGACAGGGACAGTGACGCGGATACGACAGGGACAGGGAGAGGGACAGGCCGAGGGACAGGGAGAGGGACAGGAGATCAGAGGAGAAGACAGAGGAGACAAGTTGTGCCTCGTCCGCGTCTGTACAGGGAGAGAACCCTGTTAGATGGGATGAGTGAGGAGGAGATTGTAAGTCGCTATCGTTTGAGTTCAGCAGCAATCTTAGCTCTTTATCAGGAGTAAGGGGAGATTTAGATTTTTTCACAGCCAGAGGTCGTGCAGTCCCTGGGCTTGTTAAAATGCTGTGCTCATTACATTATCTTGCTTCCGCGTCATACCAGACAACTGTGGGCATAGTGGGCGGGGTCTCGCAATCTACATTCTCGCGGGCCTTGACCCAGTTTCTCTATGCACTCAATAGACGCGCTAGGAATTATATTCATTTTCCTACAGAGGCGACAGAGTGGCTGGAAGTCAGGACTGGCTTTTATAATATAGCAGGGATACCATGTGTGCTGGGTGCAATCGATTGCACACATGTTGCTTTGATTGCACCTAGTCAGAGTGAGCATGTGTACCGCAATCGGAAGCACTACCATTCACTCAATGTACAGGTGGTATGTGATGCCACGATGAGGATAATGCATGTGGTACCCAAATTCCCTGGTTCCAGTCACGATTCCTCTATCCTGAGGAACTCTTCAGTCTTCCATGCGTTCGAAGAGGGACATTTTGAATATGGTTGGCTGCTGGGTGAGTACACATTTACATGTTATAACACAAAACACATTTTTATTTAGGAATGTTGGCATTGTAGAATTTGATCACTAATGTAAGCTTATGTGTGCTCCATTCATTATAGGTGACTCAGGATACGGAATTAGGCCGTGGCTCTTGACTCCGGTGCTAAACCCTCAAACTGAAGCAGAGGAGAGGTACAATGCAGCCCATATATCTACAAGATCTGTTATAGAGAGGACATTTGGCCTACTCAAGACCAGATTTAGGTGTCTGGACAGAACTGGTGGGGCTCTTCTATACAAGCCTCAAAAAGTCTCTGATATTATCCTTGCCTGTTGCATTTTGCACAATGTTGCACTCAGGCACAATGTACAATCAGACCTAGCTGAGCCTTTGGTAGACGAGCATCCCACCCATGTAGCTGCTGAAAATGAACAAACAGCCAGTGGTGGCCAGACACGCCAGAATCTCATCAATTCATTTTTTTCTTGTAAGTAAAAACAGATATGTTCCAAGTTCTACTTTTATACTTACATTATGTTATCTTAACAATAATTTTTTTTTATATAACCTTCTGTTAGGACACAGATGAATATGGGTTGCACACCTTTCTTTTCTCTGCTGTGTGCACAAAGGGATGTGGCACCGGTATGTTATTGTTGCACAGGTTATATAATCCCTCTTCAATTGTACTTTAGTTGTGTGTATGTGAATACAACTGGGGTAACAAAGCACTAATATTTTAGCATTGTGTTGTTCCTTATGCTAACACAATACACATATTATGCCCATACTCATTCATGCTTCTAGTATGCTTACATACAATGTTATTGGTGCAGTGTAACATGTACATCCATATGATGTGTACACCAGGCTCATTTACATTTTGAATGTCATTAAATATACATGGTGTTGCACATTTAACACCAAATACACACTTTGATGTGTTGTTTACGGTACTGAAGATGGCATGTCAATGTTTGCAATTTATATATTGTTCCTTTGCATTATAGGTATATTTGCAGTATGACTGATCATGGTATGTATATTTGCTGACATCTCTCATAAGATGTGGCTACCTCAATCTTCCTATAATTATTTGAACTAAAAACCCAACATATTGGTTTAAACACAAATGTTACATATATGTACTTTCTGTATCATGTATATGCATTTAGCTACTCTTGAGGTTTCATGTGCATTGTATTACAAAATGAGTAGATTAGTATGCTGCAGGACGCAGTGTGTCAGGGCACAGCCAAAGATGATCAGGATGACAGCTTGTGGTTTAAAAGGTAATCTTTAATTGAACATCATGGTGCAGACAGAGGAATGGAGGGTAGCTCTTACGCGTTTCACGCCTAGCTGGCGCTTCGTCAGAGAGTGAAAATGTAATGCTGGGACCCCCTTGATATAGTACTTCTAATTATGGTTCAAATGAATCACAGCCGCGGCTCCGTTGGCCGGAAGTGACGAAACCGGAAGTTGAAAACCGGAAGTGACGCGACGGACTCCATGCAAGAGATGATTGTTTACAAGCTAGATTTGTAGTCATGGAGACCGTAGCGTCATCCCTCGGTGTCAATAAGGGGGAGAGTGTTACTCACGGACCCAGCATTATCACCCCACCATACAGAAAAATACCTCAACGGTGGTGGTTTAAAAACAATACTTAAAATGTAACAACTATGCATATGCTGAAGGACTCAGTAATTAATAAATGAAATATTATCCATAATGTACGATTGCATTGATATGATTAGAGCTTTTTTAGAGCTTCGTAGAGCTTTTGGGATTTATTGAAGGTCAATAAGGAATTAATGTAATAATGACAGATCTATGATCTCTAGTTGGTTGTTTGTATGCAATCTAGCAACCATAAATAATGGGTTCATATATTAGTGAGCTAAATATCAAGTTTTACACGAAAAGGTGCATTTGAAACAGTTATACATATCTGATTAGTATTTTTACAGATATTAAAAAAAAAAAAAAAAAAAAAAAACAACATTATGGAACTATGTAAAAATACTAATCACTAATCACTAATACTAATGAGTCCTTCAGCATATGCATAGTTGTTACATTTTAAGTATTGTTTTTAAACCACCACCGTTGAGGTATTTTTCTGTATGGTGGGGTGATAATGCTGGGTCCGTGAGTAACACTCTCCCCCTTATTGACACCGAGGGATGACGCTACGGTCTCCATGACTACAAATCTAGCTTGTAAACAATCATCTCTTGCATGGAGTCCGTCGCGTCACTTCCGGTTTTCAACTTCCGGTTTCGTCACTTCCGGCCAACGGAGCCGCGGCTGTGATTCATTTGAACCATAATTAGAAGTACTATATCAAGGGGGTCCCAGCATTACATTTTCACTCTCTGACGAAGCGCCAGCTAGGCGTGAAACGCGTAAGAGCTACCCTCCATTCCTCTGTCTGCACCATGATGTTCAATTAAAGATTACCTTTTAAACCACAAGCTGTCATCCTGATCATCTTTGGCTGTGCCCTGACACACTGCGTCCTGCAGCATACTAATCTACTCATCACTATCACGGATGCACGCCACCAACAAGAAGAAGACAGGCTTTTCTCATGTGAGTTTTTTATCCTTTTATTTGCTGGAAGGTGTATTACCAAGGTGGTTGCAAGCGTGTGTGACATTGTCCTCATTAGGAGTAATGTGGTGGAGCTAATCATTCTCCACTCACAGCACCCCTAGGACTTCAATATATATGTCCTATACACTACGCTCACCTATACACGCATCACTCACATTTATATCAGATGCCTGCATCACTATATCTTCAATCAAGAAAGTCTATATGGACATTATTATAAATATTCCTCTACAGTCATTTTGAGCACTATTGATGAACTTTGTTCCTCTATTGTATTACAAAATGATTACTCACATTTCATCACATTTTATGTATGTTTCCTTATAATTTCCATTCATGTAATATAGAGGTGTTTGGAGAAAAGGGGATAACTGTACTTATTTGTTTACTTACGGGAGCACATTCATCACTAGCATAGACACACTTTTTAAGACAACTGTTTGTGTCTCTATCAATTGGTGTAGGATCCATGTATAACACCGACAAATGATAACACCAGCTTTATTATGGTAGCTTATATCATCATATTGACTATACTATGTATTTTTAAACGATTAATAAACACCGTAAACTATAGTTAGTTAGGTTAATGAAATATACACAGAAACGTACTTCATAACATGATGGTGATGTCATATTCAGAACATCATGCATTGGAGGGGACCATAACATCTGGCCAGTAACATTATTTGCTACAGTCCCAAACCATTTTATCTACATACCCATGTAACAAGAGATTTTAAATATAAATGGCTACTTGGTTGTAAGTGTCCTTTACATTGGGAGAAGGAGTGGCTCAGTGAGTAAAGACACACACTGGCACTGATAGTTTGAAGCAGGGGAGTCTGGTTCAATTCCCGGTGTGGGCTCCTTGTGACCTTGGCCAAGTCACTTTATCTCCCTGTGCCTCATGCGGCAAAAAAACATTTGTACGTTCCACGGGCCAGGGACCTCAGGCTGAAACATGTGTCTGTAAATCGCTGCGTACAACTAGCAGCCCTATACATGAACATGCTCATATTATTATTATTATTATTGTTACATAGTTTCGACAGTCATACGTTCCATTACACAATAGAATACACAAATGTGTTAGCAGAGTGGGAATGGTTGTTATATAAAAAACACACCATGTCATAAAATGTTAGTAGTCATTAAAGAACACTCAAGAAAAATTCAATAGGCACTATTTTGCAACATCATTATGTTAATTAAGTGCTTATGCAATATAGGCATAAGGGTATCACTTTTTTAATTGTTTGTTAATAAGCGCTGCAAGCAATATAAAATTAGTTCCATATGTAGTATAGTAGTCGGTGGCTCCTCCTCACAATCATCTCATATAAAGGTAGACTCTTCTGAAATCATACATTGATCCGATTGTATCTTCCCCGACATCTCTGAAATACAGCAAACACATGATGGTCAAATATGGCACCTTACTATATATGTATCCGTGACAACGCGTTACACAGCTCTATATGATTGTGTACATACACACGTCACTCATTTATATGTTACAACTACAAGTGTACATCAGTATGTAATTTTTATTATCATTTGTAGCAGCCATAACTATGTATATGAAGTGAACGTTGCCTGTATACTGAAAAATGTGCGCGCACATCTTAGTGTGCGCACGCACTTCACGCTTGGCTCCACTAACTGTTAGCGCATGCGCAAAACAAAGCGAACGTTGTGCGTTCAATACATGTAGAAAATACCAGTAAACATCACATCTTTATTTCAAATACAATGAAGATGAAACTAAAATCATTCTAAACGAGTACATCTGTATTCTTTTAAACCAGACGTGTTTGGACAGAAAGGACGGCCGATAACACAATGCGCAAATGCAATACGTGTGACGTCATGTTAAGCCAGCGTGAAACGCACGCTAACACTCCTCCCACTCAATTAACATTCGGCTAACGCCCAGGGTACGCCTACAAACACTGAGCCGCACGCATCACACACTGCAGTTACCGTTACTATAACAAAACATGACAGCCAATAGGCTTTGAGGCGCGCACGTCGCTTGGGGGCGGGACTTACATCCGTAATCCTTTTTAAGGACGCCTTGGCCCATGACAAGGGTCCCACGTCATACGTGGTGGACCCGGTTTTCAATGTTGTAGATGTTGCATGATAACAAAACAGGTATGTGTTAGAGTTATGGAAAAATGTTGCTAATATGTTTAAAGGGATAGGAAAGTACGTATATGTATACCGTCAGCAATGTGTACTACTCTTTCAGGTTCTACTATATTGTATTAGGAAACAATTTGTTTGTGATCGCTACATGTTATGCAGTCTGCAATGTTACGCTGTATCCACGCATTGAAAGGGAAAATGGTGGTTACAAAAAAAAAAAAAATTTAAACGCAGAGTCAACGCATAACGATTGTTATATTTACCATTCTTCTAGAATTAACTCTTCGCCTGGCTGCAACTGGTCGCTCCAGAAATGCAAGGCATTTTCATCCACGCTTGACCCAACCGCTGAATCCAGTATGACACATATCTCCTCCAGGATGCGCTCATAGGAATCGCCACTGCTTTCTTCAAATAATTGGTCGGGAGGTAGGTTCATTTCTTCGGGTTCCCATTCCAATGCATTTTCAGCTGAAAGGCTTGGTACATAATCATAGTACTTTTGTTCTTGTACAATGTGGGTTTCAGGAATGGAGGCTGCAGATATTGCAGCACGTATCGATTCAAACGGATCAGTAGTAGCGGATACATTGCTATTGCCATTAGGAATAAATATGCCTTTCACGACAATATAAGTGTCGTCTTTCAGGAGAAATTGTTTTTCCGGGGCAATCTTCCAGAAACCATAGGTGTGTTGTAGCTTATCCTGGTCACGTTCAAAAAAGTCATTACTTGATAAAGTGAATCTTATTGAGGAATTAAAATTCCGTGCATGCTTACGGTCTTGGTAATAAGGATATTTTGCTCGAATGAAATCATCGATTTGGCGTGTGCTTGCTTTCTGTCCGCGACTGTTCAAGATGGCTTCACAGATCATGTACTTATACCCTAAAAGGGGATTAATATTGTTAACGAATTCATCAGCCATGTCTGAGTAGCACAAAAGCTGTGTGCAGGTCTGTGTTATTTGCTCATCAAAATGAATGTGCTGAATGGCTAACAAACTCCTGTTTTTCCTTGTCAAGGTCAACAAAACTAACTACTTTGACTCCTTATTTCAAACGCCAATTGGATTTGTTTGTCTAATTGGGTTAACAGTTGTGGTTTGTGATATGGGACTGTGGGAGAAACATTTCTCCTTCTTTTATCTCGTTTGTGAAAAACATCCCTAGAATTTGAATGCGTTCACATAGTGTTTTTTTGAACACTAACAAAGACCACTGTGTGAAAATATTTCTTAGCCAGGCATATCAGTACAAACACACACCTGCAAAAAGAAATGTTTTTTCCCCGCTTACATTTCTGTGTGTATGTGAAAGTCTGGTTAACTCCCTGTCTGCATGAGTTTAAATACGTGTGTATATATATATATCTAAATATATCTCTCTTATAAAAATATATATATTTATATATTATATTTTATTTTTTTTAATATTGCAGGAGTACACACAACATTGATGGCAGTAAGTATACCTTGTATGAAACCTATTTAAATGGTGAGAAACATGATTGAATGAAGTAATAAACATTTGTTTAAGCACAATACTGTTAGAGTCTCATACTTAGGATATTTCTCAAACATTATGCCTGTATTATTAAAATAGTGTGCTTTCACAAGGAAGCATGAAGTGTATTAGTTTGTAAAATACATGTATACCAGTTTATATAGTACTATATATATATATATATATATATATATATATATATAGATATACACACACACACACACACACACACACACACACACTCAGTGTGTGTATATATATTTTTATACATTCTGAGATGTTATTGAAACAAGAACACACAAATGATTAAAGGACAAAATTAGAATGCCCAAGCAAGGCAAAGGTAAGTAATAATTTACACATAATCCTGCTGTACACGTACAAGAAAGATGTTTGCAGTTACTTAGGTGTTTTTATAAATGCATGTGACTAATATGCATATGCAATTCTTACATCAATTAACACACCCAAATGCAATGTTTTGCTGCAAAGTCAATGGCAGCTTCTCTAAACTTTGCAACTGGTTCCAGGTGGACCATTACTGAACAGACGATTAATACATAAATATTTATAACACTATTCATTAATTGAGTGTTAACATTTCCAAAACTTCACGTGTACAAGAACATACTTGAAAGTTTGGAAACAACACAGTCTTCAGCATACATACAATAGTAATTAGATAATGTGAAGTCAACAAAACAAGGCCAAAGACATATTTTCTGAATTATAACATTTATTTTTTTTGTTCCTTTTGCGAGCGAGTAACAGGCCTGCTTGTTGTCTCTTGAATTTTCCTTTTTCTTTTGCCACCAACTTTAGGCACAGCAGAGCCACTTTGAGTGGCCTCTGGCACTTCACGGGCAGGGCTTGTGGGCAGTGACTCACCTACAGGGCTTTTGGGCAGTGACTGTTCACCTACGGGGCTTGTGGCCAGTGACTCACCTACAGGGCTTGTGGCCAGTGATTCACCTACAGGGCTTTTGGGCAGTGATTCACCTACAGGGCTTTTGGGCAGTGATTCACCTACAGGGCTTTTGGGCAGTGATTCACCTACAGGGCTTTTGGGTAGTGACTGTGAGCAAGTTGGTAGACACTGCACAAGTGATGGTTGGTCTGTTTCATGTGTGTCTTTTGTTGTTTTTGACCAAAAACTGGTCAGTAGTAACTGCTTGTATTTTGTTTTTGTGGGCTCCTTTGTAGGTGTCAGCTGCTGATTTTGTACAGATGGCAGTGGTAGTATGTCGTCAGGAACCTGCACAGCAATCTCTGCTACTTGACCGGTAACATTTGGGCCTGGTGAATGAATATCAGATGAATGTGGTGAAAACTGACCTGCATGAACAGATCCTGGCTGGGAGGTGTTGAATTGTGGTACATTAGTCATTCTCCAGTAATTAGCTTGTGTTTGCTGAACAACTAATGCTTCGAATGAGGTGTTGATTTTTTGCAACTGTTTCGGCACTTCAATGAAGACTCTGTGGAGATGTGCCAATTGTGAAACTGTTTCTTCCTGCAGTGCAATCATCCTTTCCAGCACTGTCATGAAGTCAGAATGGCGACGATTTTCTGCTTCCACAATTTTTCCCTCAGAAGCTACAATTGCATCGTATGTCGTATTTGCTGGACGATTTGCCGGTAAAACAGTTTCAATTGGAACGTCTTCATGGTCACTTGCTTCTATTTGTGTGTGTATGGCGGTGGCGTCATCATCATCATCATCATAATCCTCTTCATCATGTTCTACAAATAAATGTACAAATTATTAAATGTCATGTTAATCTCTGCTGTGTTACTATGTAATTGTACTG
This sequence comes from Ascaphus truei, assembly GCF_040206685.1. NCBI lineage: Eukaryota > Metazoa > Chordata > Amphibia > Anura > Ascaphidae > Ascaphus > Ascaphus truei. The sequence continues at coordinate 342,868,555 of NC_134483.1, forward strand.
TGTCATAAGTAACAACTAACATGTTTCCATACGTTTTATAACCTCACATTAAAAACTACCTTGACTTAAGAATAATGTTTGGACTCAGTATGAAATATGAGTGAATGAAAACTTGCTGTAAACTCAAAACTCCTACATGATAGTTAACATCACTAACACAATACAAGTTGCCTTACACTTCATTTTCACTGACACTAAGTAATCCTATTTAAAGAAGATGTGCAAAACAAATAATGAACATGACAACATAACATATAGAAGAGCACATATTATATGGCCACCAACTGATACACTCACCTTCTAGGTGTGTTGAGCTGGCTGACCCAGGTGAAGACACTTGTTCAGTCTCAGATGACACATGTCCTTCAGGGGCAACTATATATAACAATAACATAAGTTTTACATTTACATGTGTAAATATTGAACAAACAGTTATTGTATGTTCTGTATTTATGAGTATCTAACAGCATCATTTCCTTAACCCAAAATGTGTGTGTGAAAGTGAACATAAATAGTTGTAATAACAATGTACATGCCTGTGTACTTAGAACTTTTGAGTTCCCTAACATACAACATACTATGGTTCTGCAGTAATGCGTGAGGAAAAATACATTAAATTTGTCCATAAAAATCATATGTTGTGTAGTGATATCAGTATCATAATGTACATAACTATCATGAGATGACCATTCACAATGGTTATCATGAAGGTGGTCATATTGCAAAAAGTGTTGTTTTTGGTAGAGGATATGTGTGGTACATTAATATAAGATGTGGCACACATGAATGTGGCTGTGACTAAACAAGACAAGACATGCAGTGTGTGATAATGTGTCGTTGATAGTAGTTCAACTATAGATATGAGTGAACTAATGTGTGACGTACGGTTTGATAAGTAATGAGTTGTTGGGGCATTTAGTAGCTAAAGTGAAGCTTTCAAATGAGTGTGATTAACTTCAGTTGTGCTAGTGAGGTTGTAAGAACGGTTTTCCCTTCCCCAAAAAGCCTAATGAGCCACACCTTTCAATTACTTGAAACAGGTGAAAATGGTGTGAACTAAGTTGCCCCTAAAATGAGGCTGTAATTAGTGTGTGTGCTGAACCCCACCCCCTCTGTTGAAGTGTATGCTGTGATGAGATATTAATTGCAGCTGCTTTAACACAATGGTAGATGAGCTAAATAGTCGTGTGCAGTTTTGAAGTTATGAAAACAATGACATAAAATATGATACGTGTGCCTCATTATGCTGTCTGTATATGACTTAAAGCAAAAATGGACCTTTTCATAAACAACTATAGATGTGTTAGTGCAAGTGATGTTTGTAGGCCGTTGCATGCAATATATTTGATGCATGCTTAAAATAGGCAGTAATGTCATGTTTGTCGGAGTAAAATAAATAAATACACAATAATATTCTACATATTTCTGTTCTGTACCTGTAGCTAGTAATAATTTCTGATTAACATGTGTTACACATGTGTACTACCCTGTTGTTCCCCATCTTCGCCCACCATCAATTGCTTCCACTGCAGCAATGCATTTTGGGAATTCACATGTAAATGAGCACGCAATGGCACGTGCTATATTAGTTACTGCTTTTAGTAGGACTACAACATATATGTCTATTTAGATATATATATATATATACAGAATCAGACATATACATATATAGATGCAGGTATGCTTATATTGTGAAGACAGTATAAAAAGCAGTGTAACTATGCAAAATAACTGTAAGCAACGACACGCCTAGTACAGTAATATTTCTCACCTGGTGGAAATTGTGAGGGGTAAATTCCTATATCACGGTCACCAGGTAAGCCTTCCACGACGACGGGAAGTAATTTTGCCCGAAGCAGCTCCTCCAATGGACTTAATATGAGACGTTGTGGTGTGGGCCCACCTCCAGTGCCAGTAGCATGCACGCGTTGGTGTTGTATTTTCTTTTTCAATTTGGACCTAATATCATCAAATCTCTTGTGACAATTCCGCTTGTCCCTCACATGATTCCCACACGCATTGACACCAATGACTATTGTGTCCCACATTTCTTTTCTGCTTGCTGAACTTGTCCGCCCTTGAAAAACATATCAAATATATGAGGTAAATGAATAATAATATAAGCACCAGTTTCCTACACTGCTAGCTGTTCCAAGAGATAGCAAACATGCTGTTTTATGTGTAATATGTGAAGCACATGAGCATTCACTACTAAACCTATACATGTAAGCAAGGTTGCATTCATATTGTATGCAGTTACGGCAAATTGACCGCCTGTGTTTAGTTGTCCTTGTAAGGCATGCTAAAAAGCTGTGTTTCCAGACTAATTAACATAGAAAGATATTGTGAAGCCATATTTGCATATGAACAAAACTCAGATGACCTAGGATCACATGTATTTGAATAATAAATGTAAATGTACACTTACCTAGTAAATGTCCATATATACTGTCATAGTGCTCCAGAATGCCAGTGACAAGAGCTGTATTTTCCTGGTCATTGAAGCGAGGATTACGTGGCTTCTCCACACGTTTCTTCCGAGCAGGTTTAGGGTCAGAGCTTGGCTGGTGCTGACTGGACTCTCCTTCTTCCAATGGAAGAGCCTCCAAAAGCTGCCCACCAGCAAGCACGCCACCACCATCCACCCCATCAGCAACTGCGCCACCAGCAGCACTCCCAGCACCAGCACTCCCACTCCTAGCACCAGCACTCACACTCCTAGCACCAGCACTCACACTCCTAGCACCAGCACTCACACTCCTAGCACCAGCACTCACACTCCTAGCACCAGCACTCCCAGCACCAGCACTCCCACTCCCAGCACCAGCACTCCCACTCCCAGCAACAGCACTCCCACTCCCAGCAACAGCACTCCCACTCCCAGCAACAGCACTCCCACTCCCAGCAACAGCACTCCCACTCCCAGCAACACCACTCGCAGCACCAGCACTCCCACTCCCTGCAACACCACTCTCACTCTCAGCAACATCACTCCCCTGAACAGTACGTTCACTCCGACGCGTACTCCCACGAGTAGCACTCCCACTCCCACCAGCATCACTCTTCCCACGCTTTGCGGGCATACTTCCAGCACTCACAAAAAACAGACAATAAATGTACAGCCAATCACACGAAACACTTCCACATATAAAACAAGACAAAGATGTAAACAAAACAACAATGGACAAAGCTCACCCAATACACAACAAGTCTCTCAGTCAATATGCAAATCTTCAAACAGCCAGCTCTGTGCGTCTCTCTCTCTCTCACTCCCAACAACACAGAGAATGATTAGCAGTACACGTTGCCTTTAAATATGGCGCGCAATCCAAAACATGCTTGTTTCGCCTGATTCAGCAAGATTTGTGATTGGGCAACCTATCAGCACCGCGCCACGCACGCCGATACACCTGTGTGTGATCGGCTAATCATCGTGAGAGTGGGCGGATTTGTTTTCGGGTTGATTTTGAATGTATTCGGCACTTACTGCATACGGAGAGGAAAAAACGCCAATAACATGACTAATCGGTAAGATTGCCGATTTCACATAATCGACGCTTACTGCATGAGGCCCATAGTGTGTGTATACATACCCATGGTTGTCTTAGTGCAGAAACAAACGATCACACAGGACCAACCGACTGCATGAGTCGCGCTGCGATTGCATGTAATTATATACACAAAACTGCTTGCATGGAAACACTGTGTATAGGAGTATAACACATTAAAGTGTGAGGAGTGACTTTTGACAATCAATTGAGTTTTTTGTCGGTATTGGTAGCTAACCACATGTGATCGGGTAAACGTTCGGACCTATGCAGAAAATTTACATAGACTATAAGAACAAGACATCACTCAGCTTTAACTGTCACCTAACAGGAAATAAGTGAGTATACAGTATATACAGAGGAGAGAGAGAATGTGCAAAATGTATGTATCAAAACCACTCCTTATGTGTAAGAATAAAACAACTAACTAAAAGTTTCTCCGGAATAAATACACATGGACCAACAATGAACTTGGTAGATATGTACATAGTTACTAATGATACAACATAAATGATTTAGCTCTAGTAGGGACTAGAGGAGATCTAATTACTCTATGTGTTATAAAACACTATACTGAGGTTTATGTTTCATTGCAACATACACAAGGTGTCTCTGGTGATTAACAAACGAATAAATGGCACTCATGAAATTATAAGTTTGGGTTTGCAGCAGTTTAAAGACTATTACTGTAAGGCCATAAAGGTCAGCGCTAAGGGCCTCATGCAGTAAGCGTTGATAAGGGAATTATCACCATTTTATAGCCAAAATTGGGTTTGAGATTCAGTAAGCGCCGATAAGTGCTTGATTTCGCCAGGTTTCGGAGCCGATTATTTTGTTATGGCCAGTCGGCTGCCGATAAGCCTGTTTTCGCCACTGATCGCCACTTTTTTAAATCGGCTGGATTCAACAAAAAAAAACAGCTTATCGGGGCTGATCGGCACTACGAAATTGAGATGTTATGGCCGATTTCTCCCGCCAACTAAAGTTGGCAGTTTGGACGGGAGAACGATCGCTAAGGCTGCCGGAACGGCACTTAGAAAAAAAAAATCTTCTGTACATCAATGGAGTCAATGGAGCGGGGACGTATAACAGTATAGTACTGTTTACGTTTCATTGCTCACAATACAAACGTCATTTGCATTACAGTGTGGGGGGCATTCCCTGCATTGTGTCACGGCTGACGTGTATTATTTGCATAACATTATACTTTTACATGTTTGCAGCATTTGCGGGTCACATTACTCATCATGTGATGATGTGGCAAGGGAAAATACTATACTCAACTCTTAAAGGAGAACCTCACATCATAGCACACATTTTACTGCATTGATCGACAATTGTTTACATGATGTTACACATGTCACACATGTCACACATACACCGTATATTCATGTTCCTTTACATTACACAATGCTTGTAATGTGTCACGCATCTTTAAACGTTCATGTACATCTAAATTCTCATGTTTACATCTACGTTTGGTCCTCCCTATTTTCATGACGTCACTTATTGGACGCTCAATCACATTGCATGTTTACATTGTAACCGTAGCATTACAAGCACTTCAACCTAACTTATACACACATGTACAGTAATTCAGCATTGGGACACCTTGTTAACTCATTCTATACCAACTATCCTCCTTACAGAAATGCATGCATATGCACACGACTATTCATTGTTGGCAACATGTCACAATAACATGGCTAATTACACATGTTACACAAAACTTTTCCCACATCAATCTCAGCCTTTTTGTCTCATTACATGACTGACTCTTGCGTTCACAAGTTTTACATGCATTGCACATGCAACTATTTATTTGCAAGCAATGTTTCTACAAAGCATCACGTCACATCATTGGCAAATATCATCATTCCCTGCAGAATACACACAACAACTGCACACAGCTTGCCACACAAGTACTTTATTATGTTCATGTAAAACCTTGCATTTTACTATGTCACCTGACATCATTATACCTATTTAAAGGACGCCCATTACCTGCTCATTCACAGCTACTCATTTCAAAATGTTGAGATTGTTTAGGAGACGGAGGAACATTCTTTTCTATGACATGCTTGATGATGAAGACAATCATATAGGGCAAGGGAGGGACACACCGAGGGACAGTGACAGGGACAGTGACGCGGATACGACAGGGACAGGGAGAGGGACAGGCCGAGGGACAGGGAGAGGGACAGGAGATCAGAGGAGAAGACAGAGGAGACAAGTTGTGCCTCGTCCGCGTCTGTACAGGGAGAGAACCCTGTTAGATGGGATGAGTGAGGAGGAGATTGTAAGTCGCTATCGTTTGAGTTCAGCAGCAATCTTAGCTCTTTATCAGGAGTAAGGGGAGATTTAGATTTTTTCACAGCCAGAGGTCGTGCAGTCCCTGGGCTTGTTAAAATGCTGTGCTCATTACATTATCTTGCTTCCGCGTCATACCAGACAACTGTGGGCATAGTGGGCGGGGTCTCGCAATCTACATTCTCGCGGGCCTTGACCCAGTTTCTCTATGCACTCAATAGACGCGCTAGGAATTATATTCATTTTCCTACAGAGGCGACAGAGTGGCTGGAAGTCAGGACTGGCTTTTATAATATAGCAGGGATACCATGTGTGCTGGGTGCAATCGATTGCACACATGTTGCTTTGATTGCACCTAGTCAGAGTGAGCATGTGTACCGCAATCGGAAGCACTACCATTCACTCAATGTACAGGTGGTATGTGATGCCACGATGAGGATAATGCATGTGGTACCCAAATTCCCTGGTTCCAGTCACGATTCCTCTATCCTGAGGAACTCTTCAGTCTTCCATGCGTTCGAAGAGGGACATTTTGAATATGGTTGGCTGCTGGGTGAGTACACATTTACATGTTATAACACAAAACACATTTTTATTTAGGAATGTTGGCATTGTAGAATTTGATCACTAATGTAAGCTTATGTGTGCTCCATTCATTATAGGTGACTCAGGATACGGAATTAGGCCGTGGCTCTTGACTCCGGTGCTAAACCCTCAAACTGAAGCAGAGGAGAGGTACAATGCAGCCCATATATCTACAAGATCTGTTATAGAGAGGACATTTGGCCTACTCAAGACCAGATTTAGGTGTCTGGACAGAACTGGTGGGGCTCTTCTATACAAGCCTCAAAAAGTCTCTGATATTATCCTTGCCTGTTGCATTTTGCACAATGTTGCACTCAGGCACAATGTACAATCAGACCTTGCTGAGCCTTTGGTAGACGAGCATCCCACCCATGTAGCTGCTGAAAATGAACAAACAGCCAGTGGTGGCCAGACACGCCAGAATCTCATCAATTCATTTTTTTCTTGTAAGTAAAAACAGATATGTTCCAAGTTCTACTTTTATACTTACATTATGTTATCTTAACAATAATTTTTTTTTATATAACCTTCTGTTAGGACACAGATGAATATGGGTTGCACACCTTTCTTTTCTCTGCTGTGTGCACAAAGGGATGTGGCACCGGTATGTTATTGTTGCACAGGTTATATAATCCCTCTTCAATTGTACTTTAGTTGTGTGTATGTGAATACAACTGGGGTAACAAAGCACTAATATTTTAGCATTGTGTTGTTCCTTATGCTAACACAATACACATATTATGCCCATACTCATTCATGCTTCTAGTATGCTTACATACAATGTTATTGGTGCAGTGTAACATGTACATCCATATGATGTGTACACCAGGCTCATTTACATTTTGAATGTCATTAAATATACATGGTGTTGCACATTTAACACCAAATACACACTTTGCTGTGTTGTTTACGGTACTGAAGATGGCATGTCAATGTTTGCAATTTATATATTGTTCCTTTGCATTATAGGTATATCTCCAGTATGACTGATCATGGTATGTATATTTGCTGACATCTCTCATAAGATGTGGCTACCTCAATCTTCCTATAATTATTTGAACTAAAAACACAACATATTGGTTTAAACACAAATGTTACATATATGTACTTTCTGTATCATGTATATGCATTTAGCTACTCTTGAGGTTTCATGTGCATTGTATTACAAAATGATTACTCACATTTCATCACATTTTATGTATGTTTCCTTATAATTTCCATTAATGTAATATAGAGGTGTTTGGAGAAAAGGGGATAACTGTACTTATTTGTTTACTTACGGGAGCACATTCATCACTAGCATAGACACACTTTTTAAGACAACTGTTTGTGTCTCTATCAATTGGTGTAGGATCCATGTATAACACCGACAAATGATAACACCAGCTTTATTATGGTAGCTTATATCATCATATTGACTATACTATGTATTTTTAAACGATTAATAAACACCGTAAACTATAGTTAGTTAGGTTAATGAAATATACACAGAAACGTACTTCATAACATGATGGTGATGTCATATTCAGAACATCATGCATTGGAGGGGACCATAACATCTGGCCAGTAACATTATTTGCTACAGTCCCAAACCATTTTATCTACATACCCATGTAACAAGAGATTTTAAATATAAATGGCTACTTGGTTGTAAGTGTCCTTTACATTGGGAGAAGGAGTGGCTCAGTGAGTAAAGACACACACTGGCACTGATAGTTTGAAGCAGGGGAGTCTGGTTCAATTCCCGGTGTGGGCTCCTTGTGACCTTGGCCAAGTCACTTTATCTCCCTGTGCCTCATGCGGCAAAAAAACATTTGTACGTTCCACGGGCCAGGGACCTCAGGCTGAAACATGTGTCTGTAAATCGCTGCGTACAACTAGCAGCCCTATACATGAACATGCTCATATTATTATTATTATTATTGTTACATAGTTTCGACAGTCATACGTTCCATTACACAATAGAATACACAAATGTGTTAGCAGAGTGGGAATGGTTGTTATATAAAAAAACACACCATGTCATAAAATGTTAGTAGTCATTAAAGAACACTCAAGAAAAATTCAATAGGCACTATTTTGCAACATCATTATGTTAATTAAGTGCTTATGCAATATAGGCATAAGGGTATCACTTTTTTAATTGTTTGTTAATAAGCGCTGCAAGCAATATAAAATTAGTTCCATATGTAGTATAGTAGTCGGTGGCTCCTCCTCACAATCATCTCATATAAAGGTAGACTCTTCTGAAATCATACATTGATCCGATTGTATCTTCCCCGACATCTCTGAAATACAGCAAACACATGATGGTCAAATATGGCACCTTACTATATATGTATCCGTGACAACGCGTTACACAGCTCTATATGATTGTGTACATACACACGTCACTCATTTATATGTTACAACTACAAGTGTACATCAGTATGTAATTTTTATTATCATTTGTAGCAGCCATAACTATGTATATGAAGTGAACGTTGCCTGTATACTGAAAAATGTGCGCGCACATCTTAGTGTGCGCACGCACTTCACGCTTGGCTCCACTAACTGTTAGCGCATGCGCAAAACAAAGCGAACGTTGTGCGTTCAATACATGTAGAAAATACCAGTAAACATCACATCTTTATTTCAAATACAATGAAGATGAAACTAAAATCATTCTAAACGAGTACATCTGTATTCTTTTAAACCAGACGTGTTTGGACAGAAAGGACGGCCGATAACACAATGCGCAAATGCAATACGTGTGACGTCATGTTAAGCCAGCGTGAAACGCACGCTAACACTCCTCCCACTCAATTAACATTCGGCTAATGCCCAGGGTACGCCTACAAACACTGAGCCGCACGCATCACACACTGCAGTTACCGTTACTATAACAAAACATGACAGCCAATAGGCTTTGAGGCGCGCACGTCGCTTGGGGGCGGGACTTACATCCGTAATCCTTTTTAAGGACGCCTTGGCCCATGACAAGGGTCCCACGTCATACGTGGTGGACCCGGTTTTCAATGTTGTAGATGTTGCATGATAACAAAACAGGTATGTGTTAGAGTTATGGAAAAATGTTGCTAATATGTTTAAAGGGATAGGAAAGTACGTATATGTATACCGTCAGCAATGTGTACTACTCTTTCAGGTTCTACTATATTGTATTAGGAAACAATTTGTTTGTGATCGCTACATGTTATGCAGTCTGCAATGTTACGCTGTATCCACGCATTGAAAGGGAAAATGGTGGTTACAAAAAAAAAAAAAAATTTAAACGCAGAGTCAACGCATAACGATTGTTATATTTACCATTCTTCTAGAATTAACTCTTCGCCTGGCTGCAACTGGTCGCTCCAGAAATGCAAGGCATTTTCATCCACGCTTGACCCAACCGCTGAATCCAGTATGACACATATCTCCTCCAGGATGCGCTCATAGGAATCGCCACTGCTTTCTTCAAATAATTGGTCGGGAGGTAGGTTCATTTCTTCGGGTTCCCATTCCAATGCATTTTCAGCTGAAAGGCTTGGTACATAATCATAGTACTTTTGTTCTTGTACAATGTGGGTTTCAGGAATGGAGGCTGCAGATATTGCAGCACGTATCGATTCAAACGGATCAGTAGTAGCGGATACATTGCTATTGCCATTAGGAATAAATATGCCTTTCACGACAATATAAGTGCCGTCTTTCAGGAGAAATTGTTTTTCCGGGGCAATCTTCCAGAAACCATAGGTGTGTTGTAGCTTATCCTGGTCACGTTCAAAAAAGTCATTACTTGATAAAGTGAATCTTATTGAGGAATTAAAATTCCGTGCATGCTTACGGTCTTGGTAATAAGGATATTTTGCTCGAATGAAATCATCGATTTGGCGTGTGCTTGCTTTCTGTCCGCGACTGTTCAAGATGGCTTCACAGATCATGTACTTATACCCTAAAAGGGGATTAATATTGTTAACGAATTCATCAGCCATGTCTGAGTAGCACAAAAGCTGTGTGCAGGTCTGTGTTATTTGCTCATCAAAATGAATGTGCTGAATGGCTAACAAACTCCTGTTTTTCCTTGTCAAGGTCAACAAAACTAACTACTTTGACTCCTTATTTCAAACGCCAATTGGATTTGTTTGTCTAATTGGGTTAACAGTTGTGGTTTGTGATATGGGACTGTGGGAGAAACATTTCTCCTTCTTTTATCTCGTTTGTGAAAAACATCCCTAGAATTTGAATGCGTTCACATAGTGTTTTTTTGAACACTAACAAAGACCACTGTGTGAAAATATTTCTTAGCCAGGCATATCAGTACAAACACACACCTGCAAAAAGAAATGTTTTTTCCCCGCTTACATTTCTGTGTGTATGTGAAAGTCTGGTTAACTCCCTGTCTGCATGAGTTTAAATACGTGTGTATATATATATATCTAAATATATCTCTCTTATAAAAATATATATATTTATATATTATATTTTATTTTTTTTAATATTGCAGGAGTACACACAACATTGATGGCAGTAAGTATACCTTGTATGAAACCTATTTAAATGGTGAGAAACATGATTGAATGAAGTAATAAACATTTGTTTAAGCACAATACTGTTAGAGTCTCATACTTAGGATATTTCTCAAACATTATGCCTGTATTATTAAAATAGTGTGCTTTCACAAGGAAGCATGAAGTGTATTAGTTTGTAAAATACATGTATACCAGTTTATATAGTACTATATATATATATATATATATATATATATATATATATATATCAAAAAATAAATAGATGATACCGTTCTGTGGCTAACGAAATGCTTTTATTTGTGCGAGCTTTCGAGATACACTGATCTCTTCTTCCGGCGATGTTACAATGAATGAAGTAAGGATAACTTAAAAACAGTGTCTCTTGGAATGTTATCTGTGCTTCTCCTTCCCCCGGTGTGGATGTGTTTTATGGCTAGAGGTGTCAAAGGGTAACTGAAAGCAAGTGAAGAAAGAGTGTGTATGTGTATCAGTGTGAATAAAAATGAATGGAGAGCCCACAGTATAAACAGTGCTCTACACAAGGTGTGTGTGGAGTGAGAGGGATATAAATGGTGTGGGTGGGTGTGGAAATGTGAGAGTATGTAGCACAACTAAAAGTGTGTGTGGATACTATGTGGTCCCTATTGGTGTATATGGATGGAAAAATAAGGAGTATTAGTATGTGTGAGAGACAGCTGTGTGTGCATACATACAGTATAGCACAGTATGTACAGACATGGCCTTTAGCGCTCATGGGAAGAGAGTTCGCTAGTGTCAGTAATGACTCATAAAATTTCGATCTCTGTTTAGGCCACTGCTAAGTGTCCCAAACAGTTGCATAAATTTGTATTCATGCAACCGTCTCTCTTTCGGGGTTTTAAGATTACCTTTGAGTATGGCAACCCTCAGATCGTTCATCTTATGGCCAGAGTCAGAGAAATGTTCGCCAACAGGACTGTCTCTTGTTCCGCGTGTGATGCTGTGGCGATGCAGGTTCATTCTCTTGTTTAGCCCCTGTCCTGTCTCACCTATGTAGTAGCAGCCCCCTGGGCATTTCATGCACATGATGAGGTACACGACATTGCTGGAGGAACAGGTGAACCCTCCTCTGATTTTGTATTCCCGATTCTTGTGTGGTATTTGTATTGTGTCCGCTGTGTAGAGCATTGCGCAGGTTTTGCATCTTGGGTCCTGGCATGGTTTTGTCCCGCATTCAGTTGTACTGCTGAATACTTTACTCCTCACCATAATATTCTTGAGATTATGGGGTTGTCTGTATGATAATAAGGGTGCTTCAGGGAAGACCTGTTGCAGTCTTGTATCTTCCTGGAGGATGGGTTGTAGTTTCCTGGCGTATATATATATATATATATAGATATACACACACACACACACACACACACACACACACACACACACACACACACTCAGTGTGTGTATATATATTTTTATACATTCTGAGATGTTATTGAAACAAGAACACACAAATGATTAAAGGACAAAATTAGAATGCCCAAGCAAGGCAAAGGTAAGTAATAATTTACACATAATCCTGCTGTACACGTACAAGAAAGATGTTTGCAGTTACTTAGGTGTTTTTATAAATGCATGTGACTAATATGCATATGCAATTCTTACATCAATTAACACACCCAAATGCAATGTTTTGCTGCAAAGTCAATGGCAGCTTCTCTAAACTTTGCAACTGGTTCCAGGTGGACCATTACTGAACAGACGATTAATACATAAATATTTATAACACTATTCATTAATTGAGTGTTAACATTTCCAAAACTTCACGTGTACAAGAACATACTTGAAAGTTTGGAAACAACACAGTCTTCAGCATACATACAATAGTAATTAGATAATGTGAAGTCAACAAAACAAGGCCAAAGACATATTTTCTGAATTATAACATTTATTTTTTTTGTTCCTTTTGCGAGCGAGTAACAGGCCTGCTTGTTGTCTCTTGAATTTTCCTTTTTCTTTTGCCACCAACTTTAGGCACAGCAGAGCCACTTTGAGTGGCCTCTGGCACTTCACGGGCAGGGCTTGTGGGCAGTGACTCACCTACAGGGCTTTTGGGCAGTGACTGTTCACCTACGGGGCTTGTGGCCAGTGACTCACCTACAGGGCTTGTGGCCAGTGATTCACCTACAGGGCTTTTGGGCAGTGATTCACCTACAGGGCTTTTGGGCAGTGATTCACCTACAGGGCTTTTGGGCAGTGATTCACCTACAGGGCTTTTGGGTAGTGACTGTGAGCAAGTTGGTAGACACTGCACAAGTGATGGTTGGTCTGTTTCATGTGTGTCTTTTGTTGTTTTTGACCAAAAACTGGTCAGTAGTAACTGCTTGTATTTTGTTTTTGTGGGCTCCTTTGTAGGTGTCAGTTGCTGATTTTGTACAGATGGCAGTGGTAGTATGTCGTCAGGAACCTGCACAGCAATCTCTGCTACTTGACCGGTAACATTTGGGCCTGGTGAATGAATATCAGATGAATGTGGTGAAAACTGACCTGCATGAACAGATCCTGGCTGGGAGGTGTTGAATTGTGGTACATTAGTCATTCTCCAGTAATTAGCTTGTGTTTGCTGAACAACTAATGCTTCGAATGAGGTGTTGATTTTTTGCAACTGTTTCGGCACTTCAATGAAGACTCTGTGGAGATGTGCCAATTGTGAAACTGTTTCTTCCTGCAGTGCAATCATCCTTTCCAGCACTGTCATGAAGTCAGAATGGCGACGATTTTCTGCTTCCACAATTTTTCCCTCAGAAGCTACAATTGCATCGTATGTCGTATTTGCTGGACGATTTGCCGGTAAAACAGTTTCAATTGGAACGTCTTCATGGTCACTTGCTTCTATTTGTGTGTGTATGGCGGTGGCGTCATCATCATCATCATCATAATCCTCTTCATCATGTTCTACAAATAAATGTACAAATTATTAAATGTCATGTTAATCTCTGCTGTGTTACTATGTAATTGTACTGTGTCATAAGTAACAACTAACATGTTTCCATACGTTTTATAACCTCACATTAAAAACTACCTTGACTTAAGAATAATGTTTGGACTCAGAATGAAATATGAGTGAATGAAAACTTGCTGTAAACTCACAACTCCTACATGATAGTTAACATCACTAACACAATACAAGTTGCCTTACACTTCATTTTCACTGACACTAAGTAATCCTATTTAAAGAAGATGTGCAAAACAAATAATGAACATGACAACATAACATATAGAAGAGCACATATTATATGGCCACCAACTGATACACTCACCTTCTAGGTGTGTTGAGCTGGCTGACCCAGGTGAAGACACTTGTTCAGTCTCAGGTGACACATGTCCTTCAGGGGCAACTATATATAACAATAACATAAGTTTTACATTTACATGTGTAAATATTGAACAAACAGTTATTGTATGTTCTGTATTTCTGAGTACCTAACAGCATCATTTCCTTAACCCAAAATGTGTGTGTGAAAGTGAACATAAATAGTTGTAATAACAATGTACATGCCTGTGTACTTAGAAGTTTTGAGTTCCCTAACATACAACATACTATGGTTCTGCAGTAATGTGTGAGGAAAAATACATTAAATTTGTACATAAAAATCATATGTTGTGTAGTGATATCAGTATCATAATGTACATAACTATCATGAGATGACCATTCACAATGGTTATCATGAAGGTGGTCATATTGCAAAAAGTGTTGCTTTTGGTAGAGGATATGTGTGGTACATTAATATAAGATGTGGCACACATGAATGTGGCTGTGACTAAACAAGACAACACATGCAGTGTGTGATAATGTGTCGTTGATAGTAGTTCAACTATAGATATGAGTGAACTAATGTGTGACGTACGGTTTGATAAGTAATGAGTTGTTGGGGCATTTAGTAGCTAAAGTGAAGCTTTCAAATGAGTGTGATTAACTTCAGTTGTGCTAGTCAGGTTGTAAGAACGGTATTCCCTTCCCCAAAAAGCCTAATGAGCCACACCTTTCAATTACTTGAAACAGGTGAAAATGGTGTGAACTAAGTTGACCCTAAAATGAGGCTGTAATTAGTGTGTGTGCTGAACCCCACCCCCTCTGTTGAAGTGTATGCTGTGATGAGATATTAATTGCAGCTGCTTTAACACAATGGTAGATGAGCTAAATAGTCGTGTGCAGTTTTGAAGTTATGAAAACAATGACATAACATATGATACGTGTGCCTCATTATGCTGTCTGTATATGACTTAAAGCAAAAATGGACCTTTTCATAAACAACTATAGATGTGTTAGTGCAAGTGATGTTTGTAGGCCGTTGCATGCAATATATTTGATGCATGCTTAAAATAGGCAGTAATGTCATGTTTGTCGGAGTAAAATAAATAAATACACAATAATATTCTACATATTTCTGTTCTGTACCTGTAGCTAGTAATAATTTCTGATTAACATGTGTTACACATGTGTACTACCCTGTTGTTCCCCATCTTCGCCCACCATCAATTGCTTCCACTGCAGCAATGCATTTTGGGAATTCACATGTAAATGAGCACGCAATGGCACGTGCTATATTAGTTACTGCTTTTAGTAGGACTACAACATATATGTCTATTTAGATATATATATATATACAGAATCAGACATATACATATATAGATGCAGGTATGCTTATATTGTGAAGACAGTATAAAAAGCAGTGTAACTATGCAAAATAACTGTAAGCAACGACACGCCTAGTACAGTAATATTTCTCACCTGGTGGAAATTGTGAGGGGTAAATTCCTATATCACGGTCACCAGGTAAGCCTTCCACAACGACGGGAAGTAATTTTGCCCGAAGCAGCTCCTCCAATGGACTTAATATGAGACGTTGTGGTGTGGGCCCACCTCCAGTGCCAGTAGCATGCACGCGTTGGTGTTGTATTTTCTTTTTCAATTTGGACCTAATATCATCAAATCTCTTGTGACAATTCCGCTTGTCCCTCACATGATTCCCACACGCATTGACACCAATGACTATTGTGTCCCACATTTCTTTTCTGCTTGCTGAACTTGTCCGCCCTTGAAAAACATATCAAATATATGAGGTAAATGAATAATAATATAAGCACCAGTTTCCTACACTGCTAGCTGTTCCAAGAGATAGCAAACATGCTGTTTTATGTGTAATATGTGAAGCACATGAGCATTCACTACTAAACCTATACATGTAAGCAAGGTTGCATTCATATTGTATGCAGTTATGGCAAATTGACCGCCTGTGTTTAGTTGTCCTTGTAAGGCATGCTAAAAAGCTGTGTTTCCAGACTAATTAACATAGAAAGATATTGTGAAGCCATATTTGCATATGAACAAAACTCAGATGACCTAGGATCACATGTATTTGAATAATAAATGTAAATGTACACTTACCTAGTAAATGTCCATATATACTGTCATAGTGCTTCAGAATGCCAGTGACAAGAGCTGTATTTTCCTGGTCATTGAAGCGAGGATTACGTGGCTTCTCCACACGTTTCTTCCGAGCAGGTTTAGGGTCAGAGCTTGGCTGGTGCTGACTGGACTCTCCTTCTTCCAATGGAAGAGCCTCCAAAAGCTGCCCACCAGCAAGCACGCCACCACCATCCACCCCATCAGCAACTGCGCCACCAGCAGCACTCCCAGCACCAGCACTCCCACTCCTAGCACCAGCACTCACACTCCTAGCACCAGCACTCACACTCCTAGCACCAGCACTCACACTCCTAGCACCAGCACTCACACTCCTAGCACCAGCACTCACACTCCTAGCACCAGCACTCCCAGCACCAGCACTCCCACTCCCAGCAACAGCACTCCCACTCCCAGCACCAGCACTCCCACTCCCAGCAACAGCACTCCCACTCCCAGCAACAGCACTCCCACTCCCAGCAACAGCACTCCCACTCCCAGCAACAGCACTCCCACTCCCAGCAACACCACTCGCAGCACCAGCACTCCCACTCCCTGCAACACCACTCTCACTCTCAGCAACATCACTCCCCTGAACAGTACGTTCACTCCGACGCGTACTCCCACGAGTAGCACTCCCACTCCCACCAGCATCACTCTTCCCACGCTTTGCGGGCATACTTCCAGCACTCACAAAAAACAGACAATAAATGTACAGCCAATCACACGAAACACTTCCACATATAAAACAAGACAAAGATGTAAACAAAACAACAATGGACAAAGCTCACCCAATACACAACAAGTCTCTCAGTCAATATGCAAATCTTCAAACAGCCAGCTCTGTGCGTCTCTCTCTCTCTCACTCCCAACAACACAGAGAATGATTAGCAGTACACGTTGCCTTTAAATATGGCGCGCAATCCAAAACATGCTTGTTTCGCCTGATTCAGCAAGATTTGTGATTGGGCAACCTAACAGCACCCCGCCACGCACGCCGATACACCTGTGTGTGATCGGCTAATCATCGTGAGAGTGGGCGGATTAGTTTTCGGGTTGATTTTGAATGTATTCGGCACTTACTGCATACGGAGAGGAAAAAACGCCAATAACATGACTAATCGGTAAGATTGCCGATTTCACATAATCGACGCTTACTGCATGAGGCCCTATGTGTGATGGAAAATAAGATTCCAGGGATGGATTAGAATTAGAGTCAAGGCTTGCCATAGAGTAGCAAAGAGTAAGTCCAGATTCTTGGAATCCTATACCACTGAACCACAGGAGTCCGAGTAAAATTTAGTCCATGGCTCAAACCGCCATGCTATGTCTGAAGCAAAAACCTAGTTTCTGCTTCCTGCTCACCTCGCATCTCGTGATATTTAATTCCCCTTCCTAGTGAAGCCCCCCTTCCTACTTCTGTCAACATTTGGAGTGGCGTCTGTGGGAGAAGGATGGGAGGGTGGAAGATGGCAGGGAGATGCAATAAATATATATATATATATATATATATATATATATAGCTGCGTGTTCAAGAGCTGGAGCGGAATACAGGAGCTAGTAGAGACTTTTCAGGGAGAATACTCAGCAAGGGGAGTCTGCAGTCTCAGGATGAAGACCCCAACAGAGTGCGAGTTGTTGGGGGTGAGTCTCATCTGAGAGAGACCCATGGATGACATCAGCATCAGGGGCCTATAGTCTGCATGTGCATCGTTACACCTGGACCAACGTGAGTGTTGCCGGTGGTCTCGGGGACCTCAGGTCACCTGTATGGCTAGTGGAAACCTTTGTCCTGAGGCAGCCTCCGCTAAGGGAAAGACTTGGGATAGCTAGGGGTTGAGCCTACTGTGCCCTACAGGCTCTGGTGGCAGCATATAGTGACCTGTACTGGGACATATCAGGGATCTCTGGCAGTGAGGTACCCCATGACGTGTTATATTTTAAAAGTGGTGGTTGTGGGATCACTAGTCTCAGTTCTTGGACTACCTGCAGGTCTCCGTGTACGGAAAAGATAGCAGATCCCCTTTCCCTTTGCTGAACGTGAGCCAGCTGAGTAGCGATCGGAGCTCGATAGCTAGGCATTATGGAAGTGGGACTAGTGAGGGGACAAGGTCAACAGTCCCTGCTATGGCCTACACTAGACCAAGTTGGGGAAAACAGCACAACCCTAGAGAGGAGGCCCACAATTAATCACCTTGGACAGAGGGAACAATAAGCCACGTGGCTATGGCTCCAGTGGGAGCAATACCAGGGGAACGGCATACCCTTTAATGAATTGTCCTATCAGGGGTCCACCAGAGCATCAAATCCTTGGTGCTTAATCCTCCTGGAGCTTTGGGGCGTCATGGCCAATCTGGCGGCCCAGAACCACCAAGGCAGAGAGAGTGGGGACCATGCAGTGGCGGTAGGAGCAGGACCCAGAGGATTCAGTGAGACAGTGGCTAAAGATGACGGGTGAGATGAAGGTTGTGTAGGACAGCAGGTCTCCAGAGTTCCTTCTGCACAATCTGGAAGCTTGGGGTATGCTTTGCCTCAGGCCTGCAGAAGGTCTCCCCACAGAGATTCGAGGTGCAGATGGTACTAATGCAGTGTTCTCTGCAAGAGACAACTCCATGGTCCGTGTCATGATCGGCGCAAGACCAAAAGCCCACATCTAAATTGGATCAGCATGGCAGAATACATGCAGCATCCCGCTGGCAGAGTTCCTTTCAGTGGAATCTCCGGGTGTGCTTGACACCAGATCAGGATCCCAAATCCGAATGGGATCTGTGAGGCAAAAAGGCATTATGCCCACTGGCAGTGAAATCCCTGAAAGGGAAGATCAAGCAGGAGAGCGGGCATCCAGCAGTGGATATAACCATTGCCAGGTTAGCAGACCTGGGTGCGATTAGGAACAGGAGAGTGAAAGCTAACAAGTCAAGAGAAGTGGCTCAATGTGTGGATGGCCCCATGCCAGAAACGCTGGTCTTGACAGCGGCACAGATCCAGTATGAGAATGGCCTCGAGGCGGAGATTGGAGGTGTAGGTGGCACTTCAGTAGCAGAGTATTGCCCGCTGGAATCGGAGATCCAGTGTGCTATTGGTACCAGGCATGAGGTGGGTCGAAGATTGGAGGTCGGTGGGGTGACTGCAGCTACAGGCGGCAAGCCATCTGATCCACCACGGCAAATGCAGCAGACGCAGCAACTACAGGGGAAGTAGCTGCCAGTCCAGTGGGGTATAGCTTCCCAGTTATGCGTTCTGAGGATGTACAGTACAGGCATTTGCTAAACACACACTGACATTACACAAAATGGAGCATCTCCCAAGTCACTAAGTTAACTGTGGTCCTAAGAGAGATTGCCCCTTTAAGATGGTTGCTACGTGTGAAGTATCATCACAAAACAATCAAGAAACCAAGGAGTTCTGGGAGAAAAGGTATATCTCTCAAGAATAAGAAAGAGAGGTGAGTAAAACCGGCCAAGGACCTACAATTAAGCCAAATCCAAAGATCTTAGCATTGAGGTTTTCCCACTATAGATAAGGAATGTGAAAGGTATCCAGGAAAATGAATACATAAATAAATATAATGTTAATTTTGTTGACATCTAGTCAATATGGTGTGCTTCTGAATGTCATAATAGGGAAGAAAGATGCTTCAACATATAGATGTGCACAACTTTATGAATTCCCTATGCAATAAAAATGTATCTATAGCTAACATTCATATAAAAGGAAGTTACACTATCAGGTAGCATAAATGTCAATTTTATTTTAGGCCTCTAATAAAAATAGATATTTTTAAAAGCCAGCTATGTTCCTTCTTATGCAATTGTTTCCACTAAAATTGCAATTGCATGAACTAAAGCTGTATACAGTATATCTTTTATTCTCTAAAAAAATATTTTACAATTAGCTTATACAGTATAAGTCTATTCTGGTGTCTTTCAATATTGTTGCATGAACAATATGAGTAAAATGCATTTGCATGTAATTAGAGCCCTCTGTGTGCACATACTTCAAAGAGTTAGAATTTGTGTATGTAGGGAGTTTATTTGCCTAATAAATGAGCTTCTTATATTCCTAATGATAGGCTTGCAGTCTATTGTTTATACTTTCACCCAATCAGTTTACTGTTTATGTATAGGTAGGGTGTGGAAAAGTAAAAAAGGCCTTGAAGGAGGCAGACGTAGAATGGCAGACCGACATCATGTTTATGAAAATAATCAATTTACAGTCTCTGTACAGATATAATTCTACATTTATTGCATGCACACTTTGTACATTTGAACTTAATTTTTACTTTAAGAGATACTTAATCTGGTCACGTACAGTACAAGCAATTATCAATTACTGAAGTGTGGACCTTTTACAATATAGATATGATAAAATAAACAGCAAATGAAAAATATCACTTGTGCGCACATTCACATGTCTCAGACAGGTCTGCAACTCTGCCTTTCACCATTATCTAGGGTGACCAGATTTTCAAAATGAAAAACCGGGACACATTAAAAAATTATTTATAAAACAAATTACATCACGTGACGCACCCTGTTGCCAGAGACACTGACGTCAGGCGGTGACATGTTGCCATGACAATGTGGCATCACGTGATGCCTCGGCGCCATAATGCGTCCCGTTGTCATGTCAACTTGATGCCGCGTGACGTCACAGAGCGGCTCGTTGTTATGGCAATGTGTATTACGTGACGTCGCGCAGCCATGTTAACGGAATTTGGAGGGGAGGATAGAGCCAAAGGCGAGATAAATAAATATATAATAAATAGATCTAAAAAAAATGTTATCTCCACAGAGAGCCACTGACCCACACACCCACTGACCCACACCCACTGACCCACACAGACACACAGAGCCAGTGACCCACACACCCACTGACCCACACAGACACACAGAGCCACTGACCCACACACCCACACAAACGGAGCCACTGACCCACACACACAGAGCCACTAACCCACAAACCCACACACTGAGCCACTGACCCACACACACAGAGCCACTGACCCATAACACCCACACACACAGAGCCACTGACCCACACACCCACACACACACAGGGCCACTGACCCACACACACAGAGCCACTGACACACACACACACAGAGCCACTGACACACACACTGAGCCACTGACCCACACACACAGAGCCACTGACCCACACACAGAGCCACTGACCCACACACACAGAGCCACTGACCCCCACACACAGCCACTGACCCACACACACACAGGGCCACTGACCCACACACACACGGGGCCACTGACCCACACACCCACACACACAGAGCCACTGACCCACACACAGAGCCACAGAGCCACAGAGCCACAGAGCCACTGACCCACACACCTACATACAGAGGCACTGACCCACACACACACAGAGAGCCACTGACCCACACACACACACACACAGAGCCACTGACCCACACACACACACACACGGAGCCACTGACCCCCCCCCCCACACACACACACACACACAGAGTCACTGACCCACACACACAGAGCCACTGACACACACACACAGAGCCACTGACAAACACAGACAGAGCCACTGGCCCACACACATACACAGAGTCACTGACCCACACACACACACAGAGCTAGTGACACACACACACACACACACATACACACACATACACACACACACACACACACACACAGAGAGCCAGTGACACACACACACACACACAGAGCCAGTGACACACACACACAACCAGTGACACACACTGAGCCACTCACACTCACTCTCTCTCTGTGTCCTACCTGTCACTGTGGAGCATGGAGGGGGGGAAGCCATCTTGACTGGCAGCAGGCACCTCACTTCCGGCTCCTACTGCTGAGGCTCCGCTGACACTAACCCCGCCCCCACCCTCTGCTGTCAGACCGGCCTCTGCTCTCCTCCTGCTCTCCTCTCTGCCTGCATTCTGTGCTCTCTGCTGCCCCCCCCCCCCTCTCTGATGCCCAAATCCAGAACAGCCACAAAAAACGGGACATTTAAAAAAATGCGGGGCAGCCGGGACAGCCATTAAAAAACTGGGACAGCCATTAAAAAAACGGGACTGTCCCGGCTTAAACGGGACACTTGGTCACCCTACCATTATCTCTAAACATACAATGCTTCCACTGCAGCAAGGGATTCTGGGAAATGGCATGCAAATGAGCATTCAGTACTCCATTAATATATTTTAAACTTATTACACTATTGTTTTTGTATGTGTTACTTTTTATGTACAGTATGACGTGACGCCCTCCGCTCCTTCATCTTGCTCCTATCAAAGTAGAGGATGTCTGTTCCGTTCGCGTGCTTCAATCCCTTAGGTAAGGACGTGCAAAAAGTGAGAGAAGGTTTGAGCACTGCAAAGATAGCCTGGGCTGGAGGCAGGTATAAAATCAATTATTTATTAGGCATAATAGCCAAACTATATACAAACAGACAAGAGTCCTGACGCTTTTCCCACCTTTACGGTGCTTTATCAAAGATAAATGAAGGGGTTAACCCCTCCCGCTACCCACCCGGTATGCATAAACACCCACCGGGGCCTGAATCACGGGAAGCAGAGGGTCCCCGGACCTGAAATGAATGCGGTTCTGCTTCCGAGACCCCCTGATCACATACACTACTATTAAAATGTTAATAAAAACACTGTGATCGCCGGTGAGAGCTGTGCAGGGAGAGGCGGCTCTCTCTGTGCAGCTCAGACTGCAGCCAGATCGTACGGGGCAGAACTTAGGAAGGTTTGAGAGGGTTTCAGATTTTTTCTGAATACCGTGATAACACAAATGACAAACCGTTCAGCGGGAACATGCCAAACCTTGTGAGATAGAAGACAGGGGTGCCCAATGCTACATCAAATTGTCAAAACATATATGGTAATGAGTATAAAGTTTAAATACTTGAATAATTGAACCTCCCAAGTTAAAAAGGTGGAGAGAGGCGAGCTCTGGGGGGAGGTGCCACCTAACCTCCATAGACTGTTACCAGTCAGAAATTGATTAACACACATATTCCCAGATAGCTCAAACTCCTCCCCACCGTTTTAACTTGGGAGGTTCTGGCAACTAGCTGAATGGACAGGACTCACAGCAGTTCCTTCCCCTCATACAGAGGTAACAGGAAGGGTTCACAGTTTTAGTGTTAGGACCTGCATTTTTGGTTTACCTTGACGTTGGTATGCAGGCTTACGACGCTTTGGCCAAAGGGTTTAACTAAAAAAAACAAGTAATTACTATTATTATTCAAGTATTTAAACTTTATACTCATTACCATTTATGTTTTGTCAATTTGATGTAGCATTGGGCACCCCTGTCTTCTGTTGAACGTATACATTTGCCACGCTCAGTAGCACTCATTTTGGCATAAATATATATTCATGATGTGGTGGATGTAGGAGTTTGAGCTATCTGGGAATATGTATGTTAAACCTTGTGAGATAGCAGCAAAGTCATCGAAGCTACTAGAATGAGGCCCAGTGTGTCTATTCTGGAAGATATGGAAGTTTTATTATGCAAGACTTTGTTTTGCTGACATTTTAAATATGGCAACATGCTAAGATTTCAAAAAAAAAATAAGATCTTGGTAGGAATGGTTTAAAGTCAAAACCCAAACCATATGACTAGGGAAAGACTAAGCAAAACATTAAATATTACACTAATTAGTGTATAAATTTACAATTTCTCTGTAAACTAAAACAGGCTGGAATTGAGGTTGCTGCTGGATTGGAAACAATCTAGGCCGCGATTATAGTGAGTGTGGTGGTGCGCGTGGTGCAAACAAAATGCAGTGCCTCTATTGGGCTGGCCATAGTGCCCATGGCCGCGCGAGCGAGGAAAAGTGACCGCGCGGCAGAGTTTTTAGCCGACAAATAATTTTGTGTTTTCGCATGACGGCACCGTCACGGCTGCATCATGTGAGCGTTTCAGCTAATGAGCACGAACCAGCCTTCGGGAGGTCATGACCACGCCTCCCCATCGCCTTGGATCACAGTGCAGGGATCGCTCGAGCGACAGGCGAGCACGACGCCATGTGCTCTGTCGCGCACGCGCGCCTGTACTATAAACGAGGCCTTGTAGAGCAAAGATAGTTGCAAAAAACTAACTCAGCTTCTGGATTCAAGCGTGGAAGAATGTGAGCTAAGCAGTAAACTGCTTTTATTTGAAAATGGTTAACAGAAAGGTGAAGTAGAATGAAGTACAAAATCCTTAGTAACATTGCTGGAAAAAAGCTACTTGATAAAAAAAAACTAAATGATTAACATTGAAAAAGAGCCCATATTGCTGTCGTTCATAGGTCCTCCAAAGTGCTCACACCTACTTAATTCAGCCCACTGTCACATCATACAGAAGTTAAACTGCAGACAAGGATTGGAGGCTATTTAGATTGTCCTGATTGTGTTCCCAGCTTTTCTTTCTTTTATTTGTACTGTTGTATTGAAAAACAGAGCAGTGCCCCTACATGCGTCTGGGGTTACTCTTTACCCCATTATATATTACCTGTAGCTGACCCATATGTCCTTTCTTTATGATGGATTTAAAGCCGCATTCCCACCCAACTGACCCCCTTATTTTTACAAGACTGGAACCGGGGCTGTCCTCCAGGACTCAACCCTGCTATTCACAGCTCCGATTTTCAAGATACTTACCGGCGAAGTTACCGGTGTAACTTCCTTGTTATTGAAGGTAATTTAAATAGCTACCCAAATACAAGCTGCATCTGAATACATTCCAGCTTCCTAGGGGCCTGCAATTTCGTTGCCATTTTGTTTCCCATTGAGGGAGACTTAAAACCGGTAACTGCGCTGGTCAGTGCCTCAGGAACAAAAAAACGGAAAATAGCACAGATTCCATCCTGTAAAAACAAAAGTTAAAGAACAGCGCCTGTGATTGCTGCTTAAAAAACCCCATGGCAAATTTGAAATATTGTAAAGGATACCATGTTGAAGATGGGACATTTTGTATTATTCAAAGAAGTAGAGTTTGATGCTGCAGAGTGTAAGTTTAGCACAGCATACCATAAATGTACAGTACAGATGTAACAAGACTTACTGTTTTCGGTACCGTGACAAGGTGTGTGATTCTACACTTTGTTTACTGCGATCTGGCCAACGGAATAATTTGTGGGGTGTATTTATTTAATTGCAATTCAGTATGTGGCAGATATCTTTGTCCAGGCCTGCAGTGAGCCTATCGAACAACACAACAACTAAACAGGTGTTTCCATACTTTCTTTATATATTTTGTTTACTTAATAAATATTTAAAAAAATTCTGTGAAAAATCTTTATGTTGCAGTTGTTATGAATAACAAGTATTAAAACATGTTTTATTGCACAGTAAACAATATATAATGCAACATGTACATCTTAACACATAACATACATACATAGCATACATCTACTGTATATATAGTATCATTCCCTTTAAATCCGCTGAAACCAGCAACCAGTGCATGTGTCGCCTACTATGACACACCCAAAACTAAAACAGAACAATAACATGGCGGAAACAGCAGCAGCCGCCACACCACGAACTGTAGACATGCTTGCGAGGAATCACCTCTACCAACCCTTAATGGGCCTGTTT
This sequence comes from Ascaphus truei, assembly GCF_040206685.1. Taxonomy (NCBI): domain Eukaryota; kingdom Metazoa; phylum Chordata; class Amphibia; order Anura; family Ascaphidae; genus Ascaphus; species Ascaphus truei. The sequence goes on from NC_134483.1 coordinate 342,894,532, forward strand.
TTTGGGGGGGGAGGCTGCGTGGGTTCCACTACCAGTCTAATAAATCCATGTGAGCGATTGAGGCGTGTGTTTCAAACAACTTTCTCAGTTGCCGTGAACCTATTGGTATATTTTTTAGTGATGTTAACAGGTTTTTTTCTGTATTAACATTTTTAGATCGCAACAGAGGAGGAATTGCAGTTATGCTGGCTGAGGTTCATGCAGGGTTGCCACCACTTCCGGTTTGACCTGGAGACTACGGGTTTTGGGCACACCTCCGGGCTACAGGATTAGCCTTTTAATCTCTGTGTGGCGGCGGGATGCGGCGGCTTCTCTGGTATTCGCCTGCATCTCCCCCTGCAACTCCAGTGAACATGGCTGCATGGCGGCAAATGACGCTGCGTTGCCATGACAATGGGATGCTATGTGACGTCACTGCGTCATGTGACACCCGTTGCCATGGTAACTTGACACAGCATAAAGTCATGACGTCCCATAGCGTCCTGTTATCATGGCAACGCGGGGCAGCCATGTTCATAGGAGTTGTAGGGGGAGATGCAGGAGGATGCCGGGAGTCGCCGCCGCACCACGCCACTGCAGGTCAGAGAGAACATTTTTTTTTTGAATTCTCTGGGTTGGCCTTCAGTAGAAGATGGCAACTCTGGGTTCATGTAACCCACAGAGTAGAAATAGTCAGGTAGTGTTCATTACAGAGTGCAATAGAACTGAATATAGTATCACAATGTATTACAATAATCCTTAGTTTGCATGCATATAGTACATATATTCTACTTTACAGTAACTAATACAAGAATTTACTCCTTCCTCCAACAAGTTCATTAACAGGAGCAACCAGCCGGCTCAGTCCGTGGAAAACAGGACAGGGCAAGCCAGACACTCCCAATGTTGTGGGGGGATTGTGTTGGTGTGTGGTGGGTGATTGTGTTCTTTTGGTGGGTGGCTGAGGGTGTTTTTGGGGGTGTGGTGTGGGTGGTGGTTGGGTGAGGGTGGTGGGTGTGAGGGAGTGTGTTGTTGTGGAGGGTGAGTGGATGATTGTGTTGTTGTGGTAGGAGCGTGTTGTTGTAGGTAGTGTGCTGTAGTGGGTTGGCAGTGGGTGAGAGTGTTGTCGCGTGGGGAGTGTGTTGTGGATGAGGTTGGTGGGTGGGGGAGAGTATGTTTTAGGTGTATTCGTGTGGGTGGATGTTTTTTAATATGACAAATATTTTATATTTGTATATTCTTTCTCTTTTAATTTATTTTTATTTTTTGTAATAAACAATTTTTGGAACATATTGTTTGAAGTGTCTACTTGAATGTTCACTATAAAGTAATCAGTGTTTGTACTGTAACTTTCCTGTGTATTATTACTGTAGTAGTCATCGAAAATACCGTAATAAGCCTCTCTAAGTGGGCTCCCCTTTCACCGACTGGTGGATAGTGAGTTAAGTTTTGTATATATTTTGTTTATAGAAGCAAAGAAGTATCAAAAAAATGATTTATTAAACAGTTCATATAAGTACAACAATATAACACCATAGCTTAAAATCAAACTTTTGTAAAGTATTCACAACATAACCATGGGACCAAAATAACTAACATCCACAACCACTAAAATAATAAACAAACACTGTTTCCACAGGTTCTTTTACCTATCTCATGTTTGCTGTTTTTTGGGTCTGTGTCCTGTACTGTCTTTCTAGTACTTTCAAGGACAATAGTAGCATCTTTGCCTTTTCCATTGCGGCCGCCGTGCAGGTTTTTAAGTGATCTTTTCCACTAAAACAAATCTGAATCTTGCTATTACAGCATTAGTCATCCAACACTAACCCCAGACCCTACTCCATCCATTGTATTGTGGTTCAGATCACTAATATGCGACTGTAGCTTTATGCAAACAAAGAAACAGGTGGTTTGTAACTGCATTTGTAGTGAACAAAAATGTATGTTATATTCTTTAACCATATAGCTCTATAGTTTTCAGTAAGGAAGAATACTGATCTCAGTCTTTACCACTCACTCGCCAAGCACTGCAGCCAGAAGTATGGAAAGGTCCGCACCCTGAGTGTCCCTGCCCGAGTTGGGTGATAAAGAAACATTGGATACTACAGTTTACTGTATATTACTGGCACTACAGTATTAGTAGTAGTCACAAAAAACACCTTAATAAGCACTGTGTGCACCTTGTACGGAGCCATTATCACTCCATCATTAATTTGCGTGTGGATTGGGAGATTAGTAACCCAGAAAGTTGTCTCTGCACCAGGTATCCCAATTAGCATCGCACCCTGCTCACCTCACCTTGGACACCACTCTAGACCCAGCTCACCCCATATACTCTTTTCTAGCATTGAGCATTGAGTGTATGGGAATAAGGGGTAGGTTACATTTCACAGAACAGTACAAAACATGCATTTCAGTAGCATGAGCCTCGGAATACAGTGCATTGAATTCACTGTAGGCTAAAGACACACCAGCACCGCCTATTGTTACTTCAAAGTACTGTGGCAGCCTCGAAACTATTTGGCAGCCACAAGTGTATGTTATCTATGTGACAACAAGGAGAAAAGAAGCAAGACTATTATGAAAAAACCTTGTTCACCTGATTTCTAAAAGGTTAAATGGGATGTCAATTTCTGTACTGAAAATAATAATTATTTGTTTCGTTCCTCTAAATTGTTCTAATGTTATATGTATGTTAATGTTATGTTTTATAGTAATAGATGCAAAGCTGGCTTTGACTGAGCTTTCTCATTTTGCACTTTTGTAACCTAGGCTTTGAAAATAGATATAAAGTACAACCTGCATGATGCAGCAGGCAAAGGCCACCGAGAAACACCCATGTGCAAGATTGTTTCTGTGGAAAGCAAGATTGATAGAGATAGCTAAATGTGCTCATTTGAGTGCGTGCCAGTAGTTTTATCGCTGTTTGACGTGATAATAGGGTGAAGCCGATTAACCTGCAGAAGACATTAATCAGTCTCATGCGTGTATTTTCTTTGCTAAATAGCTTTTGAAATTTGTAATTGATCTCTATATTCTATATATAATTCATATGAATAAACACTAGCTTGCAATATGTAATATTGGTAATACTGATTACATGATTTATCCTTGCAAATTGTGGTCGAATGGCTTTTTGCTGCCTTAACTGATCGTAACCGGGGCTGTCAAATACACGGCATGGGCCACATGCGGCCCACAAGGTGTCGCCATGTGACCCGTGCCTGCTTATCAGACGGACCCTGCGCTGGAACCTGGGGGGGAGAGCCAGGCCCGGCGGCTGCTACACTATGCCACACACGTGTAACAGCTCTTTCCTCCCGCTGTTGTGTGCCGGATGTAAGGCCTTGTCAGAACTTGGGCCCAACTTCCATGAATGCGCAGAACTGGAGGCTCCCCCAAAGGTAAACAAAAAAGTGTGTGTATTCTGGAAGAGGGTGGGTATTGTGTGTGTGTGTGTGTTATTGTGTATGTGTGGGTATTGTTGAGGAAGGTGAATATTGTGGGGAAAGGTATTGTGTGTGTATTGTGGGGTGGGTACTGTGTGTGTATTGTGGGATGGGGGTATTGTGTATTGTGGGGGAGAAGAGATATGGAGGGGGGTATTGTGTGTGTAACCCCTCTTTAATTCCCTAGGTGTCTTAGTATGGAGATTAATCTGTCTAGAAGAACCAGGCTGGTGTCAGATAACACAGAGTAACGTGTATCTTATAAATAACCATATTTTATGTATACACAACACAATAATTACATACAGGGCTGTCGTGCTCGGAACACATATCATACTTGTAAGGAGAGATTAAGGAGGTATGTCGCTGAACAATTGTTCCACAATATCTCTTACTTAGTCCTAGTGGACCCAATACTAACTATAGGACACCCGTTGGTGCCGACACAGCATTGGAGCTTGTGCAGTATATGTTGGTATTATAGGTGGAGGCCTGTTACTTCGCCAAGAGTGGTGTAAGAAGTGTACAATGAAAAGGATACTGCAGGGTAGTACTGGTTGCCTTCTTGATGTGGTTCCGCGTGGCCTACTCACTGCTTCAGGACCTGCTCCAAAAATTGGTACAAAGCATATGAAACCGAGGGTTCAGGTGAAAAATAAAACACATACAGAATTTCAAACCACTCAATGTATTTAGGATCTAAACACAGAGAAGAAAAATGTTGATTATCAGTTTGTGATGTGAACACTACTAACGGTAATTTGTCTCAAACCGCCGGTGAGGAATGAAAAGTAAAAATGTGTACTTCTTGTAAACGCAATAAAAAAGATTGAAACAAACAAAAAAATCTCCCGCGTCACATTACCGGGTAATTTATACTTTGCAGAGAGGTCCGCAACTTTGTCTCCATTTTACGTTCCCGCAAATTTATAGACAAAATAAGTAAAGTTTCAATTTCACTTCGCGCCTTATTTATGATCGTAGAAATATTGATGAATCCTTTCTTATTCTTTCTCTGTTAACGCACCCTAATTTTTTTTTTACAATTTGATGAATCCGGGCATAAGGGCCTTATTCAATAGGGATCAAAGTGGCATAGCCAGCAGATGCCCTCCTCCTCTTGGACTGAAAATCTCTGGTATTCAGGCTTGGGGAATGTGTGACCATTACCATTGCCTGCAGAAGCAACATTTGGAGCTTCAGACCGGCCAGTGAGGTAGTACAGTAATAAGCAAGACTGGTGTAAACTAAAAACGATCTACATTATTACTGGAGAACTAGGTACGTTAGGTAACACTTTTTGCGCATGGAAGGGAGATTGGAAAGTATTTCCTAACCAGTGTTATACAGTAGGAGCTATTTATATAAGGTTAAAGGCATAAGTAATATAAATGCAATTTTCATAGACAGTAAATTATTTTTAGAAGGATATTGCAATAATGTAATAAAACTGAGTGGGGAAAATAGATGTTACGTAGATGGCAGATATGATATAAATGTAGGTATAAATACTTTAACACAACTGTAAAATGTTGGTGGGGAAGGATGTTGTTTTTTAAAGTTATATATTACAAAATAAGGTTGATAGTCACTGATTAAGAACATTACTTAGCACAGAAGTGGTTGAAGTGTGAAACAGTCACAATGTGCCAATGTCAAAGGTCCATTCCCAATCTCTTGTGCAAATGTTTGCTCATGTAAAACAGACACATAGCAGTCAGCAAAATTTCAGGATTATGCTAAGAGAAGGGCAGGTCACTTCAGTTTGAACAGAGGGTTCTTATGAAAATTGCAAAATAATTGCTGAATCATTATTGCTTTATATCTACAAACGTGTTACTTTAAAATAGTTCTCTAAAGCTGTGCTCATGCATAAATTCATAATACTAACAGAAAAGAATTCGGTTCTGCCTCAGATCGGGTGGTCCCTTTGATCTGCGGATTTCCGTGGATCACTCTCCAAAATGGAAATCCACAATTGCAGATTTATTTTCTTTCAGAGGCAAAGAAAATCCATTCCCAGGTGGATTTTTGATAGTCCAAATGGAAGACATGCCTGTGCTGAAAAAGGATCACACCTGGGAGATATGCTAATGGCTATGCAAAGTATATTTAAATGAGTTCCATCCCACTATATAGAGTTGAAAATAAGCCTAAGGCACCAACCTAATGACTGGAATGGTTTCAGACCCAACAGGACTAGAACCCCCCACCACTGCTTTTCTAGGTCACAGCTCTAGTAGTGTGAGCTGAACCAGCTGTTAGTCACATCTTATGTTTGAGCTGCTTACTGCTCACTGATCACACATGTAGCTTATCTACCTACAGTATTTGCGTATCTCACAGGTATCTCAGGTGTGCTCCACAAGGAACATTAAAATGTGAACCAGGAAGTGAAAGTGGTCTACTTTAAAAGGAAGCCAGGGGGAGGGAGCTACTACACGTTTATGCACTCATTTTGGTGCTACATGAACCTGCTCCTGCACTCGCTTCTCTGAATGCCTCTGGAGGAAATCTCATACTCTTGCTGACTTCCTTCACTACAAATTTATCCTGTCCTATTCCACCTCAGCCTTCTCCCAGGCTAAACAAATTGACTTTTCTTCACTTATCAACACTCACTAGTCTAACCCACACACTCTTCTCTGTCTTTGACTCTCTACTCAGACCACTGCCTGTTACCTGTCTTTCTTCCTCTTCCTTTCTTCTTCCGCAGGACTTTGACTATTTCAAGACAAAGGTGGAATCCATACATCAAAACATCCACTCTTTATCCTCCTCACATTCTACACCTCTTCCTAACTCTCTTCCGCCTTCCTTGACTCCTTTTGCTCTGTCACAGAGTGGGATGTGTTGCTACTGATCTCCTCCTCTCCCTCTACCACCTACCCTCTTTACCCTATTCCATTCTATCTCCTCAAACATCTTGCTCCTACAAGCAAGAATGGGTTGACAGCAACTTTGCTCACCGGAACATGAGTCGTTGTAGCAGAATCGGAAAAAATACTGGCCGGTACCTCATTAGTTGATGCACCCGCATTGAGCTCCTGGACTGATGCACTCATGTTGAGCTCCTACCTGGGAGAAGGCATCACCGTCTCCTCATGAGGATCCTCCACAGCCACAGACTCCCTTCAAGCAGGTGTGGTCGTCTGAGATGTCACCGACGAAGCTCAGCGGAGCTTCCTCTCGCTCTGGATAGCAGCTTTGACAACACCGCGGCTCAGGTGATCACACTGTGGCAGGAAAGTGTAGATGGATCCCCCTTCCTCGACTGTGGTCAGCACTGAATCAGGTACCATGGTTAACATGTTACGACAGGAAGCCACACGGACAGCCGGAGAGGAAGGTAGATTCCTTCCCGGGGTCTCCTCTCGAGCGGAGCAGGTTAGCAGAGTGGAGGAAGATGGCACTTGCAGCAACTTCTCCACATAGAGGACGACATCCTGGAAATAGCAAGCGTGTTCCTGCTCCTTCAAGGAGGGAGAGAAGGCTCCTTTAACCCCGGCCATTTCAGAGACAGGTAAGTCACAAATTCACAGTGAGGAGCAGGACTAGAAATGTGACTCTCTTTCCTGGCCTCAGCTCCCAAAGACTCCGCTCCTGAGTCTGAGCTGATATAGTAGTGCTCCCTGCAGTAAGTTATGGCTGGAGTACCAGGAACGGGGCGGAACAGTCCATGTATTAAGTCCATATAGTCTTTTCCTACATCCGCAGATAGACCCTCTAAAAATAATTGTAGCCGTCGGATCATCTTAATTACATGCTGCTCCATTCCTGGATAGGGCATAGTACCGGCCTACCCCTGCGGTTGGACGTAAGGCACATCACACTGATTACAGCAGGACGTAACCTCCAGTTCTCCTCCCAAGCAGTCACATAGAAAGCATAGCAGTTGTAGGAAATCCTTCCCATTTATATTGAGCAGCAGGAGTCCTCCTGGTAGCTCGAGTCTTTGGGCCGTCTGCTCAGACATGATATCAGGTAGCAGGGAACAAGGGAGCAGGGAACAAGGTAGCAGGGAGCAACAGCTCTGACCTGTTCTGTCACCATGTGCATTTATTGGGTGTGATAGCTGCATCCGGCTACACCCCATGTGGTGGCAATTAAGTCAGTGTCTCCTCCCCCTGGTGGATCCAGGAGTCCCAGACACTGCAGAAAGGGCACTGCTATGTCTTTCGTGCCAAACCACACGTGTTTTGCAAAACTGGAGCTGGCATCTTGCAAACTCTGCACGTGGTTCTCCCGATTATCACGGGAACTGCTCTTAGACATCAGGATCCTCCTCATGGACACTGAATTCACATTTGTGCATGACGGTAGTTCCATCTTTGGGGTGCTATCGTTTCAAGCCTCCACATCTTTGGTATACTACGCATGCACTGTTGATCAAGGTAGAATACACGGGGGTAGTTCCATCTTGGAGGTGCTATCGTTTCAAGTCTCGACACCATTGGCATACTACCCCGTGCGGGTTTGGTCAAGGTAGAGTACATGCTGGTAGTTCCATCTTATGGGTGCTATCGTTTCAAGCCTCCACACTTTTGGCATACTACCATGGCAAATAACTGAACAAGTAGTGGAGTACACGCTAGTAATTCCATCTTGGGGGTGCTATCATTTCAAGCCTCCACACCTTTGGCATACTACCATGTGGAAAAGAAGTTGGTAGGTGGTCACTGCAATCGGAACTCAGCCAAAAGGCTGAGTTCCGATTGCAGTGACCACCTACCAACTTTTTTTCTACATTTTACCCATTTGCGTGGAGCACGCAGGCAACTATCCTGAGCAGGGAGCTGGGTCCTCCCCACCCCCTTCTACGTGTGCGCCTGGTGCCGCCCCCCTCCCTTGGGGCTACTAAGAGTGCTGGAGCGCATGGCACGCTGTAACCAGTCCCAGCATTGATGTCTGCTTCCTGTGATGACGTCTTTCACGAGCGCGGCGTTTGATCAGCTGAGACCTGCAACACACGAGCAGTGAAGACACCGGGTCGGGTAAGGGCAGCAGGCGGTAGTATCCTTGAGTACACGAGAGGGGTATCCTATGGTTGCTTCTCATCCTGTCTCTATCTATCTCCTGTTTACTAGCCCCCACCTAGGTTTTTTAGTCTGTTATCCCGTTTACTCATGACTTTAATTCCTTCATTGTTTCAGTGCCAGTTTAGTTGCCTATTTACCCTTGTGTTGGTCAGAGACTGCTCATTTATTCTCATACACACACCCAGTCATATGTGTGTTTGTGGAGCACCAGACATTGTGGGGTTCACTCTCCTATATACTATACATACTACCATGTGCACTCGGCTGATACTATGTTTTTCACACACATCTCAGCCCTGTAACAGATAACGTGGATCTGATATAGTGTTTTTCAGGCACCTCTCAGTACAGCAGCATAAACTCCTTTTACTCCTGATCCTGTGGGGTCCCTGGTAGCTCTATAAGCCAGGGATCAGGGATAATACATGTGGAAAATAAAGTGACCCCTGATTTTTTCTGTTCCGTGTTCCCTTAGCCCTAGAACTGTGACATTTCTTATGACGTCACTTTAATAGATGATGTCACATCCTTTTGAACTATGTAACCTATCACATGGTACAGCAACCAATGGGATTGTCTTCAATCCCATTGGCTGTAATACCATGTGATATAGCCATGTGGTTTTAAGGATGTGACGTACCTCCCTTGGAGATGACGTCACATCCTTAAAAAAAAAGAAAAGAGGCGGGCACATGATACAGCATCCAATCGCATTGGAACTGTACTATCCGACCATAAAATGTGATGTTACAGGTCATATATAAGGCCTGTACGTCTCATTTTACCTCAAGAAGCTGACGAGAGAACATCCTGTTCTGGATTTACCATGGGGCTTTGTATTGACAGATGAAGAAAGAAGATGAAAGAAAAGAAGACAATAATGACATATGAAGAAAGAAGATTGTGATAGAAGATAAAAGAGAGAAGATTTTTTTTACCTGATGCTGGTCTTCAAGGTAGAGGGTGTTGGATTGCGAGTGATGATGTCGTGGTACGAGAGATTGTAGATACAATGGGATTCGGGGGTGAAGACTTCTAAAGGTAAGTAAAATATTGAATCTATGTAAATGTCTTTTTTCCAGTTTTTTTTTTCATTGTATTTATTTATTTATTTTTATGTTTGTGATTGCCCATTGACTGATAATGTATTAATCTGTGCCCAGGGTACAGATAAATACAGTGACAGCCAATGCATTTTGAGGCAAATGCTTGTTTTGAATTAATTGTAATTGTTTCTATTAGTTTTTATTGTTTTGGATTCTATTGTTTGCAATTTAGATGGCTTGTTTTTAGTACAATTTAGTATTAGTTAGCATTTTAAATTAATTATTTGTTTTGTTGGCTACAGGTTTAAATTCATTAATTGCTTTTATTTATTACATCGATTGGTTGGCTACTGCTTTTATTTATTAAATTGGTTGGCAAGTGCTTTTATTTATTTAATTGGTTGGCTAGTGCTTTTATTTCTTGAATTGGGGTGTTTAGGAGCTTGTGTATATCTTTTCTTATTGTGCATTTTTGGCCTTCATGCTTTTCTATTAGGGTGACCATTGACTGCTATAGTGGCTAATCATGCCCAGATTATATGGGTATGATGTACCACTATGCCAATCAATGGGTACAGGGTGGGTATAGTAGTCCCAGGGTGGGTGGTTCGGCTTCCCGGGTGGGTAGCCGGGGAGGGTGAGTTAACCCCTTAATTACTATAGCGGTTATTACCCGCTAAGGTGATTAAGGGGTTAGGGGCCATTAGATTGTTTTTTTTTATTGTATTCTTTCTGGCAATGGAGGACATGGACCTGGAGTATGCTGATGAGGACACCCTCCATGATGGCAGGAGTAAGTAGAAAGTTTTATTTACTTTATTTATGCTGAATGGCTAATTTTTTATTTTATAATGGTCAAATGAGCTATTATCTATGCCAGGATAATAGTTATTTTGCTCACTACTATACTGTATGTGTTGGGGGGGGATGTATTTATTTCAATGTATTGTATATTTATTTATTTTTGCCACAGGATTGGTAGCGTAGGCCCCCAGACACCCGCGGGGACCACCCATGTGCCCCCAGACATCCACGGGGACCACCCGAGGGATCCCAGACACCCACGGGGACCACCTGCGGACACATGTAGAAATGAAGTTTATAAGGAAGAAGCTATTGGCAGAATAATAATCATCCCATTTTTTCTGAGATTGATAATGTGCATCAGGAAGCTGCGGGGGGGGGGACGGGCACGTCGCCGGGGGCTCCCGGCAGTACCTTGCTTAGGGTGCCGCCATCTTGAGTGAGGCTCGTGCATGTGCAGTGAGTATGGTGTGCAACGGCCCCCAGACAGCTCGCGCATGCGCAGTACCAAGCGGGCGAAGCTCAGCAAATCAGGGAAGGCTCTTGGCAGGGACTACAAGTCCCATGAGCCTTAGGGATGACAACCTGACACCAGGTGGTGAATGGGATGGCTAGAATCTCGGCTGAGAGGATACAGTCATCAGACATTGAGACCACAAGAGTCAGTCAGTGCCAGGAGAGGATAGGGGAAGGAGGTGTAGGTGCAGGGAGGCAAGCAGCCTCTGCACTAGGCCAGAACCGTCCCTAGGGGGGGTATACAGCTTGTGGCTGCTTTAGGGACAGGCCCTAGGATAGGGACCCTGCCCCATTAGTACTGCAGTAAGAGAGAGGTCTGGGACCAGGCCTACTTAGCAACAAGAGAGACTGTCTTCAGGGTGGGACCATCCTAAAGGCCGACAGCCCAGTAGAGTCCAGGACATCGCTGAGGAGATCGTGGATCCTTTATAAAGATCTCTACCGGCCAAGGTGCTGGGCAGGTATCGTTAAATAAGTGCACCAACTGAGTACTCACACATAGTGGCAGCACTGACCACAGGACAAGGGTGGGAAGGGTTGGACATTGGACACGGTATGGGGTACACGGTGGTGGGGGTGAGACATATATAGGGCACGGGTAATTGCTTCTTGATGTTTATAGAGTGATAAGATATATATATATGTTCCAGTAAAGACCTTTCTGTTTTATGCTAAGTGTGTGATCACTGTGATTGTGTCCTGTGAGGGGCTTCTCCCACACTGTTGGGATCCCTCCCAGGTGAAGGGCTGCACCAGATTCATAAGTGTATCACCCCAGGCTCTCCGTGGCAGAGGCTTAGGCTCCTGTGAGCCGACAGGTAGAAAGACAGCATCAGTAGTTCCTGTGTTCAGGGGGAAACAGGGCTACATTATTATGTGTATTGAGGGGTGCTATATGTATTGGAGGTTATGTGTTATGTGTATTGGGGAGGGGAAGTTATGTAGATTTGGGGTTTACAACAAAAAAACAAACAAAGATGCCCAAAGCTACTTCCAATGTGACAAAAATACACAGTGCAATACCTATATATTCTCTTGAAAAAGAGTCATTTAGTTCAACCCTTTGGCCAAAGCTTCTTAAGCCTGTTAGCGAACTTCAAGGCATGACCGTTAGCAGGTCCTAACACTCCTTGAGTTAAAATTTTTATTTACCTGTATAATTACAGGAAGAATGATCAGCATTGGATCTGTCGTAACCCATCAACATGAAACTGACCTGCCAACTTGGAAAGTGGGGGGGGCGAGCTTAAACCTTGGGGGTTATTATGTGTATTGGGAGGGCTTCGTGTGTATAGGGGAGGGGGCGTTATTGAGTGTGTGGGGAGAGGTGGGGTTTTGGGAGAGAGAGGTAGTGATGTGGGGGAGAGAGAGAGGTGGGAAAGTGGGAGAGAGAGAGGTGTGGGTGTGGGAGAGGGGTGGGGGTTTGGGGGAAGAGAGAGGTGGGCCTGTGGGGGAGAGAAAGAGGTGGGGGTGTGGGGAAGAGAGAGGTGGGGGTGTGGGGAAGAGAGAGGTGGGGGTGTGGGGGAGAGAAAAAGGTGTGTGTGGGGGAGAGAGAGGTGGGGGTGTAGGGGAAGAGAGAGAGGTAAGGGGAGAGGTAGGGGTGTGAGAGATAGAGGCAGGTTTGTATATTTAATTTCCTTCCCTTGAACCAGTGCTGTTAACTACTTGAATGGGAGTTTCATGCAGATTTTTGTTCTGCTATGGATTGTTTTTTTTAATCTTGTTTTGATTGTAAGTGTTTGGTTGCCTTAGGGATTCAGGCATTTGTGCAAGGATGCATTTCCTGTTTGTTCCATGACAGACCATTTCAATGTGCTTTTAGTAACAGTTAACAATACAAGGATTATCAAGTACTTTAATCTTCTTGGGGGATAAAGCTGAGCACAGACTTTCCTGAAAGGGTCTAATGAAGATGAAAAGTGTGGTCAGGGCCGGCACAAACTCTGCTCTTCATCACGTGATCTTGTTGTTGCAGGAAGATTCCTCATTGGCAGAATCGTTCTCTGGCATCTCAACTTGCCAAAGATGGTGTTGAACAACCCATCTCCCCTCCCTTCCAGGGTGGCCAGGTGGCTTGTCCAAAAATACTGGACACAATGGTGAAAGGTGCAACGAGCGCGAGAATCGTTGGTGGGGAAGAATGTTATTATAAATAACCTGACTAATGTACTTTTTTCTAAGTTTCATTCCAAGTATTCACCAATTTGCATAAAAACAAAACAGAACTGTGCAAATAATAGACAAAGGGACAGAATGCACAGGACAAAAATATGTATAAACTGAATACTCTAAACTCTCCCTGCAGCTGGCCCAAGGACTTTTAACAGAAAGATAAATGAAAAGCACAAAAGATGAAAGGAATGGACCTATAGCGCATGGGAGAGATAAAAACAAAAAAGACAGACCATAGTGCACTCTGAGTGGAGTATAATTGAGCCCTACTGAAGAATCTCACTTACAAGATGATGAATAAAAAATCGCAGAAAACAGGGATCTTAGCTGTTCATATGGCTTCTAGATGAGATCCACTTTATCCACTTCAGTATAGGGCGCCGCCATGTTGTTGCGCAATAGTGGGGGAGCGAGGTCAGAGCGGAGAGAGGTCGCGCATGCGCAGTGGAAGCGCGCGAACGGCTGGCCAATAAGGTGTAAGCTCAGCCAGTAACTACAACTCCCAGGAGCCTTAGCAGAGTCACCTGATGCCAGGGAGCCAATGGGAGGGCTGGATTAGCGGAAGGCAGGAAAGGGAAGCGTGGGGGAGAGACCACGCTGGTCAGAGGGCACCAGAGGAGCAAGGAAAGAGGTAGTGTGGGTGCAGAGGGTCAGTGACCCAACTGCATAGGTTAGATCTTCCCTGCATGCCCTAGGAGTCTCCCTGAATCACAGTATATTGAGATGCTGCAGGGACGCCCTGTAGTGATAGCATACCACCCCATACTGTACAACAGATAGGGACAAAGTGTGCGGAGTTGCGGTTGCTGCTAGTCATCTGGTACCAGACGGCTGGACACTGCGACATTAGAAAGCAAGGCGTTGGATCGACGGATCCTTTTCGAAGCTGTTACTGGTCACCGCAGTGACCGGAAGGTATTTACAACAAATGCACCAACACCGGTCAACAGGCGCTGATTCTGCCTTATGGAACACTCTTTCGGGACACTAAGAGGAGTGGCCAAAGGACTGGGTCTACATACATACACAGTATATGGACACGGTGTGGGGCACGCGGTGACGGGACAGAGACATTACTCCTTATGAGAGTGGCCGAGCCACTAGCGTTATAATTATAGTATAAGTTAATGAATGTGTTATTGCCATATAAAGTGATAAGGGTTATATTGTGCGTTACAGTAAAATGGTTCTTGCCCAGGGTAATCTTACATGATGGGGATCCTGGGTAAGTGGAGGTGCTGCCGCTAAGATACGTGTTACCCCAGGCTCCCAGTTAGCGGAGGCTCATATCTCCTGGAGCCACAGGTGTGTGTGTGAAGTACCCGTAGTTCCTTTAGAGCATAGGAAAGAGGGCTACATATAACACGTAAAAACATCAAAAGGATATGTTCCACCACTAGGCTTAGAATACGTCAGAAAGCAGATCCTCTGAAATAGTAAAAACACTTTCACGGATTGCCCTGCATATCACAGTCACAGTACTCTTGCCTTACGTGACGTTCCACCGATAAGTACAGGTATTGGGCTGTTCACTAGGACGTCCTGCGTCCTGTGTCCTTTCTCCCCCGTTGCCTCCGTGTGCTCAGATCACTTCCGCGTCACGTGTTTGCAGATACTCGCGTCTCGCAAGATTTCGGCTTGAGAGCTGTGTCCTGTTAGATCTGACGGCTGCTTGCTCTCTGGGGAACACTTGCAAGCTCCAAAATCACATTCACCCGACTAGTTTCGCCAGTCTGGCTTCCTCAGGGGCATGTGTGGGAGCTGCTCAAACTGACCCTACTGAGTAGAGAACAAGCGGATGTTTTAGCAAAAGGGTTACATTTTGCCCCTTCAAAAAAAATTTATGCATTCAACACCTATATTGATACTAATAAGTTTATTAGAAAACATACCCTTAAAATGTTCTTTCATAGTAGGACAGATGTGGGTCAGAATCCAATTATACCTAGCAATTTGGTATATCAACATACCACGTTGAAGACCAAATCCAAATGTAACGCTATTTTTTGTAAAGGCAATTTTATTGAGACTTTTCAATCTCTTGTACTAAAGGATTCAGAAGAGTTAGAATCTAAACAGAAAAATATTAAATTGCAGCACAATCTTACCAGGGCCCAAAGTCAAGTACTAAAAGAAATGAAAGATAATAGTAATATAGTGATTAGGGCTGCTGACAAGGGCAGTGGAGTGGTAGTGCTAGATAGGGATAAATATTTAACAGAAATGTATAGATTGCTAGAAGACAAAGACACCTATATGCAATTGGATAGCAATCCCACTACATTCTTTTTAAAAGAACGGGATATTTTATTAAAGAAAGGGAAAGATTTAGATATACTCATTGAGTCGGAGTATGATTTTTTAAACAAGCTTGAACCTGTGATTCTGATTTTATATGCATTACCCAAGATACACAAAGATCCTATAGTCTCGGGAATTAATTCCCAGACCTCCAATATTTCCAAATATGTGGATATTTTCTTACAACCTTATGTAACCAAATTAAAATCTTACACAAGAGATACTACCCACATTTTGCAACAAATAATGGATTTAAATTGGGGAGAAGATCTCTTCTTAGTTACTAGCAATGTAACATCCTTATATACTGTGATTAATCCTGAGGATGGTTGCATTTTCTTGCATTTTCTTGCATGATTTCTTTTTTGGAGAAAGGAGATATGGAACCTTTACAAATAGAATTTCTTTTAGAATGTATTTTATTCATACTGACTCATAACTTTTTCTATTTGAGAAGATGTTATTTTTGCAGACCAGGGGTACCGCAATGGGAACCAGGTTTGCCCCAGTGTATGCCAATCTCCTTAAGGGATACTGGGAGGATCATTATATATGTCACGGCAAGATTTTGGGGCAAGCCTGGTTCTTTATCAGCGTTACATCGATGACCTGTTCTTGGTCTGGAGAGGTAATGCAGAATTGTTAGGCATCTTTTTAAATTATTTAAATCAAAACCCTTTCAATTTATTTATTTATTTATAAAATATTTTACCAGGAAGTAATACATTGAGAGTTACCTCTCGTTTTCAAGTATGTCCTGGGCACAGAGTAAAACAAATAATACATGGTTACAAGTACAGTTACATAAATGAACAGGGTATACATTATATACAAGACATTGCATGCACAGTTAAAGAAAATATATATTATGAGCGTATGAAACAGTTACAGACCAGGTTAAAATGTGAGACAGCCTTAGATTTGAAAGAACTTAAACTGGTGGTGGATGTGAGAGTCTCTGGTAGGTTGTTCCAGTTTTGGGGTGCACGGTAGGAGAAGGAGGAACGTCCGGATACTTTGTTGAGCCTTGGGACCAACAACAGTCTTTTGGAGTCTGATCTCAGGTGATAAGTGCTGCAAGTGGTAGGAGTGAGGAGCTTGTTCAGGTAGCTGGTTTTTAATTCAGTATATAGTATACAGTATATAGTAATGAGAAAGTAGAATTTTTAGATTTAGTTATATATGTTGAAAAAGGGAAAATGGAAACTAAAACATATAATAAAACTGCAGAGAGGAACAATTATATCCTAGCCAGCAGCAACCACCATCCGAGGTGGCATAATAATGTCCCTTATGGACAGTTCCGTCGTTGCGGCGAAACTATTCCACAATTGAAATGTTTGAACAACAAGCTGAAATGCTAAAACATAAATTTAATGAAAAAGGGTATAAACAGGATGTGATAGATCTGGTTTACGAAAAATCTAAAAATGCTGTAAGATCAGATCTGATCCAATACAAGAATGTTCCCTTGGTAGATACTAATCAACAAGGGGAATTTGCCTTTTATGCACAATATAGTAATCAAGGTAATGAAATCAAAAAGATACCAACAAAACATTGGGAATTCTTACCCGAGACCCAGTTCTAAAAGATATACTGCCCAAACAACCACAATTAATTTTTTTCAAAAGCACCAAACATTCCAAATAAACTGGCCCCGAGTCAAATACCAAATGTCAGCAATACGACCAATTGGCTGACACCAGTGACAAAACTGGTGTAGGGTAAATTCTTTAGCTACAGGCTCAGCAAAAGAATTTGAGTGTCACGATAGAGAGAAGAAATATAAGATTAGGGATTTTATTTCATGTGACACAGTTTTTGTAGTATATCTTTTAATATGTCCCTGCAATACATTTTATGTAGGTAGAACTAAGAGGAAATGTAAAACTCGCATGTCGGAACATATAAGAAACCTTAGATTAGGTTAAATCATAACAGTGGTTATAGTGGTTAATACATTTTAGGTTAAATCATAACAGTGATCTTACTGGAATTAGGTTCTTTGGGATAGATTGTCCAAGAAAAATTACCGTGGTGGAGATAGAATTTTGTCCATTAATAAATTAGAGACATCGTACATTTTCAAGTTAAAAACATTAGCACAATGTGGACTTAATCTAGACATTGATTTGGTATCTTATTTGTAATTTCATTTTTGTATTTGGGATATAGGTTTTGTTTCTCTGACTACTTAGTATAAAGTTTTTTTATATACATATTTTTAGACATATCTGAGATGTGATTTTAAGATAAGTTTTTAAACATGTTTTGATAAAAGTTTTATTATAAGTATGAACTTTAATGAAAGTATATTTTAATTCATCACATTTAACTTATTATGTTGGTATAATCAGATGTCATGGATGATTAAGGAGCCTTAGGAATTGGTGTAATCCCCCCTTTTCCATTCAGTATTATATGTGTTTGGTTTAGTTACGCCCCTCTCTTGTTAGACTAGGTATAAGTAGGGTCAGTTTGAGCAGCTCCCACACATGCCCCTGAGGAAGCCAGACAGGCGAGACTAGTCGGGTGAATGTGATTTAGGAGCTTGCAAGTGTTCCCCAGAGAGCAAGCAGGCGTCGGATCTAACAGGACACAGTTCTCAAGCCGAAATCTCGTGAGACGCGAGTATCTGCAAACACGTGATGCGGACGTGATCTGAGCACACGGAGGCAACGGAGGAGAAAGGACACAGGACGCAGGACATCCTAGTGAACAGCCCAATACCTGTACTCATTGGTGGAACGTCACGTAAGGCCAGAGTACTGTGACTGTGATATGCAGGACAATCCGTGAATGGGTTTTTACTATTTCAGAGGATCTGCTTTCTGATGTATGCTGAGCCTAGCGGTGGAACATATCCTTTTGATGTTTTTACGTGTTATATAATAAATCTTTATACTTTGGTACTCTATTCCTTTTCCTTATCTTAATATCTCCCTCTGAAAATCTGGGAGAAATTTTGGAATCCTGGTGAGCCCAGCTGTTTGATCGTGCAGGGAGCTTTACTGAAGTGGATAAAGTGGATCTCATCTAGAAGCCATATGAACAGCTAAGATCCCTGTTTTCTGCGATTTTTTTATTCATCATCTTGTAAGTGAATTCTTCAGTAGGGCTCAATTATACTCCACTCAGAGTGCACTATGGTCTGTCTTTTTTGTTTTTATCTCTCCCATGCGCTATAGGTCCATTCCATTCACCAATTTGCACCAATTTATATCCTGTTTTGTAAAAAATCTGGGGAGGGGTCTTGGGAGGGAGCGCCCTTCCAAGGATTTTTTTTAGGAAATAGAATATGAAATAGTGCAAATTGGTGCATCCTTGGAGTGAAATTTAGAACAAATTACGTAATGGTCAGATCATTTATAAATAAATCACCTGCAGTCATACTGTACATGGCGAGCAATACTAATCTTACTGCTCCTCCCACATATTCCAAGATTGTTGCACCACTCTTCATCCCCTCTCTTCCCCCTTATCCTCTCACCCTCCCACCCCTCATCCCCTCACCCCCTCCCCTCATCCTCTCTCACCCCCTCCCTTCATCCTCACTCCCCCGTCCCTTCATCCTCTAAACCCCCTCCCTTCATCCTCTCAACCCCCCTATATCCTCTCACCCCCCTCCCTTCATCCTATCTCACCCCTCCTAAATTAATCCTCTTTCAACCCCCCCTTTCCCTTCATCCTCTCTCAACCACAGCCATCCCTTCATCCTTACCCCCCTCCTTGTCATTATCACCCCCCTCCCTTCATCCTCTCACCCCCCCCCCTGTCATTATCACCCCCACAGGACAGCCAGAGAAAACACACACACAACAGTACAAGTACAAATACGAATACACACACACACCAGGACAAAACCTATCTCTGCTCCATGCTTTTCCTCCGCTCTTTGGCCCCACTCCCAGACTCCTGCCACCTCCATCCTGCTTGGCTGCATTACACAGCAGCAGCCAATCAGGATGGAGGAAGCTGCCCAGTCCCCTAGCAGCAGCAGCCCTGCTCTATCCCTTCTCGGGGAAATCTCGCAATTGGTTACTTAGTCCGGAGAGGTAATACCAGCATACACATACATGTCCGGTATTATCTCTCATTTTTTACCGGGTAGAGAAACCAAATACCGGGCTGCCCGGTTAAATACTGGACACATGGCAACCCTACTCCCCTCACCTGTTCATAAACATGTCTTGTTGTGCGAAAACGACCTTGGGAATCTGCAAGGTTTTCTTGAGAACTAGTAAAAGCTGTATGTACGATTGTGGAACTAGTGCAGATGACACAGAAGTTTGAGACTGCTCTCTAATCCCTCAGGAGTCTGCTTCTTCTGAATCAGCACAATCCTGCTTTGCTCCTCTATTTTTCTCTGCCTAATGTTTTAGGAAAGAAGCAGATTCAGAGGACAGCACAGATTATAAAAACATTTATAGTAAGATTTATTTAACCAATTCTGTGCTCTGTGGTTCTAAGACAGGCTATGTACACAGAGAAGATGTGCTATAACATAAGCATTATACAGTGATGGTCCTTCTTAATTTAAAGACTGTAATATCTTAGTACAGAATTACAGTGCTAGTTGCTATCTGTTATACAATAAGTCTGTATCTTGATAGGAGTTTACCCTGATCTGTACTGCTGAATATTTAAGTCTCTCAAACCTTCACTTCTAAGTTTAGTGACACATATATTTGACAGGGAATGAGTGAGAACAAGTGAACAGTCATTTAGGACCATCCCTGTATAGAGATTCAGGCTTATCTTATAACACAGATAGCAGAGTTTGCGCTCAGTTCAGGATTTGAATGTGTTTTTAATTTGTGAGTTTTGGGATTTCAATAAAATGCTATTCTTTTTTGTCAATTACAACAGGAGGTTTCTGAGTGGACTATGTTGGGTTCTGTCCTCTTTCCGTGCACACATTTACCATTCCTTTAGTCGCCCCCCTTCTTTACATACAGTATACCTTCTAATGTAATTTTGAGTGGAGCAGGGCACTCTCTTTAGTTTGCATATATCTAAGACTGTTATCATGACTAAGGTGTTCTTTGAAAGCAAGACTACTTGAATGTACCGACGTCAGTATCTATTTAGGTCACTGAACTTGAGTACACCTGAACTACAACCGTGTGCATGCCAGGAATGAAAGTTTAACCTAGTTTGTGAACAACCTTACATCTGATGCTCCGTGTAAAGGTGTATATTGTTTTGAAGTTTTGACAAGGACAGCTCATGCGACAGATTCAAAAGTTAGGAGCCTATGAAAATGTGTTTTAATAAAATGTTAGATAATACATGCAAATACATGAATCTCTCACTTTCGACTATATATAAGTTACCATGATATTCTAATTAGCAATAGTATTAGCAATGCAACAAACTATTTTTGAGTTACTTATATACAGTACCATCAATGCAACAAACTATTTTTGAGTTACTTATATACAGTACCATCAATGCAACAAACTATTTTTGAGTTACTTATATACAGTACCATCAATGCAACAAACTATTTTTGAGTTACATATATACAGTACCATCAACCTCTTTCATTTTATGTATATTTTTAATATGAAATATTAGATTGTAAGCTCTTTGGAGCAGGGACTCCTTTTCCTAAATGTTACTTTTATGTCTGAATCAGTTCTCCCCTTTATGTGTTATTTGTATTATTTGTTATTTATATGATTGTCACGTGTATTACTGCTGTGAAGCGCTATGTACATTAATGGTGCTATATAAATAAAGACATACATACATACAATATGAAATGTATGTTGAATATATATATATAAAATTATGAAAATTGTTTCACTGTCCAATTATTTCTGGACCTAACTGTATGTATGTATATATATATATATATATATATATATATATATATATATATATATATATATATATACAGTTAGGTCCAGAAATAATTGGACACTGAAACAATTTTCATAATTTTGGCTCTGTACGCCACCACAATGGATATGAAATGAAACAACCGAGATGCAATAGAAGTGCAGACGTTCAGCTTTAATTCAAGGGGTTGAACAAAAATATCGTATGAAACGTTTAGGAATTGCAACCATTTTCATACACAGTCCCCTTATTTCAGGGGCTCAAATGTAATTGGACAAATTAACACAATCATAAATAAAATGTTCATTTGTAATACTTTGTCGAGAATTCTTTGCAGGTAATGACTGCTTGAAGTCTGGAACGCATGGACATCACCAAACGCTGGATTTCCTCCTTTGTGATGCTTTGCGAGGCCTTTATTGCAGCTGTCTTCAGTTGTTGTTTGTTCGTGGGTCTTTCTGCCTTAAGTTTTGTCTTTAGCGTGTGAAATGCATGCTCGATCAGGTTGAGATAAGGTGATTAACTTGGCCATTGCAGAATATTCCACTGCTTTGCCTTAAAAAACTTCTGGGTTGCTTTCGCAGTATGTTTTGAGTCATCGTCCATCTGTAAAGTGAAGCGCCGTCCAATCAACTTTGCTGAATTTGGCTGAAACTGAGAAGACAATATATCCCTATACCCTTCAGAATTCATCTGGCTGATTCTGTCTTCTGTCACATCATCAATAAACACTAGTGACCCAGTGCCATAGTAAGCCAGCATGCCCATGCCATCACACTGCCTCCACCGTGTTTTACAGATGATGTGGTATGCTTCGGATCATGAGCCGTTCCAAGCCTTCTCCATACTTTTTTCTTCCTATCATTCTGGTACAGGTTGATCTTAGTTTCATCTGTCCAAAGAATGCTGTTCCAGAACTGGGTTGTCTTTTTTTAGATATTGTTTGGCAAATTCTAATCTGGCCTTTCTATTCTTGAGGCTAACAAATGGTTTGCACTTTGTGGTGAACCCTCTGTATTTGCTCTGACAGTGACAGTGTGTGTGTTAGTGTGGATTCATTTGTTCTCACCCGAGACTGCGAGGAGCCTGCTTTTTAATTCATTTCATGTGAGTTTGCTATAGTGTTTGTGTGTCTCTAATACACCTTTTTATCAATTCATTTCGGTGCACTGTGCCTTTCTTTTCTCATTTGGTTGAAGATCTTCACAGGTCATCAAGAGAGCGAACAGAGAGCTTTCTATGGCACCAGCAGCAAGAAAGTGGATGTTTGTTTGAATGTATTTCTAAAGTCACTCTATCTGGACAGTCTGCAAAAGTGGGACTCCTTTGTGTCTATATATACATACAGTATGTATGTGAATTTGTTGGGATAATCAATGGCTATTTATTGATTGATGGCCTGTTCAATATCCGTAATTGACTATATGCATTTATTGTCCCCATTGGTGGATGTTTTATTGGTTGGGACACTGTTGCCTATTTAATCTAGTTTCGGTCTTCGCTTCATCAGTAATCATTGAGGAAGTTGCCGTGCCAGGCGACGAAACGCGTAGGGGGAGACTTGTCACAGTGACGTTATCGTAAGAGGACAGAGTCGAGTGAAGCTAATATTCACCGGGTGTGTGATCCACTGGGCATTTTCAATCCCGCCCTGTTAGGCATTGCTAACAGGCAGTTATCGTCTTGACGATTTCATCATGGGTCAAGATAAAGTCGTCAAGACGAAATGTGTAGGGACGTCATTTGCATGTACCATCACCATGCAGGAGAAGCATCCACGAAGCATAGAAGTCCCAAAGACGAGGAGGCACTAGGAAGTGTTTTTGCCGGGTGTCGATTGTCGAAGGAGCCGAATTGGAGGCTACACCAGAAGGTTCCGGATTAAGGACAACCGTGCGGAATCATATTTTTTGAATAATCTGCCGGGGACGGAAAATGAGAAATTCTCATACAATGCCTAGTTATATCCTGCGTTTGTGAGTGAGCTACTTTTATTGTCCAGCCGAATAAATTATAAACTCAGTAACACACTCGGAGTGCTCCTGTTCTTCCTCTCTTTCTCTCTCTCTCTCTCTCTCTCTCTCTCTCTCTCTCTCTCTCTCTCTCTCTCTCTCTCTCTCTCTCTCTCTCACAAAACAAAAAAAGCATTCGAAATTTGTTCTGTATTACTGAGAATTGTGAAAGTGTTTACTGTCCTGCTGAGTTACAATACTCTGTCACTGACATAACCTTGTTCTTTGACCTTTGGCAAATGGTTGGAAACAAACTGGTTGTATCCAGCTCCCTACATTTGCTGCAGGTTCATTGCCTCTCCCGTGACAAGGGAACAATGATTGGAAGCTCTTTAGAAATTGTCAACAGTTAGGACACATTTGATACCCAGCCAGGGCATTGCTTTTAAGTATTTCACTCTACAGCATAAAGCTACATTGTGAAGAAATTAAATGTGTTGCAATGGATTTCAGTCCAGTTCTCAGCACAATTTGAACCATCACTTGTTAGAAAAGCGGTTTGAGAGAAACAGCTTTTTCATGTGTATAAATTATGGGCCTTATAGTGTGCTGGACTAGATGGGCTGGGGAAGATACTAATTTGGAAGTGGGGGGAAGAGATGCCGGGGAGAGATGGACTAATGACTATTACTCCTAGCTATGCATTAGTCATTAAAGGCTTAGTGTGCCTACCCCCTGATTTTACCCCCACCTACAAACGAAGACGATACAGTTTTGTGTAAGTAAAAATAAAGTTGCAGACCCTTAGGCAACGGCCCCAGTCAGTGCGTGAGTGCGCGTGGGTTGGAGCACCTGACGGCACGTGCACCTATTTCTGCAGCGATCAGTGGACTTCTGATTGCTCGCGACAGGGGTGCGTGGCAAGGGCGTGTTTGGGGGTACAGCCACGATGTCACACGGCTGGTTCGGCCTTGTTGGCTGAACCACCGCCGGGACGTAGCCATCACTTGGCCGCCGTGCCAAAGCACAAATTTATTGTCTTTTGAAAATGTGGTCGTTCCATCGCACTTTGAGCATGCGCACGCATGCGCGGATTGTGGCCGGCCTCTTTGTTTGTGCTGCACGCCCGGTCACGATCACTGGGGACGAGGCCTTATGCCACCTCCGGCTGGTCTCAAACAGCTGTAGTATGGTGGAAGACCCTTACACTGCACCATGTGGGTCTCACATCTCCCTGCTGTGAATGCTCCACTCCCATTCCCCCCCTTTTGGCTTCCTGAACCTAACCGCATCAGTTGGATACAAGCAAACTGCTTTAAAATGTAACCATTTACAACATGTTGCCAGTCCCCAAATACAATTTATTTAACGCTAACCTGTTTTTATATGGTTTAAACGTAAGATAGTGCTGGTGAAGACTGGTAACACCGGGTCATAGCTCAAGAACATATTTACGAAAACAGTGGGGCTTCTTCATTAAACTGCAATACAATCACCAAATATGTTTGAGAATGTCAATTTTGAGTTAAAAATGCTGGGTTTTATATTCTAAATTCCCTTTGCTGAGAACATCATAAGCCCACCTTTCTGACGAGTTCTCAACCCACCCCTTTCATCAATCTCTCTATGACAGTTTTATGACTTAAAAGAAAAAAAACTTTTTTTTGACGTTTAAACTTTGCCTCAATATTTAAAAGACTTCATAACTTTGGTTCTATATTACTTAGACATACGCCATCTTCGCTGCTGTGTCTGTGTACTTATTATACTCCCCAGATATGAAATATGACCATATAACTTCTATTCTTGCATGAGAAACAGATATCAGAGATTATATATTCATATTTAGCAAACTACCAACTTTTGGAATACCTTCTTAGCCCCACCCTCTGCTATTTGCAGATCCCCTTCCGAAATCTCTTTCGAGGTACATTTCAAAGGGGCCTGTTTATTCTAGTGTCAGGACAGTCATATTTCAATACCCCCACTTGGAAAACCAACTATCCTTTATCCTTAGATCAGCACATAAAAACTAGGCATGAACAGTTGTTCATCCTGCCAAAAACAATTCATGTATTTAAGACAATTTGTAACCAATGCCAAACTGTCGCCACTTTGTTTAGTTTGAGAACAGTAACTGGATCTTCATCGAGTAGGGGTAGCATATTAATGCTGTTCCTGCTACCAATCATTCTTTTTAGATTCAGAGTGATTTAAAATGATTGCACTTAAAGTCCCCATTAATAAGAAGGTACATTTCATGGTAAAAGTTTTAACTAATCAATTTTTCTTTGCTTTATTCTTCATAGAATCCTATAAAATAGTGATTATTATGTTAACTTATGCCAAACAGCCATGGATAGTCAGGCGGGTGCCCAATTTAATTGGTTATAACATTCCCAATACAATAGCAATAATATTTGCCTGTGTTGTTAGATTATAGGTAGCAAAGTACTATGCACATGAAGGATTGTGGTAATTTTATTTATAATTTTTCTTATTATTATCTTTTTAAAAAATCTATCTATCTCTCTCTATATATTTATATACAGGGTTTGACACATGCACTCACCCACTCGCATGGGGCGAGTGCATTTTGACCGTAGGCGAGTTGTCATGGCCGCCTAATCAACATACGGTTCTTTAAGCCGTCCCTGCAGCTCTATTCCTCCCCTGCTTGGCGGAGGAGCTGTTTCACGCATAAAAATTTAAATCCCCCTACCTGATTAGTCGAGGTGCCAGTAGAAGGGAGGTTTTCCTGACAGGCACCTCCGAGGGCACCTTTCAGCAGACAGATTTTCAGGCCCCCCTCCTCATCCCACACAGGCCTCTAACAGGCCCCTCAATCTCCAGGGCAGCCGGCAGTGCAGCACACTCAGATCCTCTCTTCCCTTTCCCCTTTCTCTCTCTCACTCCTCTCTCTTCCCACCTCCCTTTCTTTTCCACCCCTCTCTCTCACACTCTCCCTTTCTCCTTCATCTGTCCCTTCCTCCTTCCGCCTTTTTCTCTCCCTCATTCCTGTCTCTCCTTCCCTCTGTCTCTGTCTCCTTCTCCATCTATCTGTCCTCCTCCCCCCGTCTCTCTGATTCCCCCTCTCTCTGTCTGTCTCCCCATCTCTCTCTCTCTTTCCCCCTCTCTCTCTTTCCCCTCTCTCTCTCTCTCTTTCCCCCCCCTCACTCTCTTCCCCCCATCTCTCTCTAACTCCTCTCTCTTTCCACCTCTCTCACTTTTCCACCCCTTCTCTCCCACTCTCTTTCTCCTTCTCCCTGTCCCTTTCTCCTTCACCCTGTCCATTTCTCCTTCACCCTGTCCATTTCTCCTTCACCCTGTCCATTTCTCCTTCACCCTGTCTCTCTCTCCTTCCCTGTCTCTCTCTCCTTCCCCGTTTCTCTCTCCTTCCCCGTTTCTCTCACCTTCCCCGTTTCTTTTTCCATCCCCATGTTTCTCTCTCTCCCCCTGTTTCTCTCTCTCCTTCCCCCATCTATCTCTCCTCGCCCTGTCTCTCTGTCTGACTCCCCCTCTCTCTTTCTCTTTCCCCCCTCTCTCTCTTTCCCCCTCATTCTATTTCCCCCCTATCTCCCCTCACTCTTTCCCACACCCTCTCTTCCCCCTCTCACTCTTTCCCCCCTGTCTGTCTCTCTCTCCCCCCCCCCTCTCTCTCTCCCCCCCCTCTCTCTCCTTCCCCCCTGTCTCCCTCCTTCCCCCCTGTCTCTCTTTTTCCTTCCCCTGAATAGATTTAGAAATGTTGGGCCACGATTTAATATGATTAAAAGCTGCTTCCCTATGCTGGAGAAGCATGTGGCCTCTGTACGGGGCATTACTGTTGCCTGTTATGTGTTATGCATAAATGCAGAAGGGATCCTGAATACCTAAAGATATGCCCCTGCTATACCTATATACGAGGTCGCACTATCGCTATCACTTCTAACCGCTGGGACTCAGAATACATACATTGCATTTGGGGCATCGGTACTCTCACATGCTCCTGCCAACAGCTAGGCAATTCGTCGCTTTCTCCTTCTTAATCGCGGCATCAAATGATGCCGCGGACATCACCAACGTGGGCACGGCATCACGTTGCCATGGTAACGCAACGTCATTTGATGCTGTGGCGCCACGTTGCCATGGCAACAGGATGCCGTGTGATGTCACATGGTGACGTCTGTGGCATCATTTGACACTGCGATTCAAAAGGAGTAGGAGGGCGGCAGCAAGAAGGCGGCCACCACAGCTAAGTACCTTCCCATCAAGCTGGAGAGCACGGCAAATGTAATAGGGGGGTGGACATTTTTGCTGCACCCAAATTTTGACGCCCTATCGGGCCTAATGGGAACTCCGCCACTGGCTCTTGTCAATGAGGACATTGTCCTGTCCCAGGCAGAGGCTCAACGGGACAGTGATACACCAACACGTGGATCACAAACTGCCCATTCACGGTGTGGGGTGGGCATCCTGCCCACGAGTGAGGGGGAGGTGGGCATCCAGCCCCTTAGTCATCCCTCAGAGGGAGGAGAGGGGGAAGGAGGTGAGGGAGGGAAGGAGGGGAGCGGGCCAGGAGGGGAGTGGGGATGAGGAAAGAAAAGGGGAGTGAGGGTAGGGAAGGGGGCTCATGTAGACTGAGGGGGGCTGGAGCAGGGTGTGGGCATGAGGGGAAGGTGACCTGGGGGAGACCGGAGTCTGCAGGAGCCATGGATGCGGGAGGAAGTGGAAGGGGACAGGTACAGGACCTGCAGGCAGTGGGCCATGCTCACAGCAGGCAGGGGAGACAAATAAAAAACTTCAGTAAGGCCCATTGGTGTGCAGGACACTCCGGGTGGTCTAATTGCGTGAGCCGCAGCGGGGTCAGATGGAGTGGGGAGAGTCGGAGTAGGGAGTGGATGGGATAGGGGAGGAACCGTGGCTGCCATCTTGGGCGGGATGGAGGGGCCAGGCCGAAGGGGGAGAAGATCTGTGAATGGGACACTGCTGGGGTGAGGGAAGAAATCTGTGTGGAATGGAGGGTTGGCAGACCCCCTGGCATTGGGGCGGAAGCAGACGGGGCCTGATGGGCTCCCCAGGAAGGAGAGATGTGTCATGGCACTGACGGCTAAATTTTGGGGCCTCTGCCTTGTCTTTTCTGCCAGAAGAGCTGCATTTGGTATAAATTATACTGCTAATATCCGCATCTTTTTTTATTCATATTCTCCTATAATTATTATATGCGATATCAGTTAGCATTGTTTTTTGTTTTTAAATTAAACAACGTACATGACTTCACACATGTATTACATAATTAATATTATTGTTTTAAAGTGCCGGTCATATCTCTCCTGTATATGAATGCAATAAGGACTTGTATCCTGCTTTTTGTTACTTTTTTTTAAAATGTATATTTTTAATTTTATCTTATTTTCTGTAAGTTTTCTGTTCATTTGTGCTGTATTGCCTGTTATTACTCTTGAGGATAGGTATTGTAGCCGACCACTGTCTTTTAGTATTTTAACATTTTAGACACAGTCTCTCAAGAAAAGGATCTCAGAATAATCTCTACCGTAAATGATCATTTATATAAATGGACCATATAACATAAGCAGCCAAATGTGAATATCCCACTAAGAGAGTATCTTTAGCCTCAGTGTTTGTAAAATGAAATGAAAGTTGCTGATATTTGGCAAGTTTTGCCATGTTCGTATAAAGAAATTACGCTTTTATTTTACCTGGCAAATTACCAAATAGTATTTACATGAATTTTCATTTCTCCTTGCCTAAAATACCTATAATAACTCTTGCAAACCAAACTGGGACAAATGCGAGTTTGCTCTCAGCTGACTGTGCTTTGAGGTCAATCGGAGACTGTTCTTTTTACATTGCAGATCTAACCAGGTGTGCTTTGAGGAGTCATAAGCTGATAAATTAAACGTTTGCTTTTTCTATCAGGCATGTGCTTAAACTGCAAAAAGGCTGACAATCACAGTACAGTATGTTGCTGGAACAAATCTTCCTCCCCCTGAGAAAACCACCACTAGCTGTTGGCAGAGCACTATGGGGCATGTGAGGTCCTGCTGGATACAGAGTCGTTACATCCCACCCAGCTA
The DNA here is from genome assembly GCF_040206685.1 of Ascaphus truei. Taxonomy (NCBI): domain Eukaryota; kingdom Metazoa; phylum Chordata; class Amphibia; order Anura; family Ascaphidae; genus Ascaphus; species Ascaphus truei. Next base: position 342,923,714 of record NC_134483.1, read on the forward strand.
AGAACAACAAATATTAAATAAACACTGGTAAACAATCACTTTTCACTAGCTACAAGACAAGACAGAGTTGCAAATATTTACTAACGGTGCAAAATAATGTCTATTTTCACACAGTTTCTCATGACTTACCCATGCCTCGAACCAGTCACCTCCCCCGAGTCCCACAGACCACACCACACTACTTCTTGGAATGATAAACCGGTCACAGCGTTATTAATAACAATCAACATATTAAACACAGCCATTTAACAAATACTAGGGACCCAGTCAGATTGCGCCTTAACTACATACCAGGAGCCCAAGGGGTACCCTCGGTTTGTACCCACATCGCCACTAGCCGCTCAGGCCGCATAGCACATAATGACACCATAGAGAAGGGCACTCCCATATGGAATGACACCGCCTTGCCCAACACTTCCAATTAAGAGGTCCAACAGCTCACCCCCAAAGAGCCAATCCTGACTGAGTTCCTCCTCCCCCAATGCCACCAGTGTCACACTACTGACGCCGTACTATCCCCTTTAAGGGACATACTAGAGCAGAGGTCTCCAGCTTTTTCTCTTAAGAGAAAAGGCAACAAGAAAACTAAATTGGAAGACCGGTTAATACTAGGGCTGACATTTTAAATACGTACTGTATATGTATAAATAACTAAATTGCAATCATATAAAGACAGTTTCACATTCACTCAATCTCCCTCACTCAAACCCCTCCTAAAACTACCCCCTCACACTCAACCCCCCTCCCACAACCCCCTCCTCACACTCAAACCCTTCCTCCTCACACTATATCCCCCTCCTTCTCACATTCAAACCCCCTCCTCACACTCAACCACCTGTGACTGAAAATAATTCTTATAATGCTTCGATTGCTTCTCTTATCTCAGTAGTAAGGGATGTGATTGGCATCTCTATTAATTTCAGTAATTTGTCCCATTCAGATAGGTGTTTTGACAGATGTTGGCCCTGCTAAGCCAGTGCTGGCAGTTCTCTGGATGGACCCGGTATGAAATCCCCTCACCCCACCCCTACCCCACACTCACACACATTCAAAACACACACACATACTGCAAATTTTACCCTAGGCTACGGCCCCAGTCACTGCGTGCACGGGCGCGACGGAGCGCCTGAAGACACGTGCACCAGTTTCAGTCACGACCTGTGTTCTGTGGTTGCGCATCAGGAGAAGAGCAGGACATCACCGCGGGGGGGAGGGGGTCATAGTTAGCCCTCATTGGCTGAACTGCCGCCATGACATGGCAAACGCTCGTCCACCGTGCTAAAAGACAAAAATCTTGTATTTTGCCAAAGGCTGTCGCGCATCGCGCTTTGTGCAAGCACGCGGCTGCAATGACTGGGGTCGGCCCCATAGAAGGCTGTATCTTGTTCGCACCGCACATGCCATAGCGCGTGCAGCTGCAAGCAGTGGGGACGAGGCCTTAGGGGGGATAGGCCTGCTCAACTTGGTCCCGGCAGCACCGTACGCTGCAGTGCAGTGCTGCAGAGCTTGGTAGAAGTTACTTCTGGCACTGATCGGAGAACATGGGACAGGCTGGTGGTACAGTTGTTCAGGGAGGGGAGCAGGAACGTGAGCGCCACCAGGATCCTCCGCAGACCGATGAAAATGATTTTGCTGACCACCATTTGGAGACTATTGCACTTGAGTAGGATTCCCCAACGCTTCTATTTTGCCATGTGTTTAATATCACCATCATCTTGTGTCTATGTTTCAACTTGGGTTTTGGACCGTGTTCAATAAACATAATTTTTATTATACGCCAACCCTGCACCAACACAGCCCCATCTATTTGGCCTGGGAGACTGAGCACACATATCAGATTTGACATCCTTTAGAGCCAGTGAGGGGGGGTTACATAATTATTTAAAAAAAAAATGTATTGTAACTTAACCCTAATCACTGTACCCTTGCATATACCCCATGATTCTTTTTTTCAGATAGGAATGAGGTTCTAAATAAATAATAACAAAAGCAGTATGTATTTTATATTCCATATGTACAGATAAGGATCCTTCTTAAACCTCCTTTATACATAATGTATAACCCTGTTCACTAAATGTAACCATGCACAATATTTGTAACCATGTACTGGTATTTGTCATTATAACTTTGTGCCCAAGACATACTTGGTAACTCACCATGTATTACGTCCTGGTAAAACATTTTTTAAATAAATAAAATAAATAAACGGTATCTCTGCTCATTTCTCGCTAGATACTTGCTCAAATCCTTCACTCTTTTCTGAGCTGCTTCTCGCTGTTACATGTGTCTCTACTGCTCTGTCGTGTCCGAAATGGTTCTCTCATACTGCCCTCTACCTCTGGAAGTCTCCCCTCCCTCCATCTCCCATCTTCACTACCCACCTAAAAGGTCATCTTTACATGGAAGCATTTACCTAGCATTGTATTGTGACTCACTGTATTCTTACTCTCTTAACCTACCCCTGCCCCCTGTTCCATGTCCTCATTTTGTCTCAGGGTGTATATCTGTATTCCAATACACAAGTTAGATTTTAAGCTGTGCAGGGGGAAGGACGTCTTTTCCCATATGTTTAGTTTTATGTATCATGCACATATCCCTAGTAATTACAGTATATTATTGTCCGCTGTATTATGCCATGTAATAGTATAATAGAATAAGTATAATAGACTGCTAAAGTACTGGGTATAATAGACTGCTAAAGTACTGGGTATAATAGACTGCTAAAGTACTGGGTATAATAGACTGCTAAAGTACTGGGTATAATAGAATGCTAAAGTACTGGGTATAATAGAATGCTAAAGTACTGGGTATAATAGAGTGCTAAAGTACTGGGTATAATAGAATGCTAAAGTACTGGGTATAATAGACTATTAAAGTACTGGGTATAATAGAATGCTAAAGTACTGGGTATAATAGAATGCTAAAGTACTAGGTATAATAGACTGCTAAAGTACTGGGTATAATAGAATGCTAAAGTACTGGGTATAATAGAATGCTAAAGTACTGGGTATAATAGACTGCTAAAGTACTGGGTATAATAGAATGCTAAAGTACTGGGTATAATAGACTATTAAAGTACTGGGTATAATAGACTATTAAAGTACTGGGTATAATAGAATGCTAAAGTACTGGGTATAATAGAATGCTAAAGTACTGGGTATAATAGAATGCTAAAGTACAGGGTATAATAGAATGCTAAAGTACTGGGTATAATAGAATGCTAAAGTACTGGGTATAATTGAATGCTAAAGTACTGGGTATAATAGAGTGCTAAAGTACTGGGTATAATAGACTACTAAAGTACTGGGTATAATAGAATGCTAAAGTACTGGGTATAATAGAATGCTAAAGTACTGGGTATAATAGAGTGCTAAAGTACTGGGTATAATAGAATGTTAAAGTACTGGGTATAATAGACTGCTAAAGTACTGGGTATAATAGAATGCTAAAGTGCAGGGTATAATAGAATGCTAAAGTACTGGGTATAATAGAATGCTAAAGTACTGGGTATAATAAAATACTAAAGTACAGGGTATAATAGACTGCTAAAGTACTGGGTATAATAGAATGCTAAAGTACTGGGTATAATAGAATGCTAAAGTACTGGGTATAATTGAATGCTAAAGTACTGGGTATAATAGAATGCTAAAGTACTGGGTATAATAGAATACTAAAGTACTGGGTATAATAGAATGCTAAAGTACTGGGTATAATAGAATGCTAAAGTACTGGGTATAATAGAATGCTAAAGTACAGGGTATAATAGAACTAAAGTACTGGGTATAATAGAATGCTAAAGTACTGTGTATAATAGAGTGCTAAAGTACAGGGTATAATAAAATGCTAAAGTACTGGATATAATAGAATGCTAAAGTACTGGGTATAATAGAATGCTAAAGTGCTAGGTATAATATAATGCTAAAGTACTGGGTATAATAGAATGCTAAAGTACTGGGTATAATAGAATGCTAAAGTACTGGGTATAATAGAATGCTAAAGTACAGGGTATAATAAAATGCTAAAGTACTGGATATAATAGAATGCTAAAGTACTGGGTATAATAGAATGCTAAAGTGCTAGGTATAATATAATGCTAAAGTACTGGGTATAATAGAATGCTAAAGTACTGGGTATAATAGAATGCTAAAGTACTGGATATAATAGAATGCTAAAGTACTGGGTATAATAGAATGCTAAAGTACTGGGTATAATAGAATGCTAAAGTACTGGGTATAATAGAATGCTAAAGTACAGGGTATAATAGAATGCTAAAGTACTGGGTATAATAGAATGCTAAAGTACTGGGTATAATAGAATGCTAAAGTACTGGGTATAATAGAATGCTAAAGTACTGGGTATAATAGAATGCTAAAGTACTGGGTATAATAGAATGCTAAAGTACTGGGTATAATAGAGTGCTAAAGTACTGGGTATAATAGAATGCTAAAGTACAGGGTATAATAGAATGCTAAAGTACAGGGTATAATAAAATGCTAAAGTACTGGGTATAATAGAATGCTAAAGTACTGGGTATAATAGAATGCTAAAGTACTGGGTATAATAGAATGCTAAAGTACTGGGTATAATAGAATGCTAAAGTACTGGGTATAATAGAATGCTAAAGTACTGGGTATAATAGAATGCTAAAGTACTGGGTATAATAGAATGCTAAAGTACTGGGTATAATAGAATGCTAAAGTACTGGGTATAATAGAATGCTAAAGTACTGGGTATAATAGAATGCTAAAGTACTGGGTATAATAGAATGCTAAAGAACTGGGTATAATAGAGTGCTAAAGTACAGGGTATACTAGAATGCTAAAGTACAGGGTATAATAAAATGCTAAAGTACTGGATATAATAGAATGCTAAAGTACTGGGTATAATAGAATGCTAAAGTACTGGGTATAATAGAGTGCTAAAGTACTGGGTATAATAGAATGCTAAAGTACTGGGTATAATAGACTGCTAAAGTACTGGGTATAATAGAATGCTAAAGTACTGGGTTTAATAGAATGCTAAAGTACTGGGTATAATAGAATGCTAAAGTACTGGGTATAATAGAGTGCTAAAGTACTGGGTATAATAGAATGCTAAAGTACTGGGTATAATAGAATGCTAAAGTACTGGGTATAATAGAATGCTAAAGTGCATGTTATAATAGAATGCTAAAGTACTGGGTATAATAGACTGCTAAAGTACTGGGTATAATAGAATGCTAAAGTACTGGGTATAATAGAATGCTAAAGTGCAGGGTATAATAGAATGCTAAAGTACTGGGTATAATAGAATGCTAAAGTGCTAGGTATAATATAATGCTAAAGTACTGGGTATAATAGAATGCTAAAGTACTGGGTATAATAGAATGCTAAAGTACTGGGTATAATAGAATGCTAAAGTACTGGGTATAATAGAATGCTAAAGTACTGGGTATAATAGAGTGCTAAAGTACTGGGTGTAATAGAATGCTAAAGTACTGGGTATAATAGAATGCTAAAGTACTGGGTATAATAGAGTGCTAAAGTACTGGGTATAATAGACTACTAAAGTACTGGGTATAATAGAATGCTAAAGTACTGGGTATAATAGAATGCTAAAGTACTGGGTATAATAGAGTGCTAAAGTACTGGGTATAATAGAGTGCTAAAGTACTGGGTATAAAAGAATGCTAAAGTACTGGGTATAATAGACTATTAAAGTGCTGGGTATAATAGAATGCTAAAGTACTGGGTATAATAGAATGCTAAAGTACTGGGTATAATAGACTATTAAAGTACTGGGTATAATAGACTATTAAAGTACTGGGTATAATAGAATGCTAAAGTACTGGGTATAATAGAATGCTAAAGTACTGGGTATAATAGACTATTAAAGTACTGGGTATAATAGAATGCTAAAGTACTGGGTATAATAGAATGCTAAAGTACTGGGTATAATAGAATGCTAAAGTACTGGGTATAATAGAATGCTAAAGTACTGGGTATAATAGAGTGCTAAAGTACTGGGTATAATAGAGCGCTAAAGTACTGGGTATAATAGAACTAAAGTACTGGGTATAACATAATGCTGAAGTACAGGGTATAATAGAATGCTAAAGTACTGGGTATAATAGAATGCTAAAGTACTGGGTATAATAGACTGCTAAAGTACTGGGTATAATAGAATGCTAAAGTACTGGGTTTAATAGAATGCTAAAGTACTGGGTATAATAGAATGCTAAAGTACTGGGTATAATAGAGTGCTAAAGTACTGGGTATAATAGAATGCTAAAGTACTGGGTATAATAGAATGCTAAAGTACTGGGTATAATAGAGTGCTAAAGTACTGGGTATAATAGAATGCTAAAGTACTGGGTATAATAGACTACAAAATACTGGATATAATAGAATGCTAAAGTACAGGGTATAATAAAATGCTAAAGTACTGGATATAATAGAATGCTAAAGTACTGGGTATAATAGAATGCTAAAGTGCTAGGTATAATATAATGCTAAAGTACTGGGTATAATAGAATGCTAAAGTACTGGGTATAATTGAATGCTAAAGTACTGGGTATAATAGAATGCTAAAGTACTGGGTATAATAGAGTGCTAAAGTACTGGGTGTAATAGAATGCTAAAGTACTGGGTATAATAGAATGCTAAAGTACTGGGTATAATAGAGTGCTAAAGTACTGGGTATAATAGACTACTAAAGTACTGGGTATAATAGAATGCTAAAGTACTGGGTATAATAGAATGCTAAAGTACTGGGTATAATAGAGTGCTAAAGTACTGGGTATAATAGAGTGCTAAAGTACTGGGTATAATAGAACTAAAGTACTGGGTATAATATAATGCTAAAGTACAGGGTATAATAGAATGCTAAAGTACTGGGTATAATAGAATGCTAAAGTACTGGGTTTAATAGAATGCTAAAGTACTGGGTATAATAGAATGCTAAAGTACTGGGTATAATAGAGTGCTAAAGTACTGGGTATAATAGAATGCTAAAGTACTGGGTATAATAGACTGCTAAAGTACTGGGTATAATAGAATGCTAAAGTACTGGGTTTAATAGAATGCTAAAGTACTGGGTATAATAGAATGCTAAAGTACTGGGTATAATACAGTGCTAAAGTACTGGGTATAATAGAATGCTAAAGTACTGGGTATAATAGAATGCTAAAGTACTGGGTATAATAGAATGCTAAAGTGCATGTTATAATAGAATGCTAAAGTACTGGGTATAATAGACTGCTAAAGTACTGGGTATAATAGAATGCTAAAGTACTGGGTATAATAGAATGCTAAAGTGCAGGGTATAATAGAATGCTAAAGTACTGGGTATAATAGAATGCTAAAGTGCTAGGTATAATATAATGCTAAAGTACTGGGTATAATAGAATGCTAAAGTACTGGGTATAATAGAATGCTAAAGTACTGGGTATAATAGAATGCTAAAGTACTGGGTATAATAGAGTGCTAAAGTACTGGGTATAATAGAGTGCTAAAGTACTGGGTGTAATAGAATGCTAAAGTACTGGGTATAATAGAATGCTAAAGTACTGGGTATAATAGAGTGCTAAAGTACTGGGTATAATAGACTACTAAAGTACTGGGTATAATAGAATGCTAAAGTACTGGGTATAATAGAATGCTAAAGTACTGGGTATAATAGAGTGCTAAAGTACTGGGTATAATAGAGTGCTAAAGTACTGGGTATAAAAGAATGCTAAAGTACTGGGTATAATAGACTATTAAAGTGCTGGGTATAATAGAATGCTAAAGTACTGGGTATAATAGAATGCTAAAGTACTGGGTATAATAGACTATTAAAGTACTGGGTATAATAGAATGCTAAAGTACTGGGTATAATAGAATGCTAAAGTACAGGGTATAATAGAATGCTAAAGTACTGGGTATAATAGAGTGCTAAAGTACTGGGTATAATAGACTACTAAAGTACTGGGTATAATAGAATGCTAAAGTACTGGGTATAATAGAATGCTAAAGTACTGGGTATAATAGAGTGCTAAAGTACTGGGTATAATAGAGTGCTTAAGTACTGGGTATAATAGAACTAAAGTACTGGGTATAACATAATGCTAAAGTACAGGGTATAATAGAATGCTAAAGTACTGGGTATAATAGAATGCTAAAGTACTGGGTATAATAGACTGCTAAAGTACTGGGTATAATAGAATGCTAAAGTACTGGGTTTAATAGAATGCTAACGTACTGGGTATAATAGAATGCTAAAGTACTGGGTATAATAGAGTGCTAAAGTACTGGGTATAATAGAATGCTAAAGTACTGGGTATAATAGAATGCTAAAGTACTGGGTATAATAGAGTACTAAAGTACTGGGTATAATAGAATGCTAAAGTACTGGGTATAATAGACTACAAAATACTGGGTATAATAGAATGCTAAAGTACAGGGTATAATAAAATGCTAAAGTACTGGATATAATAGAATGCTAAAGTACTGGGTATAATAGAATGCTAAAGTGCTAGGTATAATATAATGCTAAAGTACTGGGTATAATAGAATGCTAAAGTACTGGGTATAATTGAATGCTAAAGTACTGGGTATAATAGAATGCTAAAGTACTGGGTATAATAGAGTGCTAAAGTACTGGGTGTAATAGAATGCTAAAGTACTGGGTATAATAGAATGCTAAAGTACTGGGTATAATAGAGTGCTAAAGTACTGGGTATAATAGACTACTAAAGTACTGGGTATAATAGAATGCTAAAGTACTGGGTATAATAGAATGCTAAAGTACTGGGTATAATAGAGTGCTAAAGTACTGGGTATAATAGAGTGCTAAAGTACTGGGTATAATAGAACTAAAGTACTGGGTATAATATAATGCTAAAGTACAGGGTATAATAGAATGCTAAAGTACTGGGTATAATAGAATGCTAAAGTACTGGGTTTAATAGAATGCTAAAGTACTGGGTATAATAGAATGCTAAAGTACTAGGTATAATAGAGTGCTAAAGTACTGGGTATAATAGAATGCTAAAGTACTGGGTATAATAGACTGCTAAAGTACTGGGTATAATAGAATGCTAAAGTACTGGGTTTAATAGAATGCTAAAGTACTGGGTATAATAGAATGCTAAAGTACTGGGTATAATAGAGTGCTAAAGTACTGGGTATAATAGAATGCTAAAGTACTGGGTATAATAGAATGCTAAAGTACTGGGTATAATAGAATGCTAAAGTGCATGTTATAATAGAATGCTAAAGTACTGGGTATAATAGACTGCTAAAGTACTGGGTATAATAGAATGCTAAAGTACTGGGTATAATAGAATGCTAAAGTGCAGGGTATAATAGAATGCTAAAGTACTGGGTATAATAGAATGCTAAAGTGCTAGGTATAATATAATGCTAAAGTACTGGGTATAATAGAATGCTAAAGTACTGGGTATAATAGAATGCTAAAGTACTGGGTATAATAGAATGCTAAAGTACTGGGTATAATAGAATGCTAAAGTACTGGGTATAATAGAGTGCTAAAGTACTGGGTGTAATAGAATGCTAAAGTACTGGGTATAATAGAATGCTAAAGTACTGGGTATAATAGAGTGCTAAAGTACTGGGTATAATAGACTACTAAAGTACTGGGTATAATAGAATGCTAAAGTACTGGGTATAATAGAATGCTAAAGTACTGGGTATAATAGAGTGCTAAAGTACTGGGTATAATAGAGTGCTAAAGTACTGGGTATAAAAGAATGCTAAAGTACTGGGTATAATAGACTATTAAAGTGCTGGGTATAATAGAATGCTAAAGTACTGGGTATAATAGAATGCTAAAGTACTGGGTATAATAGACTATTAAAGTACTGGGTATAATAGACTATTAAAGTACTGGGTATAATAGAATGCTAAAGTACTGGGTATAATAGAATGCTAAAGTACTGGGTATAATAGACTATTAAAGTACTGGGTATAATAGAATGCTAAAGTACTGGGTATAATAGAATGCTAAAGTACAGGGTATAATAGAATGCTAAAGTACTGGGTATAATAGAGTGCTAAAGTACTGGGTATAATAGACTACTAAAGTACTGGGTATAATAGAATGCTAAAGTACTGGGTATAATAGAATGCTAAAGTACTGGGTATAATAGAGTGCTAAAGTACTGGGTTTAATAGAATGCTAAAGTACTGGGTATAATAGAATGCTAAAGTACTGGGTATAATAGAGTGCTAAAGTACTGGGTATAATAGAATGCTAAAGTACTGGGTATAATAGACTGCTAAAGTACTGGGTATAATAGAATGCTAAAGTACAGGGTATAATAGAGTGCTAAAGTACTGGGTATAATAGAATGCTAAAGTACTGGGTATAATAGACTACAAAATACTGGATATAATAGAATGCTAAAGTACTGGGTATAATAGACTATTAAAGTACTGGGTATAATAGAATGCTAAAGTACTGGGTATAATAGAGTGCTAAAGTACTGGGTATAATAGAATGCTAAAGTACTGGGTATAATAGACTACAAAATACTGGATATAATAGAATGCTAAAGTACAGGGTATAATAAAATGCTAAAGTACTGGATATAATAGAATGCTAAAGTACTGGGTATAATAGAATGTTAAAGTGCTAGGTATAATATAATGCTAAAGTACTGGGTATAATAGAATGCTAAAGTACTGGGTATAATTGAATGCTAAAGTACTGGGTATAATAGAATGCTAAAGTACTGGGTATAATAGAGTGCTAAAGTACTGGGTGTAATAGAATGCTAAAGTACTGGGTATAATAGAATGCTAAAGTACTGGGTATAATAGAGTGCTAAAGTACTGGGTATAATAGACTACTAAAGTACTGGGTATAATAGAATGCTAAAGTACTGGGTATAATAGAATGCTAAAGTACTGGGTATAATAGAGTGCTAAAGTACTGGGTATAATAGAGTGCTAAAGTACTGGGTATAATAGAACTAAAGTACTGGGTATAATATAATGCTAAAGTACAGGGTATAATAGAATGCTAAAGTACTGGGTATAATAGAATGCTAAAGTACTGGGTTTAATAGAATGCTAAAGTACTGGGTATAATAGAATGCTAAAGTACTGGGTATAATAGAGTGCTAAAGTACTGGGTATAATAGAATGCTAAAGTACTGGGTATAATAGACTGCTAAAGTACTGGGTATAATAGAATGCTAAAGTACTGGGTTTAATAGAATGCTAAAGTACTGGGTATAATAGAATGCTAAAGTACTGGGTATAATAGAGTGCTAAAGTACTGGGTATAATAGAATGCTAAAGTACTGGGTATAATAGAATGCTAAAGTACTGGGTATAATAGAATGCTAAAGTGCATGTTATAATAGAATGCTAAAGTACTGGGTATAATAGACTGCTAAAGTACTGGGTATAATAGAATGCTAAAGTACTGGGTATAATAGAATGCTAAAGTGCAGGGTATAATAGAATGCTAAAGTACTGGGTATAATAGAATGCTAAAGTGCTAGGTATAATATAATGCTAAAGTACTGGGTATAATAGAATGCTAAAGTACTGGGTATAATAGAATGCTAAAGTACTGGGTATAATAGAATGCTAAAGTACTGGGTATAATAGAGTGCTAAAGTACTGGGTATAATAGAGTGCTAAAGTACTGGGTGTAATAGAATGCTAAAGTACTGGGTATAATAGAATGCTAAAGTACTGGGTATAATAGAGTGCTAAAGTACTGGGTATAATAGACTACTAAAGTACTGGGTATAATAGAATGCTAAAGTACTGGGTATAATAGAATGCTAAAGTACTGGGTATAATAGAGTGCTAAAGTACTGGGTATAATAGAGTGCTAAAGTACTGGGTATAAAAGAATGCTAAAGTACTGGGTATAATAGACTACAAAATACTGGATATAATAGAATGCTAAAGTACTGGGTATAATAGACTATTAAAGTACTGGGTATAATAGAATGCTAAAGTACTGGGTATAATAGAGTGCTAAAGTACTGGGTATAATAGAATGCTAAAGTACTGGGTATAATAGACTACAAAATACTGGATATAATAGAATGCTAAAGTACAGGGTATAATAAAATGCTAAAGTACTGGATATAATAGAATGCTAAAGTACTGGGTATAATAGAATGTTAAAGTGCTAGGTATAATATAATGCTAAAGTACTGGGTATAATAGAATGCTAAAGTACTGGGTATAATTGAATGCTAAAGTACTGGGTATAATAGAATGCTAAAGTACTGGGTATAATAGAGTGCTAAAGTACTGGGTGTAATAGAATGCTAAAGTACTGGGTATAATAGAATGCTAAAGTACTGGGTATAATAGAGTGCTAAAGTACTGGGTATAATAGACTACTAAAGTACTGGGTATAATAGAATGCTAAAGTACTGGGTATAATAGAATGCTAAAGTACTGGGTATAATAGAGTGCTAAAGTACTGGGTATAATAGAGTGCTAAAGTACTGGGTATAATAGAACTAAAGTACTGGGTATAATATAATGCTAAAGTACAGGGTATAATAGAATGCTAAAGTACTGGGTATAATAGAATGCTAAAGTACTGGGTTTAATAGAATGCTAAAGTACTGGGTATAATAGAATGCTAAAGTACTGGGTATAATAGAGTGCTAAAGTACTGGGTATAATAGAATGCTAAAGTACTGGGTATAATAGACTGCTAAAGTACTGGGTATAATAGAATGCTAAAGTACTGGGTTTAATAGAATGCTAAAGTACTGGGTATAATAGAATGCTAAAGTACTGGGTATAATAGAGTGCTAAAGTACTGGGTATAATAGAATGCTAAAGTACTGGGTATAATAGAATGCTAAAGTACTGGGTATAATAGAATGCTAAAGTGCATGTTATAATAGAATGCTAAAGTACTGGGTATAATAGACTGCTAAAGTACTGGGTATAATAGAATGCTAAAGTACTGGGTATAATAGAATGCTAAAGTGCAGGGTATAATAGAATGCTAAAGTACTGGGTATAATAGAATGCTAAAGTGCTAGGTATAATATAATGCTAAAGTACTGGGTATAATAGAATGCTAAAGTACTGGGTATAATAGAATGCTAAAGTACTGGGTATAATAGAATGCTAAAGTACTGGGTATAATAGAGTGCTAAAGTACTGGGTATAATAGAGTGCTAAAGTACTGGGTGTAATAGAATGCTAAAGTACTGGGTATAATAGAATGCTAAAGTACTGGGTATAATAGAGTGCTAAAGTACTGGGTATAATAGACTACTAAAGTACTGGGTATAATAGAATGCTAAAGTACTGGGTATAATAGAATGCTAAAGTACTGGGTATAATAGAGTGCTAAAGTACTGGGTATAATAGAGTGCTAAAGTACTGGGTATAAAAGAATGCTAAAGTACTGGGTATAATAGACTATTAAAGTGCTGGGTATAATAGAATGCTAAAGTACTGGGTATAATAGAATGCTAAAGTACTGGGTATAATAGACTATTAAAGTACTGGGTATAATAGACTATTAAAGTACTGGGTATAATAGAATGCTAAAGTACTGGGTATAATAGAATGCTAAAGTACTGGGTATAATAGACTATTAAAGTACTGGGTATAATAGAATGCTAAAGTACTGGGTATAATAGAATGCTAAAGTACTGGGTATAATAGAATGTTAAAGTGCTAGGTATAATATAATGCTAAAGTACTGGGTATAATAGAATGCTAAAGTACTGGGTATAATTGAATGCTAAAGTACTGGGTATAATAGAATGCTAAAGTACTGGGTATAATAGAATGCTAAAGTGCAGGGTATAATAGAATGCTAAAGTACTGGGTATAATAGAATGCTAAAGTGCTAGGTATAATATAATGCTAAAGTACTGGGTATAATAGAATGCTAAAGTACTGGGTATAATAGAATGCTAAAGTACTGGGTATAATAGAATGCTAAAGTACTGGGTATAATAGAATGCTAAAGTACTGGGTATAATAGAGTGCTAAAGTACTGGGTGTAATAGAATGCTAAAGTACTGGGTATAATAGAATGCTAAAGTACTGGGTATAATAGAGTGCTAAAGTACTGGGTATAATAGACTACTAAAGTACTGGGTATAATAGAATGCTAAAGTACTGGGTATAATAGAATGCTAAAGTACTGGGTATAATAGAGTGCTAAAGTACTGGGTATAATAGAGTGCTAAAGTACTGGGTATAAAAGAATGCTAAAGTACTGGGTATAATAGACTATTAAAGTGCTGGGTATAATAGAATGCTAAAGTACTGGGTATAATAGAATGCTAAAGTACTGGGTATAATAGACTATTAAAGTACTGGGTATAATAGACTATTAAAGTACTGGGTATAATAGAATGCTAAAGTACTGGGTATAATAGAATGCTAAAGTACTGGGTATAATAGACTATTAAAGTACTGGGTATAATAGAATGCTAAAGTACTGGGTATAATAGAATGCTAAAGTACAGGGTATAATAGAATGCTAAAGTACTGGGTATAATAGAGTGCTAAAGTACTGGGTATAATAGACTACTAAAGTACTGGGTATAATAGAATGCTAAAGTACTGGGTATAATAGAATGCTAAAGTACTGGGTATAATAGAGTGCTAAAGTACTGGGTATAATAGAGTGCTAAAGTACTGGGTATAATAGAACTAAAGTACTGGGTATAACATAATGCTAAAGTACAGGGTATAATAGAATGCTAAAGTACTGGGTATAATAGAATGCTAAAGTACTGGGTATAATAGACTGCTAAAGTACTGGGTATAATAGAATGCTAAAGTACTGGGTTTAATAGAATGCTAAAGTACTGGGTATAATAGAATGCTAAAGTACTGGGTATAATAGAGTGCTAAAGTACTGGGTATAATAGAATGCTAAAGTACTGGGTATAATAGAATGCTAAAGTACAGGGTATAATAGAGTGCTAAAGTACTGGGTATAATAGAATGCTAAAGTACTGGGTATAATAGACTACAAAATACTGGGTATAATAGAATGCTAAAGTACAGGGTATAATAAAATGCTAAAGTACTGGATATAATAGAATGCTAAAGTACTGGGTATAATAGAACTAAAGTACTGGGTATAATAGAATGCTAAAGTACTGGGTATAATAGACTATTAAAGTACTGGGTATAATAGAATGCTAAAGTACTGGGTATAATAGAATGCTAAAGTACTGGGTATAATAGAATGCTAAAGTACAGGGTATAATAGAATGCTAAAGTACTGGGTATAATAGAGTGCTAAAGTACTGGGTATAATAGACTACTAAAGTACTGGGTATAATAGAATGCTAAAGTACTGGGTATAATAGAATGCTAAAGTACTGGGTATAATAGAGTGCTAAAGTACTGGGTATAATAGAGTGCTAAAGTACTGGGTATAATAGAACTAAAGTACTGGGTATAACATAATGCTAAAGTACAGGGTATAATAGAATGCTAAAGTACTGGGTATAATAGAATGCTAAAGTACTGGGTATAATAGACTGCTAAAGTACTGGGTATAATAGAATGCTAAAGTACTGGGTTTAATAGAATGCTAAAGTACTGGGTATAATAGAATGCTAAAGTACTGGGTATAATAGAGTGCTAAAGTACTGGGTATAATAGAATGCTAAAGTACTGGGTATAATAGAATGCTAAAGTACAGGGTATAATAGAGTGCTAAAGTACTGGGTATAATAGAATGCTAAAGTACTGGGTATAATAGACTACAAAATACTGGGTATAATAGAATGCTAAAGTACAGGGTATAATAAAATGCTAAAGTACTGGATATAATAGAATGCTAAAGTACTGGGTATAATAGAACTAAAGTACTGGGTATAATATAATGCTAAAGTACAGGGTATAATAGAATGCTAAAGTACTAGGTATAATAGAATGCTAAAGTACTGGGTTTAATAGAATGCTAAAGTACTGGGTATAATAGAATGCTAAAGTACTGGGTATAATAGAGTGCTAAAGTACTGGGTATAATAGAATGCTAAAGTACTGGGTATAATAGACTGCTAAAGTACTGGGTATAATAGAATGCTAAAGTACTGGGTTTAATAGAATGCTAAAGTACTGGGTATAATAGAATGCTAAAGTACTGGGTATAATAGAGTGCTAAAGTACTGGGTATAATAGAATGCTAAAGTACTGGGTATAATAGAATGCTAAAGTACTGGGTATAATAGAATGCTAAAGTGCATGTTATAATAGAATGCTAAAGTACTGGGTATAATAGACTGCTAAAGTACTGGGTATAATAGAATGCTAAAGTACTGGGTATAATAGAATGCTAAAGTGCAGGGTATAATAGAATGCTAAAGTACTGGGTATAATAGAATGCTAAAGTGCTAGGTATAATATAATGCTAAAGTACTGGGTATAATAGAATGCTAAAGTACTGGGTATAATAGAATGCTAAAGTACTGGGTATAATAGAATGCTAAAGTACTGGGTATAATAGAATGCTAAAGTACTGGGTATAATAGAGTGCTAAAGTACTGGGTGTAATAGAATGCTAAAGTACTGGGTATAATAGAATGCTAAAGTACTGGGTATAATAGAGTGCTAAAGTACTGGGTATAATAGACTACTAAAGTACTGGGTATAATAGAATGCTAAAGTACTGGGTATAATAGAATGCTAAAGTACTGGGTATAATAGAGTGCTAAAGTACTGGGTATAATAGAGTGCTAAAGTACTGGGTATAAAAGAATGCTAAAGTACTGGGTATAATAGACTATTAAAGTGCTGGGTATAATAGAATGCTAAAGTACTGGGTATAATAGAATGCTAAAGTACTGGGTATAATAGACTATTAAAGTACTGGGTATAATAGACTATTAAAGTACTGGGTATAATAGAATGCTAAAGTACTGGGTATAATAGAATGCTAAAGTACTGGGTATAATAGACTATTAAAGTACTGGGTATAATAGAATGCTAAAGTACTGGGTATAATAGAATGCTAAAGTACAGGGTATAATAGAATGCTAAAGTACTGGGTATAATAGAGTGCTAAAGTACTGGGTATAATAGACTACTAAAGTACTGGGTATAATAGAATGCTAAAGTACTGGGTATAATAGAATGCTAAAGTACTGGGTATAATAGAGTGCTAAAGTACTGGGTATAATAGAGTGCTAAAGTACTGGGTATAATAGAACTAAATTACTGGGTATAACATAATGCTAAAGTACAGGGTATAATAGAATGCTAAAGTACTGGGTATAATAGAATGCTAAAGTACTGGGTATAATAGACTGCTAAAGTACTGGGTATAATAGAATGCTAAAGTACTGGGTTTAATAGAATGCTAAAGTACTGGGTATAATAGAATGCTAAAGTACTGGGTATAATAGAGTGCTAAAGTACTGGGTATAATAGAATGCTAAAGTACTGGGTATAATAGAATGCTAAAGTACAGGGTATAATAGAGTGCTAAAGTACTGGGTATAATAGAATGCTAAAGTACTGGGTATAATAGACTACAAAATACTGGGTATAATAGAATGCTAAAGTACAGGGTATAATAAAATGCTAAAGTACTGGATATAATAGAATGCTAAAGTACTGGGTATAATAGAATGCTAAAGTGCTAGGTATAATATAATGCTAAAGTACTGGGTATAATAGAATGCTAAAGTACTGGGTATAATAGAATGCTAAAGTACTGGGTATAATAGAATGCTAAAGTACTGGGTATAATAGAGTGCTAAAGTACTGGGTGTAATAGAATGCTAAAGTACTGGGTATAATAGAATGCTAAAGTACTGGGTATAATAGAGTGCTAAAGTACTGGGTATAATAGACTACTAAAGTTCTGGGTATAATAGAATGCTAAAGTACTGGGTATAATAGAATGCTAAAGTACTGGGTATAATAGAGTGCTAAAGTACTGGGTATAATAGAACTAAAGTACTGGGTATAATATAATGCTAAAGTACAGGGTATAATAGAATGCTAAAGTACTGGGTATAATAGAATGCTAAAGTACTGGGTTTAATAGAATGCTAAAGTACTGGGTATAATAGAATGCTAAAGTACTGGGTATAATAGAGTGCTAAAGTACTGGGTATAATAGAATGCTAAAGTACTGGGTATAATAGAATGCTAAAGTACTGGGTATAATAGAGTGCTAAAGTACTGGGTATAATAGAACTAAAGTACTGGGTATAATATAATGCTAAAGTACAGGGTATAATAGAATGCTAAAGTACTGGGTATAATAGAATGCTAAAGTACTGGGTATAATAGACTGCTAAAGTACTGGGTATAATAGACTGCTAAAGTACTGGGTTTAATAGAATGCTAAAGTACTGGGTATAATAAAATGCTAAAGTACTGGGTATAATAGAGTGCTAAAGTTCTGGGTATAACAGAATGCTAAAGTACTGGGTATAATAGAATGCTAAAGTACTGGGTATAATAGAGTGCTAAAGTACTGGGTATAATAGAATGCTAAAGTACTGGGTATAATAGACTACAAAATACTGGGTATAATAGAATGCTAAAGTACAGGGTATAATAAAATGCTAAAGTACTGGATATAATAGAATGCTAAAGTACTGGGTATAATAGAATGCTAAAGTACAGGGTATAATAAAATGCTAAAGTACTGGATATAATAGAATGCTAAAGTACTGGGTATAATAGAGTGCTAAAGTACTGGGTATAATAGACTACTAAAGTACTGGGTATAATAGAATGCTAAAGTACTGGGTATAATAGAATGCTAAAGTACTGGGTATAATAGAGTGCTAAAGTACTGGGTATAATAGAGTGCTAAAGTACTGGGTATAATAGAACTAAAGTACTGGGTATAACATAATGCTGAAGTACAGGGTATAATAGAATGCTAAAGTACTGGGTATAATAGAATGCTAAAGTACTGGGTATAATAGACTGCTAAAGTACTGGGTATAATAGAATGCTAAAGTACTGGGTTTAATAGAATGCTAAAGTACTGGGTATAATAGAATGCTAAAGTACTGGGTATAATAGAGTGCTAAAGTACTGGGTATAATAGAATGCTAAAGTACTGGGTATAATAGAATGCTAAAGTACTGGGTATAATAGAGTGCTAAAGTACTGGGTATAATAGAATGCTAAAGTACTGGGTATAATAGACTACAAAATACTGGATATAATAGAATGCTAAAGTACAGGGTATAATAAAATGCTAAAGTACTGGATATAATAGAATGCTAAAGTACTGGGTATAATAGAATGCTAAAGTGCTAGGTATAATATAATGCTAAAGTACTGGGTATAATAGAATGCTAAAGTACTGGGTATAATTGAATGCTAAAGTACTGGGTATAATAGAATGCTAAAGTACTGGGTATAATAGAGTGCTAAAGTACTGGGTGTAATAGAATGCTAAAGTACTGGGTATAATAGAATGCTAAAGTACTGGGTATAATAGAGTGCTAAAGTACTGGGTATAATAGACTACTAAAGTACTGGGTATAATAGAATGCTAAAGTACTGGGTATAATAGAATGCTAAAGTACTGGGTATAATAGAGTGCTAAAGTACTGGGTATAATAGAGTGCTAAAGTACTGGGTATAATAGAACTAAAGTACTGGGTATAATATAATGCTAAAGTACAGGGTATAATAGAATGCTAAAGTACTGGGTATAATAGAATGCTAAAGTACTGGGTTTAATAGAATGCTAAAGTACTGGGTATAATAGAATGCTAAAGTACTGGGTATAATAGAGTGCTAAAGTACTGGGTATAATAGAATGCTAAAGTACTGGGTATAATAGACTGCTAAAGTACTGGGTATAATAGAATGCTAAAGTACTGGGTTTAATAGAATGCTAAAGTACTGGGTATAATAGAATGCTAAAGTACTGGGTATAATAGAGTGCTAAAGTACTGGGTATAATAGAATGCTAAAGTACTGGGTATAATAGAATGCTAAAGTACTGGGTATAATAGAATGCTAAAGTGCATGTTATAATAGAATGCTAAAGTACTGGGTATAATAGACTGCTAAAGTACTGGGTATAATAGAATGCTAAAGTACTGGGTATAATAGAATGCTAAAGTGCAGGGTATAATAGAATGCTAAAGTACTGGGTATAATAGAATGCTAAAGTGCTAGGTATAATATAATGCTAAAGTACTGGGTATTATAGAATGCTAAAGTACTGGGTATAATAGAATGCTAAAGTACTGGGTATAATAGAATGCTAAAGTACTGGGTATAATAGAGTGCTAAAGTACTGGGTATAATAGAGTGCTAAAGTACTGGGTGTAATAGAATGCTAAAGTACTGGGTATAATAGAATGCTAAAGTACTGGGTATAATAGAGTGCTAAAGTACTGGGTATAATAGACTACTAAAGTACTGGGTATAATAGAATGCTAAAGTACTGGGTATAATAGAATGCTAAAGTACTGGGTATAATAGAGTGCTAAAGTACTGGGTATAATAGAGTGCTAAAGTACTGGGTATAAAAGAATGCTAAAGTACTGGGTATAATAGACTATTAAAGTGCTGGGTATAATAGAATGCTAAAGTACTGGGTATAATAGAATGCTAAAGTACTGGGTATAATAGACTATTAAAGTACTGGGTATAATAGACTATTAAAGTACTGGGTATAATAGAATGTTAAAGTACTGGGTATAATAGAATGCTAAAGTACTGGGTATAATAGACTATTAAAGTACTGGGTATAATAGAATGCTAAAGTACTGGGTATAATAGAATGCTAAAGTACAGGGTATAATAGAATGCTAAAGTACTGGGTATAATAGAGTGCTAAAGTACTGGGTATAATAGACTACTAAAGTACTGGGTATAATAGAATGCTAAAGTACTGGGTATAATAGAATGCTAAAGTACTGGGTATAATAGAGTGCTAAAGTACTGGGTATAATAGAACTAAAGTACTGGGTATAACATAATGCTAAAGTACAGGGTATAATAGAATGCTAAAGTACTGGGTATAATAGAATGCTAAAGTACTGGGTATAATAGACTGCTAAAGTACTGGGTATAATAGAATGCTAAAGTACTGGGTTTAATAGAATGCTAAAGTACTGGGTATAATAGAATGCTAAAGTACTGGGTATAATAGAGTGCTAAAGTACTGGGTATAATAGAATGCTAAAGTACTGGGTATAATAGAATGCTAAAGTACTGGGTATAATAGAGTACTAAAGTACTGGGTATAATAGAATGCTAAAGTACTGGGTATAATAGACTACAAAATACTGGGTATAATAGAATGCTAAAGTACAGGGTATAATAAAATGCTAAAGTACTGGATATAATAGAATGCTAAAGTACTGGGTATAATAGAATGCTAAAGTGCTAGGTATAATATAATGCTAAAGTACTGGGTATAATAGAATGCTAAAGTACTGGGTATAATTGAATGCTAAAGTACTGGGTATAATAGAATGCTAAAGTACTGGGTATAATAGAGTGCTAAAGTACTGGGTGTAATAGAATGCTAAAGTACTGGGTATAATAGAATGCTAAAGTACTGGGTATAATAGAGTGCTAAAGTACTGGGTATAATAGACTACTAAAGTACTGGGTATAATAGAATGCTAAAGTACTGGGTATAATAGAATGCTAAAGTACTGGGTATAATAGAGTGCTAAAGTACTGGGTATAATAGAGTGCTAAAGTACTGGGTATAATAGAACTAAAGTACTGGGTATAATATAATGCTAAAGTACAGGGTATAATAGAATGCTAAAGTACTGGGTATAATAGAATGCTAAAGTACTGGGTTTAATAGAATGCTAAAGTACTGGGTATAATAGAATGCTAAAGTTCTGGGTATAATAGAGTGCTAAAGTACTGGGTATAATAGAATGCTAAAGTACTGGGTATAATAGACTGCTAAAGTACTGGGTATAATAGAATGCTAAAGTACTGGGTTTAATAGAATGCTAAAGTACTGGGTATAATAGAATGCTAAAGTACTGGGTATAATAGAGTGCTAAAGTACTGGGTATAATAGAATGCTAAAGTACTGGGTATAATAGAATGCTAAAGTACTGGGTATAATAGAATGCTAAAGTGCATGTTATAATAGAATGCTAAAGTACTGGGTATAATAGACTGCTAAAGTACTGGGTATAATAGAATGCTAAAGTACTGGGTATAATAGAATGCTAAAGTGCAGGGTATAATAGAATGCTAAAGTACTGGGTATAATAGAATGCTAAAGTGCTAGGTATAATATAATGCTAAAGTACTGGGTATAATAGAATGCTAAAGTACTGGGTATAATAGAATGCTAAAGTACTGGGTATAATAGAATGCTAAAGTACTGGGTATAATAGAATGCTAAAGTACTGGGTATAATAGAGTGCTAAAGTACTGGGTGTAATAGAATGCTAAAGTACTGGGTATAATAGAATGCTAAAGTACTGGGTATAATAGAGTGCTAAAGTACTGGGTATAATAGACTACTAAAGTACTGGGTATAATAGAATGCTAAAGTACTGGGTATAATAGAATGCTAAAGTACTGGGTATAATAGAGTGCTAAAGTACTGGGTATAATAGAGTGCTAAAGTACTGGGTATAAAAGAATGCTAAAGTACTGGGTATAATAGACTATTAAAGTGCTGGGTATAATAGAATGCTAAAGTACTGGGAATAATAGAATGCTAAAGTACTGGGTATAATAGACTATTAAAGTACTGGGTATAATAGACTATTAAAGTACTGGGTATAATAGAATGCTAAAGTACTGGGTATAATAGAATGCTAAAGTACTGGGTATAATAGACTATTAAAGTACTGGGTATAATAGAATGCTAAAGTACTGGGTATAATAGAATGCTAAAGTACAGGGTATAATAGAATGCTAAAGTACTGGGTATAATAGAGTGCTAAAGTACTGGGTATAATAGACTACTAAAGTACTGGGTATAATAGAATGCTAAAGTACTGGGTATAATAGAATGCTAAAGTACTGGGTATAATAGAGTGCTAAAGTACTGGGTTTAATAGAATGCTAAAGTACTGGGTATAATAGAATGCTAAAGTACTGGGTATAATAGAGTGCTAAAGTACTGGGTATAATAGAATGCTAAAGTACTGGGTATAATAGACTGCTAAAGTACTGGGTATAATAGAATGCTAAAGTACAGGGTATAATAGAGTGCTAAAGTACTGGGTATAATAGAATGCTAAAGTACTGGGTATAATAGACTACAAAATACTGGATATAATAGAATGCTAAAGTACTGGGTATAATAGACTATTAAAGTACTGGGTATAATAGAATGCTAAAGTACTGGGTATAATAGAGTGCTAAAGTACTGGGTATAATAGAATGCTAAAGTACTGGGTATAATAGACTACAAAATACTGGATATAATAGAATGCAAAAGTACAGGGTATAATAAAATGCTAAAGTACTGGAAATAATAGAATGCTAAAGTACTGGGTATAATAGAATGCTAAAGTGCTAGGTATAATATAATGCTAAAGTACTGGGTATAATAGAATGCTAAAGTACTGGGTATAATTGAATGCTAAAGTACTGGGTATAATAGAATGCTAAAGTACTGGGTATAATAGAGTGCTAAAGTACTGGGTGTAATAGAATGCTAAAGTACTGGGTATAATAGAATGCTAAAGTACTGGGTATAATAGAGTGCTAAAGTACTGGGTATAATAGACTACTAAAGTACTGGGTATAATAGAATGCTAAAGTACTGGGTATAATAGAATGCTAAAGTACTGGGTATAATAGAGTGCTAAAGTACTGGGTATAATAGAGTGCTAAAGTACTGGGTATAATAGAACTAAAGTACTGGGTATAATATAATGCTAAAGTACAGGGTATAATAGAATGCTAAAGTACTGGGTATAATAGAATGCTAAAGTACTGGGTTTAATAGAATGCTAAAGTACTGGGTATAATAGAATGCTAAAGTACTGGGTATAATAGTGTGCTAAAGTACTGGGTATAATAGAATGCTAAAGTACTGGGTATAATAGACTGCTAAAGTACTGGGTATAATAGAATGCTAAAGTACTGGGTTTAATAGAATGCTAAAGTACTGGGAATAATAGAATGCTAAAGTACTGGGTATAATAGAGTGCTAAAGTACTGGGTATAATAGAATGCTAAAGTACTGGGTATAATAGAATGCTAAAGTACTGGGTATAATAGAATGCTAAAGTGCATGTTATAATAGAATGCTAAAGTACTGGGTATAATAGACTGCTAAAGTACTGGGTATAATAGAATGCTAAAGTACTGGGTATAATAGAATGCTAAAGTGCAGGGTATAATAGAATGCTAAAGTACTGGGTATAATAGAATGCTAAAGTGCTAGGTATAATATAATGCTAAAGTACTGGGTATAATAGAATGCTAAAGTACTGGGTATAATAGAATGCTAAAGTACTGGGTATAATAGAGTGCTAAAGTACTGGGTATAATAGAGTGCTAAAGTACTGGGTGTAATAGAATGCTAAAGTACTGGGTATAATAGAATGCTAAAGTACTGGGTATAATAGAGTGCTAAAGTACTGGGTATAATAGACTACTAAAGTACTGGGTATAATAGAATGCTAAAGTACTGGGTATAATAGAATGCTAAAGTACTGGGTATAATAGAGTGCTAAAGTACTGGGTATAATAGAGTGCTAAAGTACTGGGTATAAAAGAATGCTAAAGTACTGGGTATAATAGACTATTAAAGTGCTGGGTATAATAGAATGCTAAAGTACTGGGTATAATAGAATGCTAAAGTACTGGGTATAATAGACTATTAAAGTACTGGGTATAATAGAATGCTAAAGTACTGGGTATAATAGAATGCTAAAGTACTGGGTATAATAGACTATTAAAGTACTGGGTATAATAGAATGCTAAAGTACTGGGTATAATAGAATGCTAAAGTACAGGGTATAATAGAATGCTAAAGTACTGGGTATAATAGAGTGCTAAAGTACTGGGTATAATAGACTACTAAAGTACTGGGTATAATAGAATGCTAAAGTACTGGGTATAATAGAATGCTAAAGTACTGGGTATAATAGAGTGCTAAAGTACTGGGTATAATAGAGTGCTAAAGTACTGGGTATAATAGAACTAAAGTACTGGGTATAACATAATGCTAAAGTACAGGGTATAATAGAATGCTAAAGTACTGGGTATAATAGAATGCTAAAGTACTGGGTATAATAGACTGCTAAAGTACTGGGTATAATAGAATGCTAAAGTACTGGGTTTAATAGAATGTTAAAGTACTGGGTATAATAGAATGCTAAAGTACTGGGTATAATAGAGTGCTAAAGTACTGGGTATAATAGAATGCTAAAGTACTGGGTATAATAGAATGCTAAAGTACTGGGTATAATAGAGTACTAAAGTACTGGGTATAATAGAATGCTAAAGTACTGGGTATAATAGACTACAAAATACTGGGTATAATAGAATGCTAAAGTACAGGGTATAATAAAATGCTAAAGTACTGGATATAATAGAATGCTAAAGTACTGGGTATAATAGAATGCTAAAGTGCTAGGTATAATATAATGCTAAAGTACTGGGTATAATAGAATGCTAAAGTACTGGGTATAATAGAATGCTAAAGTACTGGGTATAATAGAGTGCTAAAGTACTGGGTGTAATAGAATGCTAAAGTACTGGGTATAATAGAATGCTAAAGTACTGGGTATAATAGAGTGCTAAAGTACTGGGTATAATAGACTACTAAAGTACTGGGTATAATAGAATGCTAAAGTACTGGGTATAATAGAATGCTAAAGTACTGGGTATAATAGAGTGCTAAAGTACTGGGTATAATAGAGTGCTAAAGTACTGGGTATAATAGAACTAAAGTACTGGGTATAATATAATGCTAAAGTACAGGGTATAATAGAATGCTAAAGTACTGGGTATAATAGAATGCTAAAGTACTGGGTTTAATAGAATGCTAAAGTACTGGGTATAATAGAATGCTAAAGTACTGGGTATAATAGAGTGCTAAAGTACTGGGTATAATAGAATGCTAAAGTACTGGGTATAATAGACTGCTAAAGTACTGGGTATAATAGAATGCTAAAGTACTGGGTTTAATAGAATGCTAAAGTACTGGGTATAATAGAATGCTAAAGTACTGGGTATAATAGAGTGCTAAAGTACTGGGTATAATAGAATGCTAAAGTACTGGGTATAATAGAATGCTAAAGTACTGGGTATAATAGAATGCTAAAGTGCATGTTATAATAGAATGCTAAAGTACTGGGTATAATAGACTGCTAAAGTACTGGGTATAATAGAATGCTAAAGTACTGGGTATAATAGAATGCTAAAGTGCAGGGTATAATAGAATGCTAAAGTACTGGGTATAATAGAATGCTAAAGTGCTAGGTATAATATAATGCTAAAGTACTGGGTATAATAGAATGCTAAAGTACTGGGTATAATAGAATGCTAAAGTACTGGGTATAATAGAATGCTAAAGTACTGGGTATAATAGAATGCTAAAGTACTGGGTATAATAGAGTGCTAAAGTACTGGGTGTAATAGAATGCTAAAGTACTGGGTATAATAGAATGCTAAAGTACTGGGTATAATAGAGTGCTAAAGTACTGGGTATAATAGACTACTAAAGTACTGGGTATAATAGAATGCTAAAGTACTGGGTATAATAGAATGCTAAAGTACTGGGTATAATAGAGTGCTAAAGTACTGGGTATAATAGAGTGCTAAAGTACTGGGTATAAAAGAATGCTAAAGTACTGGGTATAATAGACTATTAAAGTGCTGGGTATAATAGAATGCTAAAGTACTGGGTATAATAGAATGCTAAAGTACTGGGTATAATAGACTATTAAAGTACTGGGTATAATAGACTATTAAAGTACTGGGTATAATAGAATGCTAAAGTACTGGGTATAATAGAATGCTAAAGTACTGGGTATAATAGACTATTAAAGTACTGGGTATAATAGAATGCTAAAGTACTGGGTATAATAGAATGCTAAAGTACAGGGTATAATAGAATGCTAAAGTACTGGGTATAATAGAGTGCTAAAGTACTGGGTATAATAGACTACTAAAGTACTGGGTATAATAGAATGCTAAAGTACTGGGTATAATAGAATGCTAAAGTACTGGGTATAATAGAGTGCTAAAGTACTGGGTATAATAGAGTGCTAAAGTACTGGGTATAATAGACTACTAAAGTACTGGGTATAATAGAATGCTAAAGTACTGGGTATAATAGAATGCTAAAGTACTGGGTATAATAGAGTGCTAAAGTACTGGGTATAATAGAGTGCTTAAGTACTGGGCATAATAGAACTAAAGTACTGGGTATAACATAATGCTAAAGTACAGGGTATAATAGAATGCTAAAGTACTGGGTATAATAGAATGCTAAAGTACTGGGTATAATAGACTGCTAAAGTACTGGGTATAATAGAATGCTAAAGTACTGGGTTTAATAGAATGCTAAAGTACTGGGTATAATAGAATGCTAAAGTACTGGGTATAATAGAGTGCTAAAGTACTGGGTATAATAGAGTGCTAAAGTACTGGGTATAAAAGAATGCTAAAGTACTGGGTATAATAGACTATTAAAGTGCTGGGTATAATAGAATGCTAAAGTACTGGGTATAATAGAATGCTAAAGTACTGGGTATAATAGACTATTAAAGTACTGGGTATAATAGACTATTAAAGTACTGGGTATAATAGAATGCTAAAGTACTGGGTATAATAGAATGCTAAAGTACTGGGTATAATAGACTACTAAAGTACTGGGTATAATAGAATGCTAAAGTACTGGGTATAATAGACTGCTAAAGTACTGGGTATAATAGAATGCTAAAGTACTGGGTTTAATAGAATGCTAAAGTACTGGGTATAATAGAATGCTAAAGTACTGGGTATAATAGAGTGCTAAAGTACTGGGTATAATAGAATGCTAAAGTACTGGGTATAATAGAATGCTAAAGTACAGGGTATAATAGAGTGCTAAAGTACTGGGTATAATAGAATGCTAAAGTACTGGGTATAATAGACTACAAAATACTGGGTATAATAGAATGCTAAAGTACAGGGTATAATAAAATGCTAAAGTACTGGATATAATAGAATGCTAAAGTACTGGGTATAATAGAATGCTAAAGTGCTAGGTATAATATAATGCTAAAGTACTGGGTATAATAGAATGCTAAAGTACTGGGTATAATAGAATGCTAAAGTACTGGGTATAATAGAATGCTAAAGTACTGGGTATAATAGAGTGCTAAAGTACTGGGTGTAATAGAATGCTAAAGTACTGGGTATAATAGAATGCTAAAGTACTGGGTATAATAGAGTGCTAAAGTACTGGGTATAATAGACTACTAAAGTTCTGGGTATAATAGAATGCTAAAGTACTGGGTATAATAGAATGCTAAAGTACTGGGTATAATAGAGTGCTAAAGTACTGGGTATAATAGAACTAAAGTACTGGGTATAATATAATGCTAAAGTACAGGGTATAATAGAATGCTAAAGTACTGGGTATAATAGAATGCTAAAGTACTGGGTTTAATAGAATGCTAAAGTACTGGGTATAATAGAATGCTAAAGTACTGGGTATAATAGAGTGCTAAAGTACTGGGTATAATAGAATGCTAAAGTACTGGGTATAATAGAATGCTAAAGTACTGGGTATAATAGAGTGCTAAAGTACTGGGTATAATAGAACTAAAGTACTGGGTATAATATAATGCTAAAGTACAGGGTATAATAGAATGCTAAAGTACTGGGTATAATAGAATGCTAAAGTACTGGGTATAATAGACTGCTAAAGTACTGGGTATAATAGACTGCTAAAGTACTGGGTTTAATAGAATGCTAAAGTACTGGGTATAATAAAATGCTAAAGTACTGGGTATAATAGAGTGCTAAAGTTCTGGGTATAACAGAATGCTAAAGTACTGGGTATAATAGAATGCTAAAGTACTGGGTATAATAGAGTGCTAAAGTACTGGGTATAATAGAATGCTAAAGTACTGGGTATAATAGACTACAAAATACTGGGTATAATAGAATGCTAAAGTACAGGGTATAATAAAATGCTAAAGTACTGGATATAATAGAATGCTAAAGTACTGGGTATAATAGAATGCTAAAGTGCTAGGTATAATATAATGCTAAAGTACTGGGTATAATAGAATGCTAAAGTACTGGGTATAATAGAATGCTAAAGTACTGGGTATAATAGAATGCTAAAGTACTGGGTTTAATAGAATGCTAAAGTACTGGGTATAATAGAATGCTAAAGTACTGGGTATAATAGAGTGCTAAAGTACTGGGTATAATAGAATGCTAAAGTACTGGGTATAATAGAATGCTAAAGTACTGGGTATAATAGAATGCTAAAGTGCATGTTATAATAGAATGCTAAAGTACTGGGTATAATAGACTGCTAAAGTACTGGGTATAATAGAATGCTAAAGTACTGGGTATAATAGAATGCAAAAGTGCAGGGTATAATAGAATGCTAAAGTACTGGGTATAATAGAATGCTAAAGTGCTAGGTATAATATAATGCTAAAGTACTGGGTATAATAGAATGCTAAAGTACTGGGTATAATAGAATGCTAAAGTACTGGGTATAATAGAATGCTAAAGTACTGGGTATAATAGAATGCTAAAGTACTGGGTATAATAGAGTGCTAAAGTACTGGGTGTAATAGAATGCTAAAGTACTGGGTATAATAGAATGCTAAAGTACTGGGTATAATAGAGTGCTAAAGTACTGGGTATAATAGACTACTAAAGTACTGGGTATAATAGAATGCTAAAGTACTGGGTATAATAGAATGCTAAAGTACTGGGTATAATAGAGTG
The DNA here is from genome assembly GCF_040206685.1 of Ascaphus truei. Taxonomy (NCBI): domain Eukaryota; kingdom Metazoa; phylum Chordata; class Amphibia; order Anura; family Ascaphidae; genus Ascaphus; species Ascaphus truei. The sequence continues at coordinate 342,953,569 of NC_134483.1, forward strand.
CTAAAGTACTAGTATAATAGAGTGCTAAAGTACTGGGTATAAAAGAATGCTAAAGTACTGGGTATAATAGATTATTAAAGTGCTGGGTATAATAGAATGCTAAAGTACTGGGTATAATAGAATGCTAAAGTACTGGGTATAATAGACTATTAAAGTACTGGGTATAATAGACTATTAAAGTACTGGGTATAATAGAATGCTAAAGTACTGGGTATAATAGAATGCTAAAGTACTGGGTATAATAGACTATTAAAGTACTGGGTATAATAGAATGCTAAAGTACAGGGTATAATAGAGTGCTAAAGTACTGGGTATAATAGAATGCTAAAGTACTGGGTATAATAGACTATTAAAGTACTGGGTATAATAGAATGCTAAAGTACTGGGTATAATAGAATGCTAAAGTACTGGGTATAATAGACTATTAAAGTACTGGGTATAATAGAATGCTAAAGTACAGGGTATAATAGAGTGCTAAAGTACTGGGTATAATAGAATGCTAAAGTACTGGGTATAATAGACTACAAAATACTGGGTATAATAGAATGCTAAAGTACAGGGTATAATAAAATGCTAAAGTACTGGATATAATAGAATGCTAAAGTACTGGGTATAATAGAATGCTAAAGTGCTAGGTATAATATAATGCTAAAGTACTGGGTATAATAGAATGCTAAAGTACTGGGTATAATAGAATGCTAAAGTACTGGGTATAATAGAATGCTAAAGTACTGGGTATAATAGAGTGCTAAAGTACTGGGTGTAATAGAATGCTAAAGTACTGGGTATAATAGAATGCTAAAGTACTGGGTATAATAGAGTGCTAAAGTACTGGGTATAATAGACTACTAAAGTTCTGGGTATAATAGAATGCTAAAGTACTGGGTATAATAGAATGCTAAAGTACTGTGTATAATAGAGTGCTAAAGTACTGGGTATAATAGAACTAAAGTACTGGGTATAATATAATGCTAAAGTACAGGGTATAATAGAATGCTAAAGTACTGGGTATAATAGAATGCTAAAGTACTGGGTATAATAGACTGCTAAAGTACTGGGTATAATAGAATGCTAAAGTACTGGGTTTAATAGAATGCTAAAGTACTGGGTATAATAAAATGCTAAAGTACTGGGTATAATAGAATGCTAAAGTACTGGGTATAATAGAATGCTAAAGTACTGTGTATAATAGAGTGCTAAAGTACTGGGTGTAATAGAATGCTAAAGTACTGGGTATAATAGAATGCTAAAGTACTGGGTATAATAGAATGCTAAAGTACTGGGTATAATAGAATGCTAAAGTACAGGGTATAATAGACTGCTAAAGTACTGGGTATAATTGAATGCTAAAGTACTGGGTATAATAGACTACTAAAGTTCTGGGTATAATAGAATGCTAACGTACTGGGTATAATAGAATGCTAAAGTACTGGGTATAATAGAATGCTAAAGTACAGGGTATAATAGAATGCTAAAGTACTGGGTATAATAGAACTAAAGTACTGGGTATAATATAATGCTAAAGTACAGGGTATAATAGAATGCTAAAGTACTGGGTATAATAGAATGCTAAAGTACTGGGTTTAATAGAATGCTAAAGTACTGGGTATAATAGAATGCTAAAGTACTGGGTATAATAGAGTGCTAAAGTACTCGGTATAATAGAATGCTAAAGTACTGGGTATAATAGAATGCTAAAGTACTGGGTATAATAGAGTGCTAAAGTACTGGGTATAATAGAACTAAAGTACTGGGTATAATATAATGCTAAAGTACAGGGTATAATAGAATGCTAAAGTACTGGGTATAATAGAATGCTAAAGTACTGGGTATAATAGACTGCTAAAGTACTGGGTATAATAGAATGCTAAAGTACTGGGTTTAATAGAATGCTAAAGTACTGGGTATAATAAAATGCTAAAGTACTGGGTATAATAGAGTGCTAAAGTACTGGGTATAACAGAATGCTAAAGTACTGGGTATAATAGAATGCTAAAGTACTGGGTATAATAGAGTGCTAAAGTACTGGGTATAATAGAATGCTAAAGTACTGGGTATAATAGACTACAAAATACTGGGTATAATAGAATGCTAAAGTACAGGGTATAATAAAATGCTAAAGTACTGGATATAATAGAATGCTAAAGTACTGGGTATAATAGAGTGCTAAAGTACTGGGTATAATAGAATGCTAAAGTACTGGGTATAATATAATGCTAAAGTACTGGGTATAATAGAATGCTAAAGTACTGGGTATAATAGAATGCTAAAGTACTGGGTATAATAGAATGCTAAAGTACTGGGTATAATAGAATGCTAAAGTACTGTGTATAATAGAGTGCTAAAGTACAGGGTATAATAGAATGCTAAAGTACTGGGTATAATAGAATGCTAAAGTACTGGGTATAATAGACTGCTAAAGTACTGGGTATAATAGAATGCTAAAGTACTGGGTTTAATAGAATGCTAAAGTACTGGGTATAATAGAATGCTAAAGTACTGGGTATAATAGAGTGCTAAAGTACTGGGTATAATAGAATGCTAAAGTACTGGGTATAATAGAATGCTAAAGTACAGGGTATAATAGAGTGCTAAAGTACTGGGTATAATAGAATGCTAAAGTACTGGGTATAATAGACTACAAAATACTGGGTATAATAGAATGCTAAAGTACAGGGTATAATAAAATGCTAAAGTACTGGATATAATAGAATGCTAAAGTACTGGGTATAATAGAATGCTAAAGTGCTAGGTATAATATAATGCTAAAGTACTGGGTATAATAGAATGCTAAAGTACTGGGTATAATAGAATGCTAAAGTACTGGGTATAATAGAATGCTAAAGTACTGTGTATAATAGAGTGCTAAAGTACTGGGTGTAATAGAATGCTAAAGTACTGGGTATAATAGAATGCTAAAGTACTGGGTATAATAGAGTGCTAAAGTACTGGGTATAATAGAATGCTAAAGTACTGGGTATAATAGAATGCTAAAGTACTGGGTATAATAGAATGCTAAAGTACTGTGTATAATAGAGTGCTAAAGTACTGGGTATAATAGAACTAAAGTACTGGGTATAATATAATGCTAAAGTACAGGGTATAATAGAATGCTAAAGTACTGGGTATAATAGAATGCTAAAGTACTGGGTATAATAGACTGCTAAAGTACTGGGTATAATAGAATGCTAAAGTACTGGGTTTAATAGAATGCTAAAGTACTGGGTATAATAAAATGCTAAAGTACTGGGTATAATAGAGTGCTAAAGTTCTGGGTATAACAGAATGCTAAAGTACTGGGTATAATAGAATGCTAAAGTACTGGGTATAATAGAGTGCTAAAGTACTGGGTATAATAGAATGCTAAAGTACTGGGTATAATAGACTACAAAATACTGGGTATAATAGAATGCTAAAGTACAGGGTATAATAAAATGCTAAAGTACTGGATATAATAGAATGCTAAAGTACTGGGTATAATAGAATGCTAAAGTGCTAGGTATAATATAATGCTAAAGTACTGGGTATAATAGAATGCTAAAGTACTGGGTATAATAGAATGCTAAAGTACTGGGTATAATAGAATGCTAAAGTACTGGGTATAATAGAATGCTAAAGTACTGTGTATAATAGAGTGCTAAAGTACTGGGTGTAATAGAATGCTAAAGTACTGGGTATAATAGAATGCTAAAGTACTGGGTATAATAGAATGCTAAAGTACTGGGTATAATAGAATGCTAAAGTACAGGGTATAATAGACTGCTAAAGTACTGGGTATAATTGAATGCTAAAGTACTGGGTATAATAGACTACTAAAGTTCTGGGTATAATAGAATGCTAAAGTACTGGGTATAATAGAATGCTAAAGTACTGGGTATAATAGAATGCTAAAGTACAGGGTATAATAGAATGCTAAAGTACTGGGTATAATAGAATGCTAAAGTACTGGGTATAATAGAATGCTAAAGTACAGGGTATAATAGAATGCTAAAGTACTGGGTATAATAGAACTAAAGTACTGGGTATAATATAATGCTAAAGTACAGGGTATAATAGAATGCTAAAGTACTGGGTATAATAGAATGCTAAAGTACTGGGTTTAATAGAATGCTAAAGTACTGGGTATAATAGAATGCTAAAGTACTGGGTATAATAGAGTGCTAAAGTACTCGGTATAATAGAATGCTAAAGTACTGGGTATAATAGAATGCTAAAGTACTGGGTATAATAGAGTGCTAAAGTACTGGGTATAATAGAACTAAAGTACTGGGTATAATATAATGCTAAAGTACAGGGTATAATAGAATGCTAAAGTACTGGGTATAATAGAATGCTAAAGTACTGGGTATAATAGACTGCTAAAGTACTGGGTATAATAGAATGCTAAAGTACTGGGTTTAATAGAATGCTAAAGTACTGGGTATAATAAAATGCTAAAGTACTGGGTATAATAGAGTGCTAAAGTACTGGGTATAACAGAATGCTAAAGTACTGGGTATAATAGAATGCTAAAGTACTGGGTATAATAGAGTGCTAAAGTACTGGGTATAATAGAATGCTAAAGTACAGGGTATAATAAAATGCTAAAGTACTGGATATAATAGAATGCTAAAGTACTGGGTATAATAGAGTGCTAAAGTACTGGGTATAATAGAATGCTAAAGTACTGGGTATAATATAATGCTAAAGTACTGGGTATAATAGAATGCTAAAGTACTGGGTATAATAGAATGCTAAAGTACTGGGTATAATAGAATGCTAAAGTACTGGGTATAATAGAATGCTAAAGTACTGTGTATAATAGAGTGCTAAAGTACTGGGTGTAATAGAATGCTAAAGTACTGGGTATAATAGAATGCTAAAGTACTGGGTATAATAGAGTGCTAAAGTACTGGGTATAATAGAATGCTAAAGTACTGGGTATAATAGAATGCTAAAGTACAGGGTATAATAGACTGCTAAAGTACAGGGTATAATAGAATGCTAAAGTACTGGGTATAATTGAATGCTAAAGTACTGGGTATAATAGAATGCTAAAGTACTGGGTATAATAGAATGCTAAAGTACAGGGTATAATAGAATGCTAAAGTACAGGGTATAATAGAATGCTAAAGTACTGGGTATAATAGAATGCTAAAGTACTGGGTATAATAGACTGCTAAAGTACTGGGTATAATAGAATGCTAAAGTACTGGGTTTAATAGAATGCTAAAGTACCTGGTATAATAAAATGCTAAAGTACTGGGTATAATAGAGTGCTAAAGTACTGGGTATAACAGAATGCTAAAGTACTGGGTATAATAGAATGCTAAAGTACTGGGTATAATAGAGTGCTAAAGTACTGGGTATAATAGAATGCTAAAGTACTGGGTATAATAGACTACAAAATACTGGGTATAATAGAATGCTAAAGTACAGGGTATAATAAAATGCTAAAGTACTGGATATAATAGAATGCTAAAGTACTGGGTATAATAGAATGCTAAAGTACTGGGTATAATAGAATGCTAAAGTACTGGGTATAATAGAATGCTAAAGTACTGGGTATAATAGAATGCTAAAGTACTGTGTATAATAGAGTGCTAAAGTACTGGGTGTAATAGAATGCTAAAGTACTGGGTATAATAGAATGCTAAAGTACTGGGTATAATAGAGTGCTAAAGTACTGGGTATAATAGAATGCTAAAGTACTGGGTATAATAGAATGCTAAAGTACAGGGTATAATAGACTGCTAAAGTACAGGGTATAATAGAATGCTAAAGTACTGGGTATAATTGAATGCTAAAGTACTGGGTATAATAGAATGCTAAAGTACTGGGTATAATAGAATGCTAAAGTACAGGGTATAATAGAATGCTAAAGTACTGGGTATAATAGACTGCTAAAGTACTGGGTATAATAGAATGCTAAAGTACTGGGTATAATAGAATGCTAAAGTGCAGGGTATAATAGAATGCTAAAGTACTGGGTATAATAGAATGCTAAAGTACTGGGTATAATAGAGTGCTAAAGTACTGGGTATAATAAAATGCTAAAGTACAGGGTATAATAGACTGCTAAAGTACTGGGTATAATAGAATGCTAAAGTACTGGGTATAATTGAATGCTAAAGTACAGGGTATAATAAAATGCTAAAGTACTGGATATAATAGAATGCTAAAGTACTGGGTATAATAGAGTGCTAAAGTACTGGGTATAATAGAATGCTAAAGTACTGGGTATAATATAATGCTAAAGTACTGGGTATAATAGAATGCTAAAGTACTGGGTATAATAGAATGCTAAAGTACTGGGTATAATAGAATGCTAAAGTACTGGGTATAATAGAATGCTAAAGTACTGTGTATAATAGAGTGCTAAAGTACTGGGTGTAATAGAATGCTAAAGTACTGGGTATAATAGAATGCTAAAGTACTGGGTATAATAGAGTGCTAAAGTACTGGGTATAATAGAATGCTAAAGTACTGCGTATAATAGAATGCTAAAGTACAGGGTATAATAGACTGCTAAAGTACAGGGTATAATAGAATGCTAAAGTACTGGGTATAATTGAATGCTAAAGTACTGGGTATAATAGAATGCTAAAGTACTGGGTATAATAGAATGCTAAAGTACAGGGTATAATAGAATGCTAAAGTACAGGGTATAATAGAATGCTAAAGTACTGGGTATAATAGAATGCTAAAGTACTGGGTATAATAGACTGCTAAAGTACTGGGTATAATAGAATGCTAAAGTACTGGGTTTAATAGAATGCTAAAGTACTGGGTATAATAAAATGCTAAAGTACTGGGTATAATAGAGTGCTAAAGTACTGGGTATAACAGAATGCTAAAGTACTGGGTATAATAGAATGCTAAAGTACTGGGTATAATAGAGTGCTAAAGTACTGGGTATAATAGAATGCTAAAGTACTGGGTATAATAGACTACAAAATACTGGGTATAATAGAATGCTAAAGTACAGGGTATAATAAAATGCTAAAGTACTGGATATAATAGAATGCTAAAGTACTGGGTATAATAGAATGCTAAAGTGCTAGGTATAATATAATGCTAAAGTACTGGGTATAATAGAATGCTAAAGTACTGGGTATAATAGAATGCTAAAGTACTGGGTATAATAGAATGCTAAAGTACTGGGTATAATAGAATGCTAAAGTACTGTGTATAATAGAGTGCTAAAGTACTGGGTGTAATAGAATGCTAAAGTACTGGGTATAATAGAATGCTAAAGTACTGGGTATAATAGAATGCTAAAGTACTGGGTATAATAGAATGCTAAAGTACAGGGTATAATAGACTGCTAAAGTACAGGGTATAATAGAATGCTAAAGTACTGGGTATAATTGAATGCTAAAGTACTGGGTATAATAGAATGCTAAAGTACTGGGTATAATAGAATGCTAAAGTACAGGGTATAATAGAATGCTAAAGTACTGGGTATAATAGACTGCTAAAGTACTGGGTATAATAGAATGCTAAAGTACTGGGTATAATAGAATGCTAAAGTGCAGGGTATAATAGAATGCTAAAGTACTGGGTATAATAGAATGCTAAAGTACTGGGTATAATAGAGTGCTAAAGTACTGGGTATAATAAAATGCTAAAGTACAGGGTATAATAGACTGCTAAAGTACTGGGTATAATAGAATGCTAAAGTACTGGGTATAATTGAATGCTAAAGTACTGGGTATAATTGAATGCTAAAGTACTGGGTATAATAGAATGCTAAAGTACTGGGTATAATAGATTGCTAAAGTACTGGGTATAATAGAATGCTAAAGTACTGGGTTTAATAGAATGCTAAAGTACTGGGTATAATAGAGTGCTAAAGTACTGGGTATAATAGACTGCTAAAGTACTGGGTAAAATAGATTGCTAAAGTACTGGGTATAATAGAATGCTAAAGTACTGGGTATAATAGAATGCTAAATTACTGGGTATAATAGAATGCTAAAGTACTGGGTATAATAGAGTGCTAAAGTATTGGGTATAATAGAATGCTAAAGTACTGGGAATAATAGAATGCTAAAGTACTGGGTATAATAGAGTGCTAAAGTACTGGGTATAATAGAATGCTAAAGTACTGGGTATAATAGAATGCTAAAGTACTGGGTATAATAGAATGCTAAAGTACTGGGTATAATAGAATGCTAAAGTACTGGGTATAATAGAATGCTAAAGTACAGGGTATAATAGAATGCTAAAGTACTGGGTATAATTGAATGCTAAAGTACTGGGTATAATAGAATGCTAAAGTACTGGGTATAATAGAATGCTAAAGTACAGGGTATAATAGAATGCTAAAGTACTGGGTTTAATAGAATGCTAAAGTACTGGGTATAATAGAATGCTAAAGTACTGGGTATAATAGAGTGCTAAAGTACTGGGTATAATAGAATGCTAAAGTACTGGGTATAATAGAATGCTAAAGTACTGGGTATAATAGAGTGCTAAAGTACTGGGTATAATAGAATGCTAAAGTACTGGGTATAATAGACTACAAAATACTGGGTATAATAGAATGCTAAAGTACAGGGTATAATAAAATGCTAAAGTACTGGATATAATAGAATGCTAAAGTACTGGGTATAATAGAATGCTAAAGTACTGGGTATAATAGACTACAAAATACTGGGTATAATAGAATGCTAAAGTACAGGGTATAATAAAATGCTAAAGTACTAGATATAATAGAATGCTAAAGTACTGGGTATAATAGAATGCTAAAGTGCTAGGTATAATATAATGCTAAAGTACTGGGTATAATAGAATGCTAAAGTACTGGGTATAATAGAATGCTAAAGTACTGGGTATAATACACTGGCGACACACTTTATTCGAGCTCGGCTAGTCCCACGAATTCGGGTATACCCGGGTGTATTGAGGTTTGTGACTGTTTTCTGCCCGAGTGCATTGGGTTATTTTCCAGGCAGGGATTGAAGCATTTTATTCCCGCTGGCTGCAATACTGCACAGTATATAAATGTAGCCTGGAGCTCCCGTGGCTCCTGGAGACCCCCCTCCCTTGGAGCAGCTCGGTCGCGGGTGCCGACAGACCCGACGGCTGCTTCCAAGGGTGGGGGCTGGAGCAGGGAGCAGCGCGGCTTCTCCTGCCTGCGGCCGGTTGCCGGGGACGCGATCGGGCGGTTGCTAAGGCCGCGATCGCGTCTCTAAGGTCCCGGCGGCCGGCCAAGCAGGGCGCCGCCATTGAGGATACTGTTGCGCATGCGCAGGGATGCGTAGGCGCAGGGACAGCCCCCGAGACAGGGATAGCTCGCGCGAGAGCAGGGAGAGCTGAGGGAAGGTCGAGGCAGCCCGGGAAAGCTTGCGCAAGCGCAGTGAAGGTAGGGAAAAGCCCGCGAACCCCTAGCCTACCAGGGAAGGCTCTGAGCTGGGACTACATATCCCCAGAGCCTTTGCGAGCCCCATGTGACCCCAGGGAGCCAATAGGGCTTAGGAGACCCCTGAGAAAAGAGATACATTTGGCGGGCTTGCAGCACGTTAGATCAGTCAGAGACCGGAGCAGCCCAGGGAAGGAGGTAGGGTACAGGAGTCAGGGACTCCCTGTACTAGGCCAGCACCCCCAGGGCTCGAGATAGCTCAGCTCCCCAGTAAGGTGAGTGTTGCCAGGGGCAGCCCTCGGGTTAGGGACCCTGCCACTTACATTAGTGGGAGCTGGGAAAGGAAGGTTACGCAGAGTTGGAGTCAGGGAGCTGTAGGGAAGTAAGGTGCGGGGAGCGAGAGCAGCTCCTGCACCCCATAGGTACCCACACCCCAGGTAGGCCCCAACTCCCCACTAGGTTAGTGGGTAATTGCTGAGGGAGGCCCAAGATAGGGACGCTGCCCTTAGTGTAGTGCTGCATTGTCAGAGTCACGGCTGTCAGTGCTGTGAGGTCTGACAGGCAGGCACCTTGTTGCGCAGCACGTTGGCTGCAGTCAAAAGTGAGCTACAGCTTGCTGCGGTAGGCGCTGGGACTAGTCAGAGAGTAGTGGGTCTGGAGAAGGGCTATAGCTGTTCTAGTCACCTTGAGGTAGCGCTAGGGGTAGGATGCCTGAAGGGATAAACTGGTAACTGAGAGCAGGAATTCTGGAGAGGATCTGCACTAGGCTAGCCAACAGTAGGTAGACGCCCAAGTACTGCATGGAAGAGTACTCTAGTCCATTCCAGATCACTTACCGAAGGGACTTGGGTAGTTGGGGGAGTGGGACAGGTCATTACCCCTGCAGGCCCTAGGAGTTCCCCAAGCCACTACAGGTTGCTGTACTACAGGGACAGGCCCTAGGTTAGGGTTCCTGTCACGTTAGTACCATTTAGATTAGACAGGGACACAGCAGACGCTGCGGTTCCTGTGAAGCGGTCCTCACGTGCAAGGAGTTCGGTTGGATCAGACGGATTCATCACACGTCTGACCCTTTGAGAAGTTTGTTGCTGACCCGAGCACCGGAGTGCTCGGCAGGTATTATACCATCACATGTGCACCAACAGGCCTAGAGGTTCTTAGTGACTGCGCAGTCACCCATTGACTATCTCTGTAGGAGTACGGGACATTGGGTGGGGTTCTTGGGACACTGGGTGGGATCACCTAGTGTTTGGGAATCGTCCTGCGAGACGTCACTGTTAGTGTCTCACCGTGAGAGAGACACAGGTTATCATTATTAGTCGTTAGTAAAGTCCTTCGTTATATAAAGCACTGTGTATGGTATTATTGATTGTCCTGCGAGGAACCACTCCCCCTCTGGTGGGAGCCATCGCAGGTGGAGGCGCTGTACCGAGAAGATGTTGTAAGTGATCACCCCTAGTATAATTACCCCAGGTTCCCCGTGGCGGAAGCTCAGCCCTCCTGTGAGCCAACAGGTAATGCACCACACCTGAGTAACAATATATGTTTCCTGCACTCACACAGTAGAATCTGCGATTGGGTGGGGGAATACCCGTTACATTTGGAGGCGCTGCTGAGATTGACCTGGGGTGCCCGGTATATTTTTTTCTAAATTGTGCTATTTTTGTTCGCCATGAAGTCACGTGCTGATTTCCCGCCCGCGCGGGAAAATGTTGCAAACTGGCCGGGTTTGGCGGGAAACCCTAAGCTCCGCCCCCGCAATGTGAGTGACTCAGTGATAGAGCGAGCCCCTCCTTCAGATTCCACCAGGGGGAGCAAGTACTGTAAGCCTTCACCCCTAACTGCTGTCTCCATCAAAGAAAGTACTGGGGGCAAAGAAAATTGCTCACCGTTATATGGACTCTGGCCGACTAAAGCCGGGTGCGTATCCTTTTTGGTGTGCCCGTGTATGACAGAAGCGTTGAGTCCGTTGGGTAGTATGAACTTTGATGTTTTGACGTGCCTGATAAAGGGGCGGTTGGACGACGCGAACGAGGATGGGTGCCTGGAATGTTTCTGTAACCAGGGTGACTGCCCATGTTGTAAATTGGCCTGGGGACGCTTATGTGTCTGCTGCAGGGCGCCGACCCTGCAACCCGTGCTGCTACAGTCCACCAGGGGGAGCAAGCTCAGTGAACAGCGATCAGCAACCGCTGTTCCCACTAAAGACAGTACAGATTGTAGAGAAACACACCCGCAGTTGTATGGGGCATGGCGGACAAAAGGAGGAAAAATACCCTTTCTTCTGTGCCCGTGCCTACAAAAGGATTTGAATCTATCTGGTGGTATGGACTTTAACCCCTTTAGGCTACCAATAGAATGGCGGGTGGCAGTGGTGGAGGATGACGGGTGCATAAGATGTGTTTGTGACCAGTGTGACTTCCCAGGTGGCAAACCGACCTGGGGTCCCAAGTGTGCTTGTTGCGGAGCACAGTTTCTAAAGCCTGTGCTGCTGCAGTCTACAGTCCCAGATCCCAAGCAGGAATCTCAGATGGCAGAACACAGAGATGAAGATGCTGTTACTTGCTCTACCTCAACCACGGAGGTGGAGGAGCTGACAGACAAGGCTGCCCTGGTTCCCTGTTGCAACCAAGCGGGAAGAACTGAGGCCCAGCCAGCTACGGAAAAGGACGAACCATCGGTGGCGATGCGCCTACCGGCGAACCACCCCAGCAGTGAGACAGAGGAATCACAGGGGGAGGTGTTCCCCCTAGAAGAAAGCTGTTCCGCCATGCGAGTGGACCAGTATCTACCACCTACCGTTCAGTTGAAGAGAACAGTCAGCTCTGTCGTGGTGTCAGGTGAAGCACCGCAGATACCTGACAGTGTTCCACAAGAAGAGAAAACCATTGCAAGCCAGCAGAGTGGTAAGGAACCCCCTTGCCCCCCACAGGCTCCGATGGAGGTGGCCGTGAAAAAGGTCAGAGTTACGGCTCCTGAACCGAGTGTGAGCCCGTGTGCTCCGACTCAAATGGTCCCAGGACCGGGATCCAACGCTCCCGAGTTTCAAGCCAGTAAGTGGACTGTCCCAGAAGTGCCGGGGACAGGTCCCGATACAGCCGAGGTGGGAACTGACAGCGTCCCCGAGGACCTGTTGGCTACCGTGAATCACCACAGTGGTAAGGTATCTACCCTTTACCCCCTGCCAGGTGAAACAGAGACTTTGAGGAAAGAGACATTGTCCATTGCTCGCTTCCCAGCGGAAGCCTCGCAAGTACGTAGGGACAAGGACTGTGTGGCGAGGGATTTAGTAAAAATTGCCTCCCTTAAGCCCAAAAGGGAGCGTGCCATTCGCCAAGTAGTGGACCGCGGAAAAGGTCCTGGCCGCCTGGTCTACCGCATCCATGCCGCGGGTGACCGGGTAAAGGTCTGCTTCAGAGACATGGTGCTACTCCTTCCACCAGGGGGAGGAAGTAGCGAGGAACCAGTGACTGTTGCCCTCCGGTGTGCTCTTCAAGAAATTTTTCTGGGGGAGGCTCACGGACGCAAAAGTGAGGTACCCCCACTTGATCAGTTAGGGGCACCCCACGAATGGTCTCAGCAAACAGCTGACGCTCAGCTGGCCTCGGGTATGGTATGTGAACTGTATTGTAACCTGATGTCTAACGTCACCAGTGATAGGTTGTACATATGCCCTGCATTTTCATTGTATAACTGTGTACCAGGTTATGTCTGCCATCCAAGCGAGGTCGTTGGAGTTTCACCAGGGGGAGAGTGTAGCCTGGAGCTCCCGTGGCTCCTGGAGACCCCCCTCCCCTTGTGCAGCTCGGTCGCGGGTGCCGACAGACCCAACGGCTGCTTCCAAGGGTGGGGGCTGGAGCAGGGAGCAGCGCGGCTTCTCCTGCCTGCGGCCGGTTGCCGGGGACGCGATCGGGCGGTTGCTAAGGCCGCGATCGCGTCTCTAAGGTCCCGGCGGCCGGCCAAGCAGGGCGCCGCCATTGAGGATACTGTTGCGCATGCGCAGGGATGCGTAGGCGCAGGGACAGCCCCCGAGACAGGGAAAGCTTGCGCAAGCGCAGTGAAGGTAGGGAAAAGCCCGCGAACCCCTAGCCTACCAGGGAAGGCTCTGAGCTGGGACTACATATCCCCAGAGCCTTTGCGAGCCCCATGTGACCCCAGGGAGCCAATAGGGCTTAGGAGACCCCTGAGAAAAGAGATACATTTGGCGGGCTTGCAGCACGTTAGATCAGTCAGAGACCGGAGCAGCCCAGGGAAGGAGGTAGGGTACAGGAGTCGTGGACTCCCTGTACTAGGCTCAGCTCCCCAGTAAGGTGAGTGTTGCCAGGGGCAGCCCTCAGGTTAGGGACCCTGCCACTTACATTAGTGGGAGCTGGGAAAGGAAGGTTACGCAGAGTTGGAGTCAGGGAGCTGTGAGGGAAGGAAGGGTGCGGGGAGCGAGTGCAGCTCCTGCCCCATAGGTACCCACACCCCAGGTAGGCCCCAACTCCCCACTAGGTTAGTGGGTAATTGCTGAGGGAGGCCCAAGATAGGGACGCTGCCCTTAGTGTAGTGCTGCATTGTCAGAGTCACGGCTGTCAGTGCTGTGAGGTCTGACAGGCAGGCACCTTGTTGCGCAGCACGTTGACTGCCAAGCTCCAGTGAGCTACAGCTTGCTGCTGTAGGCGCTGGGACTAGTTATATAGTAGTGAGGCGAGGGACTTGGGTAGTTAGGGGAGTGGGATAGGTCATTACCCCTGCAGGCCCATAGGAGTTCCCCAAGCCACTACAGGTTGCTGTACTACAGGGACAGGCCCTAGGTTAGGGTTCCTGTCACGTTAGTACCATTGAGATAGATAGGGACACAGCGGCTGCTGCTGTTCCTGTGGAAGTGGTTGGACCCACGTTGGGGTCCACAGAGACGATTCCAGAGTGGGACCGCCTTAGCGGTCCGCACGTGCAAGGAGTTCGGTTGGAGGATCAGACGGATTCATCACACGTCTGACCCTTTGAGAAGTTTGTTGCTGACCCGAGTACTGGAGTGCTCGGCAGGTATTATACCATCACATGTGCACCAACAGGCCTAGAGGTTCTTAGTGACTGCGCAGTCACCCATTGACTATCTCTGTAGGAGTACGGGACATTGGGTGGGGTTCTTGGGACACTGGGTGGGATCACCTAGTGTTTGGGAATCGTCCTGCGAGACGTCACTGTTGGTGTCTCACCGTGAGAGAGACACAGGTTATCATTATTATTCGTTAGTAAAGTCCTTAGTTATATAAAGCACTGTGTATGGTATTATTGATTGTCCTGCGAGGAACTACTCCCCCTCTGGTGGGAGCCATCGCAGGTGGAGGCGCTGCATCGTTGTAAGTGAGTACCCTAGTATAATTGCCCCAGGTTCCCCGTGGCGGAAGCTCAGCCCTCCTGTGAGCCGACAGGTAACGCACCACACCTGAGTAACAATATATGTTTCCTGCACTCACACAGTAGAATCTGAGATTGGGTGGGGGAATACCCGTTACATAAATATATACTGCATTACAATTCATGAATTTATGCCATCTGGTAGACACGCAAAGCATTGCAGCCTATTAAAGCCTAATCATTATCATTTAACAGATCAGCCGCCCGTCAGCCAGGCATGAACCCAGGCTGGGAAGGCAAACGCAACGGGGCTTGTCAGAGGTGAGGAGCGGCGCATTCCAGGTATCTGCCAGGTACATACTGGGTATTTGCTCGAATAAAGTGTGTCGGTGCAGTAGAATGCTAAAGTACTGGGTATAATAGAATGCTAAAGTACTGGGTATAATAGAGTGCTAAAGTACTGGGTGTAATAGAATGTTAAAGTACTGGGTATAATAGAATGCTAAAGTACTGGGTATAATAGAGTGCTAAAGTACTGGGTATAATAGAATGCTAAAGTACTGGGTATAATAGAATGCTAAAGTACAGGGTATAATAGACTGCTAAAGTACAGGGTATAATAGAATGCTAAAGTACTGGGTATAATTGAATGCTAAAGTACTGGGTATAATAGAATGCTAAAGTACTGGGTATAATAGAATGCTAAAGTACAGGGTATAATAGAATGCTAAAGTACTGGGTATAATAGAATGCTAAAGTACTGGGTATAATAGAATGCTAAAGTACTGGGTATAATAGAATGCTAAAGTACTGGGTATAATAGAATGTTAAAGTACTGGGTATAATAGACTGCTAAAGTACTGGGTATAATAGAATGCTAAAGTACTGGGTATAATAGAATGCTAAAGTACTGGGTATAATAGAATGCTAAAGTACTGGGTATAATAGAATGCTAAAGTACTGGGTATAATAGAATGCTAAAGTGCAGGGTATAATAGAATGCTAAAGTACTGGGTATAATAGAATGCTAAAGTACTGGGTATAATAGAATGCTAAAGTACTGGGTATAATAAAATGCTAAAGTACAGGGTATAATAGACTGCTAAAGTACTGGGTATAATTGAATGCTAAAGTACTGGGTATAATAGAGTGCTAAAGTACTGGGTATTATAGACTGCTAAAGTACTGGGTATAATAGAATGCTAAAGTACTGGGTATAATAGAGTGCTAAAGTACTGGGTATAATAGAATGCTAAAGTACAGGGTATAATAGAACTAAAGTACTGGGTATAATAGAATGCTAAAGTACTGGGTAAAATAGAGTGCTAAAGTACTGGGTATAATAGAATGCTAAAGTACTGGGTATAATAGAATGCTAAAGTACTGGGTATAATAGAATGCTAAAGTACTGGGTATAATAGAATGCTAAAGTACTGGGTATAATAAAATGCTAAAGTACATGGTATAATAGACTGCTAAAGTACTGGGTATAATTGAATGCTAAAGTACTGGGTATAATAGAGTGCTAAAGTACTGGGTATAATAGACTGCTAAAGTACTGGGTATAATAGAATGCTAAAGTACTGGGTATAATAGAATGATAAAGTACTGGGTATAATAGAATGCTAAAGTACTGGGTATAATAGACTGCTAAAGTACTGGGTAAAATAGATTGCTAAAGTACTGGGTATAATAGAATGCTAAAGTACTGGGTATAATAGAATGCTAAATTACTGGGTATAATAGAATGCTAAAGTACTGGGTATAATAGAGTGCTAAAGTACTGGGTATAATAGAGTGCTAAAGTATTGGGTATAATAGAATGCTAAAGTACTGGGAATAATAGAATGCTAAAGTACTGGGTATAATAGAGTGCTAAAGTACTGGGTATAATAGAATGCTAAAGTACTGGGTGTAATAGAATGCTAAAGTACTGGGTATAATAGAATGCTAAAGTACTGGGTATAATAGAATGCTAAAGTACTGGGTATAATTGAATGCTAAAGTACTGGGTATAATAGAATGCTAAAGTACTGGGTATAATCGAATGCTAAAGTACTGGGTATAATAGAATGCTAAAGTACTGGGTATAATAGAATGCTAAAGTACAGGGTATAATAGAATGCTAAAGTACTGGGTATAATTGAATGCTAAAGTACTGGGTATAATAGAATGCTAAAGTACTGGGTATAATAGAATGCTAAAGTACAGGGTATAATAGAATGCTAAAGTACTGGGTATAATAGAATGCTAAAGTACTGGGTATAATAGAATGCTAAAGTACTGGGTATAATAGAATGCTAAAGTGCAGGGTATAATAGAATGCTAAAGTACTGTGTATAATAGAGTGCTAAAGTATTGGGTATAATAGAATGCTAAAGTACTGGGAATAATAGAATGCTAAAGTACTGGGTATAATAGAGTGCTAAAGTACTGGGTATAATAGAATGCTAAAGTACTGGGTGTAATAGAATGCTAAAGTACTGGGTATAATAGAATGCTAAAGTACTGGGTATAATAGAATGCTAAAGTACTGGGTATAATTGAATGCTAAAGTACTGGGTATAATAGAATGCTAAAGTACTGGGTATAATAGAATGCTAAAGTACTGGGTATAATAGAATGCTAAAGTACTGGGAATAATAGAATGCTAAAGTACTGGGTATAATAGAGTGCTAAAGTACTGGGTATAATAGAATGCTAAAGTACTGGGTGTAATAGAATGCTAAAGTACTGGGTATAATAGAATGCTAAAGTACTGGGTATAATAGAATGCTAAAGTACTGGGTATAATTGAATGCTAAAGTACTGGGTATAATAGAATGCTAAAGTACTGGGTATAATAGAATGCTAAAGTACTGGGTATAATAGAATGCTAAAGTACTGGGTATAATAGAATGCTAAAGTACAGGGTATAATAGAATGCTAAAGTACTGGGTATAATTGAATGCTAAAGTACTGGGTATAATAGAATGCTAAAGTACTGGGTATAATAGAATGCTAAAGTACAGGGTATAATAGAATGCTAAAGTACTGGGTATAATAGAATGCTAAAGTACTGGGTATAATAGAATGCTAAAGTACTGGGTATAATAGAATGCTAAAGTGCAGGGTATAATAGAATGCTAAAGTACTGTGTATAATAGAGTGCTAAAGTATTGGGTATAATAGAATGCTAAAGTACTGGGAATAATAGAATGCTAAAGTACTGGGTATAATAGAGTGCTAAAGTACTGGGTATAATAGAATGCTAAAGTACTGGGTGTAATAGAATGCTAAAGTACTGGGTATAATAGAATGCTAAAGTACTGGGTATAATAGAATGCTAAAGTACTGGGTATAATTGAATGCTAAAGTACTGGGTATAATAGAATGCTAAAGTACTGGGTATAATTGAATGCTAAAGTACTGGGTATAATAGAATGCTAAAGTACTGGGTATAATAGAATGCTAAAGTACAGGGTATAATAGAATGCTAAAGTACTGGGTATAATAGAATGCTAAAGTACTGGGTATAATAGAATGCTAAAGTGCATGTTATAATAGAATGCTAAAGTACTGGGTTTAATAGACTGCTAAAGTACTGGGTAAAATAGAATGCTAAAGTACTGGGTATAATAGAATGCTAAAGTGCAGGGTATAATAGAGTGCTAAAGTACTGGGTATAATAGAATGCTAAAGTACTGGGTATAATAAAATGCTAAAGTACAGGGTATAATAGACTGCTAAAGTACTGGGTATAATAAAATGCTAAAGTACAGGGTATAATAGACTGCTAAAGTACTGGGTATAATTGAATGCTAAAGTACTGGGTATAATAGAATGCTAAAGTACTGGGTATAATAGAATGCTAAAGTGCAGGGTATAATAGAGTGCTAAAGTACAGGGTATAATAGAATGCTAAAGTACTGGGTATAATAGAATGCTAAAGTACTGGGTATAATAGAATGCTAAAGTACTGGGTATAATAGAATGCTAACGTACTGGGTATAATTGAATGCTAAAGT
Source organism: Ascaphus truei (assembly GCF_040206685.1). NCBI lineage: Eukaryota > Metazoa > Chordata > Amphibia > Anura > Ascaphidae > Ascaphus > Ascaphus truei. The sequence goes on from NC_134483.1 coordinate 342,972,265, forward strand.
ACTGGGTATAATAGAATGCTAAAGTACTGGGTATAATAGAATGCTAAAGTACAGGGTATAATAGAATGCTAAAGTACTGGGTATAATAGAATGCTAAAGTACTGGGTATAATAGAATGCTAAAGTGCATGTTATAATAGAATGCTAAAGTACTGGGTATAATAGAATGCTAAAGTACTGGGTATAATAGACTGCTAAAGTACTGGGTAAAATAGATTGCTAAAGTACTGGGTGTAATAGAATGCTAAAGTACTGAGTATAATAGAGTGCTAAAGTACTGGGTATAATAGAATGCTAAAGTACTGGGTATAATAGAATGCTAAAGTACTGGGTATAATAGAATGCTATAGTACTGGGTATAATAGACTACTAAAGTACTGGGTATAATAGAATGCTAAAGTACTGGGTATAATAGAATGCTAAAGTACTGGGTATAATAGAATGCTAAAGTACTGGGTATAATAGAATGCTAACGTACTGGGTATAATTGAATGCTAAAGTACTGGGTATAATAGAATGCTAAAGTACTGGGTATAATAGAATGCTAAAGTACTGGGTATAATAGAATGCTAAAGTGCATGTTATAATAGAATGCTAAAGTACTGGGTATAATTGAATGCTAAAGTACTGGGTATAATAGACTGCTAAAGTACTGGGTAAAATAGATTGCTAAAGTACTGGGTGTAATAGAATGCTAAAGTACTGAGTATAATAGAGTGCTAAAGTACTGGGTATAATAGAATGCTAAAGTACTGGGTATAATAGAATGCTAAAGTACTGGGTATAATAGAATGCTAAAGTATTGGGTATAATAGACTACTAAAGTACTGGGTATAATAGACTGCTAAAGTACTGGGTAAAATAGATTGCTAAAGTACTGGGTGTAATAGAATGCTAAAGTACTGAGTATAATAGAGTGCTAAAGTACTGGGTATAATAGAATGCTAAAGTACTGGGTATAATAGAATGCTAAAGTACTGGGTATAATAGAATGCTAAAGTATTGGGTATAATAGACTACTAAAGTACTGGGTATAATAGAATGCTAAAGTACTGGGTATAATAGAATGCTAAAGTACTGGGTATAATAGAATGCTAAAGTACTGGGTATAATAGAATGCTAAAGTACAGGGTATAATAGAATGCTAAAGTACTGGGTATAATAGAATGCTAAAGTACTGGGTGTAATAGAATGCTAAATACTGGGTGTAATAGAGTGCTAAAGTACTGGGTATAATAGAATGCTAAAGTACTGGGTATAATAGAATGCTAAAGTACAGGGTATAATAGAATGCTAAAGTACTGGGTATAATTGAATGCTAAAGTACTGGGTATAATAGAATGCTAAAGTACTGGGTATAATAGAATGCTAAAGTACAGGGTATAATAGAATGCTAAAGTACTGGGTATAATAGAATGCTAAAGTACTGGGTATAATAGAATGCTAAAGTACTGGGTATAATAGAATGCTAAAGTGCAGGGTATAATAGAATGCTAAAGTACTGTGTATAATAGAGTGCTAAAGTATTGGGTATAATAGAATGCTAAAGTACTGGGAATAATAGAATGCTAAAGTACTGGGTATAATAGAGTGCTAAAGTACTGGGTATAATAGAATGCTAAAGTACTGGGTGTAATAGAATGCTAAAGTACTGGGTATAATAGAATGCTAAAGTACTGGGTATAATAGAATGCTAAAGTACTGGGTATAATTGAATGCTAAAGTACTGGGTATAATAGAATGCTAAAGTACTGGGTATAATAGAATGCTAAAGTACTGGGTATAATAGAATGCTAAAGTACTGGGTATAATAGAATGCTAAAGTACAGGGTATAATAGAATGCTAAAGTACTGGGTATAATTGAATGCTAAAGTACTGGGTATAATAGAATGCTAAAGTACTGGGTATAATAGAATGCTAAAGTACAGGGTATAATAGAATGCTAAAGTACTGGGTATAATAGAATGCTAAAGTACTGGGTATAATAGAATGCTAAAGTACTGGGTATAATAGAATGCTAAAGTGCAGGGTATAATAGAGTGCTAAAGTACAGGGTATAATAGAATGCTAAAGTACTGGGTATAATTGAATGCTAAAGTACTGGGTATAATAGAATGCTAAAGTACTGGGTATAATAGAATGCTAAAGTACTGGGTATAATAGAATGCTAACGTACTGGGTATAATTGAATGCTAAAGTACTGGGTATAATAGAATGCTAAAGTACTGGGTATAATAGAATGCTAAAGTACAGGGTATAATAGAATGCTAAAGTACTGGGTATAATAGAATGCTAAAGTACTGGGTATAATAGAATGCTAAAGTGCATGTTATAATAGAATGCTAAAGTACTGGGTATAATAGACTGCTAAAGTACTGGGTATAATAGAATGCTAAAGTACTGGGTATAATAGAATGCTAAAGTGCAGGGTATAATAGAGTGCTAAAGTACTGGGTATAATAGAATGCTAAAGTACTGGGTATAATAAAATGCTAAAGTACAGGGTATAATAGACTGCTAAAGTACTGGGTATAATAAAATGCTAAAGTACAGGGTATAATAGACTGCTAAAGTACTGGGTATAATTGAATGCTAAAGTACTGGGTATAATAGAATGCTAAAGTACTGGGTATAATAGAATGCTAAAGTACTGGGTATAATAGAATGCTAAAGTACTGGGTATAATAGAATGCTAAAGTACTGGGTATAATAGAGTGCTAAAGTACTGGGTATAATAGACTGCTAAAGTACTGGGTAAAATAGATTGCTAAAGTACTGGGTGTAATAGAATGCTAAAGTACTGAGTATAATAGAGTGCTAAAGTACTGGGTATAATAGAATGCTAAAGTACTGGGTATAATAGAATGCTAAAGTACTGGGTATAATAGAATGCTAAAGTATTGGGTATAATAGACTACTAAAGTACTGGGTATAATAGAATGCTAAAGTACTGGGTATAATAGAATGCTAAAGTACTGGGTATAATAGAATGCTAAAGTACTGGGTATAATAGAATGCTAAAGTACAGGGTATAATAGAATGCTAAAGTACTGGGTATAATAGAATGCTAAAGTACTGGGTGTAATAGAATGCTAAATACTGGGTGTAATAGAGTGCTAAAGTACTGGGTATAATAGAATGCTAAAGTACTGGGTATAATAGAATGCTAAAGTACAGGGTATAATAGAATGCTAAAGTACTGGGTATAATTGAATGCTAAAGTACTGGGTATAATAGAATGCTAAAGTACTGGGTATAATAGAATGCTAAAGTACAGGGTATAATAGAATGCTAAAGTACTGGGTATAATAGAATGCTAAAGTACTGGGTATAATAGAATGCTAAAGTACTGGGTATAATAGAATGCTAAAGTGCAGGGTATAATAGAATGCTAAAGTACTGTGTATAATAGAGTGCTAAAGTATTGGGTATAATAGAATGCTAAAGTACTGGGAATAATAGAATGCTAAAGTACTGGGTATAATAGAGTGCTAAAGTACTGGGTATAATAGAATGCTAAAGTACTGGGTGTAATAGAATGCTAAAGTACTGAGTATAATAGAGTGCTAAAGTACTGGGTATAATAGAATGCTAAAGTACTGGGTATAATAGAATGCTAAAGTACAGGGTATAATAGAATGCTAAAGTACTGGGTATAATAGAATGCTAAAGTACTGGGTATAATAGAATGCTAAAGTACTGGGTATAATAGAATGCTAAAGTGCAGGGTATAATAGAATGCTAAAGTACTGTGTATAATAGAGTGCTAAAGTATTGGGTATAATAGAATGCTAAAGTACTGGGAATAATAGAATGCTAAAGTACTGGGTATAATAGAGTGCTAAAGTACTGGGTATAATAGAATGCTAAAGTACTGGGTGTAATAGAATGCTAAAGTACTGGGTATAATAGAATGCTAAAGTACTGGGTATAATAGAATGCTAAAGTACTGGGTATAATTGAATGCTAAAGTACTGGGTATAATAGAATGCTAAAGTACTGGGTATAATAGAATGCTAAAGTACTGGGTATAATAGAATGCTAAAGTACTGGGTATAATAGAATGCTAAAGTACAGGGTATAATAGAATGCTAAAGTACTGGGTATAATTGAATGCTAAAGTACTGGGTATAATAGAATGCTAAAGTACTGGGTATAATAGAATGCTAAAGTACAGGGTATAATAGAATGCTAAAGTACTGGGTATAATAGAATGCTAAAGTACTGGGTATAATAGAATGCTAAAGTACTGGGTATAATAGAATGCTAAAGTGCAGGGTATAATAGAATGCTAAAGTACTGTGTATAATAGAGTGCTAAAGTATTGGGTATAATAGAATGCTAAAGTACTGGGAATAATAGAATGCTAAAGTACTGGGTATAATAGAGTGCTAAAGTACTGGGTATAATAGAATGCTAAAGTACTGGGTGTAATAGAATGCTAAAGTACTGGGTATAATAGAATGCTAAAGTACTGGGTATAATAGAATGCTAAAGTACTGGGTATAATTGAATGCTAAAGTACTGGGTATAATAGAATGCTAAAGTACTGGGTATAATTGAATGCTAAAGTACTGGGTATAATAGAATGCTAAAGTACTGGGTATAATAGAATGCTAAAGTACAGGGTATAATAGAATGCTAAAGTACTGGGTATAATAGAATGCTAAAGTACTGGGTATAATAGAATGCTAAAGTGCATGTTATAATAGAATGCTAAAGTACTGGGTTTAATAGACTGCTAAAGTACTGGGTAAAATAGAATGCTAAAGTACTGGGTATAATAGAATGCTAAAGTGCAGGGTATAATAGAGTGCTAAAGTACTGGGTATAATAGAATGCTAAAGTACTGGGTATAATAAAATGCTAAAGTACAGGGTATAATAGACTGCTAAAGTACTGGGTATAATAAAATGCTAAAGTACAGGGTATAATAGACTGCTAAAGTACTGGGTATAATTGAATGCTAAAGTACTGGGTATAATAGAATGCTAAAGTACTGGGTATAATAGAATGCTAAAGTGCAGGGTATAATAGAGTGCTAAAGTACAGGGTATAATAGAATGCTAAAGTACTGGGTATAATAGAATGCTAAAGTACTGGGTATAATAGAATGCTAAAGTACTGGGTATAATAGAATGCTAACGTACTGGGTATAATTGAATGCTAAAGTACTGGGTATAATAGAATGCTAAAGTACTGGGTATAATAGAATGCTAAAGTACAGGGTATAATAGAATGCTAAAGTACTGGGTATAATAGAATGCTAAAGTACTGGGTATAATAGAATGCTAAAGTGCATGTTATAATAGAATGCTAAAGTACTGGGTATAATAGAATGCTAAAGTACTGGGTATAATAGACTGCTAAAGTACTGGGTAAAATAGATTGCTAAAGTACTGGGTGTAATAGAATGCTAAAGTACTGAGTATAATAGAGTGCTAAAGTACTGGGTATAATAGAATGCTAAAGTACTGGGTATAATAGAATGCTAAAGTACTGGGTATAATAGAATGCTAAAGTACTGGGTATAATAGACTACTAAAGTACTGGGTATAATAGAATGCTAAAGTACTGGGTATAATAGAATGCTAAAGTACTGGGTATAATAGAATGCTAAAGTACTGGGTATAATAGAATGCTAACGTACTGGGTATAATTGAATGCTAAAGTACTGGGTATAATAGAATGCTAAAGTACTGGGTATAATAGAATGCTAAAGTACTGGGTATAATAGAATGCTAAAGTGCATGTTATAATAGAATGCTAAAGTACTGGGTATAATTGAATGCTAAAGTACTGGGTATAATAGACTGCTAAAGTACTGGGTAAAATAGATTGCTAAAGTACTGGGTGTAATAGAATGCTAAAGTACTGAGTATAATAGAGTGCTAAAGTACTGGGTATAATAGAATGCTAAAGTACTGGGTATAATAGAATGCTAAAGTACTGGGTATAATAGAATGCTAAAGTATTGGGTATAATAGACTACTAAAGTACTGGGTATAATAGACTGCTAAAGTACTGGGTAAAATAGATTGCTAAAGTACTGGGTGTAATAGAATGCTAAAGTACTGAGTATAATAGAGTGCTAAAGTACTGGGTATAATAGAATGCTAAAGTACTGGGTATAATAGAATGCTAAAGTACTGGGTATAATAGAATGCTAAAGTATTGGGTATAATAGACTACTAAAGTACTGGGTATAATAGAATGCTAAAGTACTGGGTATAATAGAATGCTAAAGTACTGGGTATAATAGAATGCTAAAGTACTGGGTATAATAGAATGCTAAAGTACAGGGTATAATAGAATGCTAAAGTACTGGGTATAATAGAATGCTAAAGTACTGGGTGTAATAGAATGCTAAATACTGGGTGTAATAGAGTGCTAAAGTACTGGGTATAATAGAATGCTAAAGTACTGGGTATAATAGAATGCTAAAGTACAGGGTATAATAGAATGCTAAAGTACTGGGTATAATTGAATGCTAAAGTACTGGGTATAATAGAATGCTAAAGTACTGGGTATAATAGAATGCTAAAGTACAGGGTATAATAGAATGCTAAAGTACTGGGTATAATAGAATGCTAAAGTACTGGGTATAATAGAATGCTAAAGTACTGGGTATAATAGAATGCTAAAGTGCAGGGTATAATAGAATGCTAAAGTACTGTGTATAATAGAGTGCTAAAGTATTGGGTATAATAGAATGCTAAAGTACTGGGAATAATAGAATGCTAAAGTACTGGGTATAATAGAGTGCTAAAGTACTGGGTATAATAGAATGCTAAAGTACTGGGTGTAATAGAATGCTAAAGTACTGGGTATAATAGAATGCTAAAGTACTGGGTATAATAGAATGCTAAAGTACTGGGTATAATTGAATGCTAAAGTACTGGGTATAATAGAATGCTAAAGTACTGGGTATAATAGAATGCTAAAGTACTGGGTATAATAGAATGCTAAAGTACTGGGTATAATAGAATGCTAAAGTACAGGGTATAATAGAATGCTAAAGTACTGGGTATAATTGAATGCTAAAGTACTGGGTATAATAGAATGCTAAAGTACTGGGTATAATAGAATGCTAAAGTACAGGGTATAATAGAATGCTAAAGTACTGGGTATAATAGAATGCTAAAGTACTGGGTATAATAGAATGCTAAAGTACTGGGTATAATAGAATGCTAAAGTGCAGGGTATAATAGAGTGCTAAAGTACAGGGTATAATAGAATGCTAAAGTACTGGGTATAATTGAATGCTAAAGTACTGGGTATAATAGAATGCTAAAGTACTGGGTATAATAGAATGCTAAAGTACTGGGTATAATAGAATGCTAACGTACTGGGTATAATTGAATGCTAAAGTACTGGGTATAATAGAATGCTAAAGTACTGGGTATAATAGAATGCTAAAGTACAGGGTATAATAGAATGCTAAAGTACTGGGTATAATAGAATGCTAAAGTACTGGGTATAATAGAATGCTAAAGTGCATGTTATAATAGAATGCTAAAGTACTGGGTATAATAGACTGCTAAAGTACTGGGTATAATAGAATGCTAAAGTACTGGGTATAATAGAATGCTAAAGTGCAGGGTATAATAGAGTGCTAAAGTTCTGGGTATAATAGAATGCTAAAGTACTGGGTATAATAAAATGCTAAAGTACAGGGTATAATAGACTGCTAAAGTACTGGGTATAATAAAATGCTAAAGTACAGGGTATAATAGACTGCTAAAGTACTGGGTATAATTGAATGCTAAAGTACTGGGTATAATAGAATGCTAAAGTACTGGGTATAATAGAATGCTAAAGTACTGGGTATAATAGAATGCTAAAGTACTGGGTATAATAGAATGCTAAAGTACTGGGTATAATAGAGTGCTAAAGTACTGGGTATAATAGACTGCTAAAGTACTGGGTAAAATAGATTGCTAAAGTACTGGGTGTAATAGAATGCTAAAGTACTGAGTATAATAGAGTGCTAAAGTACTGGGTATAATAGAATGCTAAAGTACTGGGTATAATAGAATGCTAAAGTACTGGGTATAATAGAATGCTAAAGTATTGGGTATAATAGACTACTAAAGTACTGGGTATAATAGAATGCTAAAGTACTGGGTATAATAGAATGCTAAAGTACTGGGTATAATAGAATGCTAAAGTACTGGGTATAATAGAATGCTAAAGTACAGGGTATAATAGAATGCTAAAGTACTGGGTATAATAGAATGCTAAAGTACTGGGTGTAATAGAATGCTAAATACTGGGTGTAATAGAGTGCTAAAGTACTGGGTATAATAGAATGCTAAAGTACTGGGTATAATAGAATGCTAAAGTATTGGGTATAATAAAATATAATATAACTGTGTTTGGTCCTCGATTTGCAAATATTTAGGACATATTATGCATTTTAAAATACCTATTTATGATGATAGTTACTAATTAGAAATGTTAAATGTCTTTGTGCTTCTCACTGTACACATGCTGCCACTAACCTTCTAAGACTAAAATAGTATGGCATGATTAGTACTCATGATTAGAAAATTCCACCAATGTGAAAGTACATCTTGTAGGACAAAGTCCGTCATTAGCGAGGGAGTCATCCTGAGATATTGTTCTTCCTGTAAATGAAAGTTGCTGATGGTGCCTTGTTAATAAAATAAAGAGAGCAAGCCTTATTAAATAATCTAATAAAAGACCAGGGAGGTAATCAGATGATAGTAATCATATTCTTCTATAGTGCTGACTATGTACACAGCACTTTACATAGACATTTAGAGGTACAATGACTTCCTGCCCTAACAGGCTTACAATCTAAATTTGGTGGCTGAGGCACAGGGAGATAAATTGACATGCTGAAGTTCACAAGAAGCTAACAGTGGGATTTAAACCGGATTTACTTGTTTCAAAAGCAGTGTTATTACCATCACGCATTACTTATTCTGTACCCTATTAAACTGCAACATAAAGGAACTTATATTTGGGCAGAGTTTTCTCTGTTTATAGGAGTGTTTTCCCTAACTGGGGTTCGGCGGCATCCTGGGGTTCCGTGAGAGGATCAAACGGATGACGCGGGATTTCCCCGATCTCGTAGAGTAGTTGCTGGTGGGTTGGGCAGTTTCCTCTACCCTGATTGGCTGCATTACCCAGCAGCTACCAATAAGCCAAGCAGAGGAGGAAGCAGCATCTCCCGGAGAGAGTGTCCAGGCTGTGTGTCTGTCCTATCTGTATTTGTTCTGTCCTGTTGGTGTGTGTGTCTGTGTTTTCTGTGACTCTCTGACCCCACTGACCCTCTGCCCCCTCTAACTCCTGTGACTCTCTACTCCCTCTGACTCCGGTGACTCACTGTCCTTTTTGACTCCCTGCCCCCTCTGATCCCCTGACCCCTCTGATCCCTTACCCCCTCTGACTGATGTGACCCTCTGCCTCTCTGCCCCTTCTGACCGTCTCTCTCTGTCTCCTGTGAATCTGTCCGTCTGTCTCTCTGTCCTGTGTTTTCTGTGACACTGTCCTGTTGTGGGGTTGCCTCAGCAACTGAGCACTGTGATTAGGAGTGACCCGGGGGGGGGAAAGAAACTGGTTTAGAGAAATGACACCCACATTTTTGTTGTTTTAAAAAAGCTACAGGCACACCCTTTAATTGCTCCAAGTATTCTTTGTCACTGTTCTGACAAAAAATGATCTGTATTTTATGGAGGAACTTTTCTGTTCGTTGTTACTATGGGACAAGGACAACAGAGGTGGGCACAAATCAAAATCAATATTTCAGGCAGTTTTTGGTGACTTTCTAAGTATAATAAGCTGGTGTAGGTAGGAACTGCATAGAATACACCTTCATTAATACAAATGTTACCCCTTACTTTTACATAAAATCTTTTTAACTCTTTCCAGTGTACGCAACCAACTTTACATAATACTAGATCACAAAGGCATATTTTCCTATATATTACCTGCTCAACAAAGCGTTTAAATAGTCCTAGTCACCAAGCTACAGTATGATCTTCAACACACTCTAACCAATGCACTCAAATGTACTTTTATTGTTTCTGCCTCCTCATACCACCCCTTTCCTATCATATATGCTGGGGTGAGTCAGCAGAAGTAACGCCCGCCCACTTCCGACTTGAGACAATTACATCATGAGTGATATATAGAGACTGGAGGAAGGTTGTGGTAGGCAGATCCCAGGAGGAGTTGAAGTAGTGGGATCTCACTGTTAATAGTGTATATACGTTCATATAATAGTATAGAGTAAGGATCCCCTTTTATTGCTTTATAGAGAGGGACCGTACCCTGGGTAGGTAGTGTGCCACGGAGATTACTCCCTTCACCCTTTGGGGTTCCTGAAGAGGCAACATATGCCCAGAGGGGACTCAGCAGGCCATAGTCTTGTGGCATAGTCTGACTGGCCCCATTGGAGAGTCCATAGTTGGCTTCACTGTAAACTACCATGGGGTGGGATGCAGTTCCACCCAAGAGGGACAGTTATTCCCGGCCAGGTGAGATTAGCACCTGGCACTACATAGGCCCATATGATATGTAGACAATTTTCGTAGGTAACACTAAAGGGATAAAGTCTCATCACCTCACTAGCGAGCAGAGATAAGGGTAGCTGGGAAAGAAGGTTCAGGCAGCATCAGGACAAATGTTGTAATACCTATACCAAGTAATCGCGTGTAAGGATGTGTCTATAAATCTGCTGTTGAATGAATAAAGTTGCTGGTGCCCATCATTGCTATATTGTCACCCAGCCGCAGGAAGCCAGCACCCTAACAAAGGTAACCACATAATAGAAAGCCAAGATAAGAGACCTTGATGTAAACTCCTTATAACCCGGGCAGGAAAGATTATATTTGGCACCCAATGTGGGCAAAATAAAGAAACTGTGTTTGCGGCTAAAGACTGTGAAAATGTTTATGCAAAGTTCTCCCGATACTCAAAATATAATATTGCAAGGGTCCCAGATATGGGGACTGGATTAAAACTGATGAAATGCCTGTCTCGCAGCATAAACAAAATGTTTCTCCTTGCCAGGGAATGTTATGTGCACCTGGTTAATATATCAAAGACTGTGATATAACTGTGGTGCATCCAAAAAGTGGAACTGTGTTAGTGTCAGGCAATAATCTATTTCTGTCCTCATGTATGCAATACTTCTAATGTCCAACAGGCTGGAGACATTAGAAAAGACTACAATTCCAAGATGCATTGGGACTCAGGACTCTCCCACTTCCTGCTTTGAGCCCTATCTTAGTATAGTAGAGGAAATGGTTCTCTTTTTGCGTTGCCATTCAGTTCCTGTTTGGCCCACGCTCCTGTACCTGATGCCTCTCAAGCTGAGTATTGCCTTACCAGTGTATGATCTCGGATTGCTCTGGACTTTGCTTTGCCTTAACCTTCAAACTATACTCCATGCTTCTCTGTGAATAACCTTGGATTGTACTCAACTCTGCCTTTTGCCATCCCCCTCAAGTTATATTGCTGCCTGCCTGTGAGTGACCTCGGTTTGTCTTTTACTCTGGTCTGTCTTAACCCTTAACCAACAAATCTTCCTTCCTGAGCCTCTGTCATTCCCAATGTTCTCAGAGTTAGATTATAGTGGGCTCAAAACAACCACAACAGAAGCTCTACTAGACAGGAAGAGGGACTGCTGTTCCCGCCAGTATAATTGTGCAGCATACTTCATATACATGAAGCTATTTGGTAGTGATGTTCACCCAATGATAAGCAGGAGGGTTAGCTCTACAGATGCCAGCGTGAGTGATAAAGAACAATGATTTTCCTGCTCAGAAAATTTCAATTGCAAATTTCCGAAGAAGGGAGCTGAAGTGTTGTCTGTGTGCTGTGGGCTATGAGTAGCCAGCTACAAAAGTTTTCTCAGAAGAAGATACACTTGTCGTTCTTGCTAGTGGAACGTTTGGGACACGAGGACTGTAGGTCAATGTGTAGTGCACCCAGGGCTGAGAGCCAAAGAAGTTGCAGAATTATAGTGGGACCAAATACCCACTACAAGAAAATTTAGCATGAGTCGTTGGGACTGAGTCTCTCGCGCACAGAATGCAAGAATAAAATAATACATGGATGCAAGGATGTGCCGAGTCCATTGCAAAGTGGCACTGAGGTAAAGCCACGTCCTCTCCGAACTATCCAGCAACATTGCATTAAAATAGGAAATCAGGGACCACACCTTTCTCCTGTTGATTTCACTAGGGGAGGGATGTATTGTTGCTAAAAGTTAGCGCGTTCAGTTCAGGGTGACCATAACACTCAATCTGCTGAACGGTGTTATATTAGACTGCTAGCCACTAAGTGAGTGTACCAAACGGCATTGCCTTGTGGCCAAGGCTTGTCAAGATGTCTTGACAAGGATGTCGTCTGATGCAAGTGGACCTAGGCTAATACACTTTGTCACCCCCGGCAGGGTTTTTGTCAACACTGTGGGTGTCAGACCAGTTCATTTGCGCCTGGCAAAAATCTAGTTCTGTCCTCATTATGAGGTACCACAAAATGTCCACCAGGTTGGAGACATTAAAAGACAACAACTCCCAGATGTCTTGCAGCCTAGGACTCTCCCACTTCCTGCTCTCATGTCTTTGTAAGGTCAGGAAGTTGCAACTTTCAGGGCGTTACAACTCTATCTTTTCAGAACATTCCACGCTACTGTTCACTTTGCATCTCAGCAAAGTATTTGCTGCCTGCTATTTTGATTACCTGTCTACGATCTCGGATTACTCTGGACTTTGCACTTCCCTTAATCCCTTAAAGCAGGGTGCGCAAACTGGGGGAGAGCCTCCCGGGGGGATGTGAGATTTTTCAGGGGGGGGCACGGCAATTAAAGAGGCCCCGCGCTCTTCCCCAAGGCATTTAAATTAAATGCTGTGGGATCGCTTGAGGCCTCTGCAACTTCCCTTACCATGTCTTCGGCAACCCATCGTCAAATGGCGCAGTGGGGTCACATGAAGTCACGTTGCCATGGCAAAGTGACGTCACATGACCCAGCAGCATCATTTGACGCCAACGTCATTTGACGCAGAAGAAAAGGTAAGGAGGGGGCGTGAGCAGGGGGGAGAGCAGGCAGGGGGGGTGCAGACTGAAATATTTGCGCACCCCTACCTTAAGGTATACTGCTGCCTGCCTATGACCTTGGATTGCTGGTCTCTGCTTGATAAAAGCCTGTTTGCATCATCTTCCTTCCTGAGCCTCTCTCATTCCCCAGCATTTTCAGCGTTTGCAACACCCTTTTTTGCTCCAGAAGGAAATTGAATCTTCAAAAATGTTAAGACTATCTTCAGGAACTGGCAGATGCAGTACAAACCTTGCAGACGGAGGTTGCTGCCCTGCATATCGAGAATGCATAGAGACTTTGAAAAATAATTATGGGGCTTCTGGTAATTTCATCACTTATCTTGCCAAGTTCCGTAATCTTGAAGCCACTACTGTCTGGACTGAAGTTTATTCACATTGTTTCGTCAAGGACTAAAAGACAAATTAAAGGATGAATTGGTTTGGGTTGCACTTCCTTCCACTTTAACCAATATCATATATGTAGCTTTGCACATAGATAAATAGCTGTCCGAACGGCGAGCTGAACACAGATGGAGAAACAAAGACCCTGCCAGAACATTCCCAGGTACAGACCTCGATTTTTCCCAGGAAGAGACTCCTGAACTCATGCAGATCGGAATGTCCTGGAACCCAGTAATGGGATCGACGTCGCCAATCCAAATTGTGCTTCTATTGTAGATTAGGACATTTTCTCAACATTTTCCCAACTCACGGGAAAAATTATTTCACCCGACGATAAAAAGTGGGTTTTCATCAAGCAAAAGAAAAACTGGTGATTCCTCAATGGATCTTCAGGCGAGGTTACCCTGGACAGTGCACCATGGCTGACGGATTGATTTGCAGAAGGAATGCAGACCAGTCCCACTACTTCAGGGAAGGTCAAATTGCGGAGGGCCTGGAGCTTGAAAGTTTTGGAGTAAATCTTCAGACATTATAATTCGCTCTAAACTACTACAATACTGATGAGAATCAGTCGGATCCAGGGCCACAGGATGTTTCCTCTGCCCAATATGTTCTGCCATCTCCGGTGAGAGCAAATCTTGCAGCAACCCTTAAGTATGTGCATTCAGAACTTGGCCCAACTCCCATTGATCGTGTCCTGTAACAGGATTGTTTCTTTTCTATGTACTTTTTCTGCTCTCCGGCTGCCAGCTCTCCGCAGGGAAAGTTTCATGCTTTCCCTGTTCAAGCAGCCACTGCTGCTGTGAAATTGCAACATAGTTAAAATGTCACCTTTTCTGCTAGCCACTAGTCAGTTGCCCTGGCAACCTCCCAATGCTCATAGTTGAGATTGGTTTAGCCCTCTCCCCCTGCCCTTCTCAGGCACACATGCAATACATTTTGTGTGTGTGTTGTGTCAATTTAATGCCAAAAATTCCACTTGCAACATTTAGTACATAGACATTAATAATGATTAAATCTCATCCACTGGTGAGACAATGCACAATAATGCACAGTACTTTGTTCACACACAATTTAGTCACTCGTATCCACGGAAATTATCTCAATTATTGTTTCTTCCCTAAACAAGTAAAGAGATCTGAGAAAAAATATGTATTTGCACCAAAGGTCAACATCGCTCTAAACTTAGACACAGCCTATCACTAAAGGTTACAGCTATAACTGTTGCCCTCCCTCAGGATATACATAGAGGTGGCAGGTGGTTTCTCACTCCGTACAGAGGGGCTCAGGTTTAGTAAACAGGTCCTGGCTCATGTTCCATTAAATGTTGCAGTACAAAGCTCTGTTTACTGGGATGTCACTTAACTCCTTTGCTGTCAGGGGGTGTTCAAAGCCCCGTGAAGCCATACACAGATTTACAGTTGGTCATAAAGACCAAATGGCTACTGTCCCCTAAAAGAAAATGATGTCATAGGACAAAAAGGAGAGAGTAGAAGCAATTTATACGACTTATTCTTGGCTCAGCGAAGGGACACGGCAGATAATGAGGCAGAACAAGTTACAAATTGTTGTGAATGATGCTAAGTAAAATATTTATATTAGGGAGGCTTGAGAAATTCTGTGGAGATGTGGCCTTGCAGAGAAGTGGGTAAACTTGACAAGAGATATACACTTATATGTGCTATATGTGCTAAACCATAATATAAATAACTGTAAGTTGTAAAATGGCCTATAGTGTCCATCAGACTAAATGATAAAGAAGTCCAGTGTACGGCAGGAAAAATGCGCAGAATTATTTCTTGCAGGGATTCACAATGTTTAGATAATAAGGGGCCTATGCACAAAGCAGTGATAAGTGTTATTAAGTACGATAAAACCTTTATAACGCGATACTGCCTGCTGCGCTATTCACAAAGCAGTGATAACAGTGTAGTATCGTGCTTAAAAGGCTTTATATCACAAAAAAACTGTCAGTGATAAAAAATAAAGTCATACGATTGGGCACAAAATGGCAAACCCACTGTATTTTGCCAGTCTGCGCGATTTACAAAGCAGTGATAACTGAATCGCACTGTAAAAGCTCACCATTTCTTTTCATCAGCTAAAGGCTGGTACAAAAGAGATTGAGCTATAAATAAAAGCAAATTTTTCTTTTCTGCATGCTATTAATACAAGAAGCCGACGGGGGTATACAGGTGGTCCCCGCGAGTGTCTGTGGGTCTCCAGATGGTCCCCGTGGGTGTCCAGGGGCCCCATAGGGGTCCACGGGTGGTCCCCGTGGGTGTCTGAGGTCCTTGGGTGGTCCCCACGGGTGTCCGTGAGCCTTCGGGTGGTCTCCGCAAGTGTCCAGGGGCCTCCAGATGGTCCCCGTGGGGGTCCAGGGGCCCTCGGGTGGTGTCCGGGGATCCTCGGATGGGCCCCGTGGGTGTCTGGGGGTCATCGGGTGGTCCCTACTGGTGTCTGAGGTTGCTCGGGTGGTTCCCGCGGGTGTCCGGGGTCCCCACTGGCCTGCGGTACCAATCCTGTGACAAAAAAATATATATATAGATCCCCCAACCCAATTCCCCCCTAACACATCCAGTACAGTAATGGGCAAAATGACTGTTATCCAGATATGGGTAATAGTGGATTTGCCCATTTAAAATAAAACATTAACAAGCAGAAATAAAGTAAATAAAACTTGCACTAACCCCTGCAAGCCTGCCACGATGAAGGCTGTCCTCATCCTCATCACCGTCCATGTCCTCCGTTGCCATAAACAATGCAAGAAAAAATACAATCTAATGGCCCCTAACCCCTTAATCACTTTAGCGGTTAATAACCACTATAGTAATTAAGGAGTTAGCCCACAATCCCCCACTACCCACCCAGGAGGCCTAACCACCAACCCCAGGCAACTACCACCACCCTCCGCCCATTCATTGGCACAGTGAGTACATCATGCTCATATAATATGGGCATGATTTAGCACTATAGCAATAAATGGTGAAGCAAACAAAAAACAGGCCCAAAATAAAACACATTACATAGAAAACTAAACACATTACAAATGCCAATAAACCAATTGATTGGCACAGTGTAATATTATATGGGCATGATTTAACATTATGGCGGTCAATGGTCAACCTAAAAAATAAACAACCACAAACAATATTTAATGTAATCCAAATAATCACCAAATAAACAACAATAAAAAAAGCAAACACAACAAAATTACCAGCAATCAATTATTAAAATACCGAATAAACACCACAATTAACAATTAAAACACCAAAACAAAACCATCAATAAATTAAAAAAAACTCCAAATAAACCCCATCATTCAAATTAAAAATAGCAAAAATAATCCACTATTAAAAAGCAAACATCAAAAAAACCCATGAAATAATCAATTGAAAAACACCACAAAAAATGCTATCATACAAAATCAAAACACAAAATAAACAGCATAAAAAAAACAAAATACCAAAATACATTTAAGCAAGCATTTGCACACAACAAATTGCTTGTCACTGTATGTATGTATAGCCCTAAAGGGCCATACATAAATACATTTACAATCAATGTGCAATAAAAAAAAAAATAACAATAAAAATCCAATGCAAAAACCTGTAAAAGAAAAATAACATACATTCAATGTTTTTCTTACCTTTAGATGTCTTCACAATCTGATTCCAGGGGTGTCGGGAAGCTCTCGAACCAATCCACGCTCCCAAACAGCAACGGGCCACAAGTAAAGTCCAAAGTCCTTTTCTTCTTTCTTTATCTTCATCTGTTAATTGTAATCCAATTTGGGTCTTCTTCTTCTTCCATCTTCATCTGTAACGGCATTGTATTCCTATTGGGGTGGAGGTCTTCCCTCCTCAGCTTCTTGGCGTCAAATGAGACTGTACAGGCTTTTATTTGGCCTATGACGTCACATTTGAGTGGTAAATGATTCACACACCATTTGATTGGCTGTGAAAACCATGTGCCTTTTTTTTATGTGACGTCATGTAAAGGGAGTGAAGCCAGCCAATCAGAATGGCTGTGCTTCCTTTCCCTTTAACATGCAGTCACAAAACCCACATGGCCACAGTCACATGTTATTTCAGCCAATCAGATTGGGAGATGTATATCCCCATTGACACCTTGCAGATGCACTTACCAGAACAGGGGATGACAAAAAAGAAAAAAGCGCAAGGCCCATAGAGTAGTATAGTTGAGTTTATAGTCATTAAAAAGCGGTTATAAACACTCACAGAAAAAAAGGTTGGTACAAGCACTTCGGTACTAATAGTGACCGCAGGAACAGGGGTACTTTTACTCGGCTGCTCGTTTGGGTTCGCTGATGTTCCGCCCGCCTCCTCTTTCCGATCGATGCTTCCTCCACTTCAGCGTCAGCTGACTCGTGACGTCGGTGCGTGGCGTGCGTGACGTCGGTCGGGGGTTGGACTAAGGGCGGTCTCCAGCTCTCACTGTGAGCTCGGCGATCCGGAAACTACGATCACTGCGTCTCCTCTGTAGTACAGTGGTGACTCCCAACAAGCACAGGCAACCACAGCAATGTCCGCCCTATGCGTTTCAAGGACGCTTGTCCTCTTCTTCAGGGGCACGTGCAGATGAACACTGGGGGAAGGACCAGCACAGATAACATTCCAAGAGACACTGTTTATAGTATAGCTTTTGCTTGCTTCATTCATTGTAACATCGCCGGAAGAAGAGATCAGTGTCCTCCTACTGTCTCTGTACGTTCTCCCTACCTACCAATTAGACTGTAAGCTCCTCGGAGCAGGGACTCCTCTTCCTTAATGTCTAAAGCACTTATTCCCATGATCTGTTATTTATATTATCTGCTATTTCTTTGATTATCACATGTATTACTGCTGTGAAGCGCTATGTACATTAATGGCGCTATATAAATAAAGACATACAATACAATACAAAATTAAGTTGTGATTTCAAGTGGCAGCCGCGTCACGTGTACTTCGCCAGCCAATCACAAACACACACACTTTGTTTCTTTTTTTTATTTTTATTCAATGCCCGAGTAGTCCCGCCTCCAAATCGGTTCATTCTATCTGCTGTGTTTTGCTATAAAGGAGATGGATATATCCATCGATTACATTGTGCAAGCATTTTATAGACGCAGCTTAAGCTAGCAGGAGACTTCTGATTTATACGTAATAAAGTTGTGTATTGTCTCTTGCAAAGACTGGGTACCTTAACATAAACTATAACAACATCATATAAATAGATTTAACAAATAACTGTATAGTTGTGTAAACCTAAAAAAAATAAACAATACTCTTCAAGATGTTTTGTCACCATTATCAAGCTCTAACTTAGATAGAAATATAACTTTTGGTTTACTAAAAGATAGTTGCTGTGTTTGAGCGACACCTAGTGGTTGTAACCAAAATGCTAATTTATTTTAGGGGAAAAGGATACATCTTGGAGGTGGGTGAACCAGTTCAAATCCGTTTATCGGATTTTTCCGAATTTGCCATTCAAAATCCGTTCCGACGGATTGTTACACTTTCAATCTAAGCGGATTAAACCCAAACCCATAATGGATGCAATCCGCTGGTGGATTGTAAGAATCCAGTTCGTGGTTTGCGGAATCCGCGGATGGATTGTCGGTGTTTTTGAGACTGATTCACTGAAATCCGCGGACCAAAGGAACCGGCCGATCCGTGGCGGATCCAAATCCGCCCCCAAAATTCGCCCATTTCTAATTTTGGTTGTAAGGTAGTTTACTTTTAATTTGCTAAAGGCAAGATCAATTCACTGATGAATATGGTGATTACAGATTATACAAAGTAAACATAGATTTAGGTGACCGTTTGTCAAAGCAAAGTTTACTCTGAAGACGCATAAATTACTGCTTAGAATTACTTCAGGTGCTATCCCTCTTAGGACATAACTTTCCTCCTAGGACATAACTTTCCTCCTAGGACATAACTTTGCTCCTAGGACATACCTTTCCTCCTAGGACATAACTTTCCTCCTAGGACATAACTTTCCTCCTAGGACATAACTTTCCTCCTAGGACATAACTTTCCTCCTAGTACATAACTTTCCTCCTAGTACATAACTTTCCTCCTGGGACATAACTTTCCTCCTAGGACATAACTTTCAACTGTCCCTACTTAGCAGGTACTGTACCAGTATTTTATGTCTTGTACTGATTAATGTTAGCTATATTTTTGTACCTATTTCTGCCAGTGTCTTAAGCTCAGAACCACGAGCTAATTGCAGCTGTAGCGCAGTTTCCCCCAACCTATGGGAGATATGGCGGCTACTGAGTGTGTGGTGCTTTACCTGTGGCTCACAGGAGGCCTGAACCTCCGCTGCTGGGAGCCTGGGGAGTACTTGATCCGTCTTGTGACAGCGCCTCCACCTGTGAGGGATCCTAGCTATACTAGATAACCCTCACAGGACAATATACCCAGTTACACACACCAGAGTATGGTATAACAGTATTTACTAGGCACAAACTTAGATCACACATATAATATGCAACAACACCTTATAATACGTATATTGATATACCCACACAGTATTCCCACAGTAATTGGATGCAGGGGCACCAGAGTCCCAGTGTCCAGCCCGCGATAAGCGCTCCCACTCCGTGTGTGTGACAGCGCTGCCCACGGTAGAATGTTGGTGCACTTGAAGATAGGGTATACCCGCCGGGTGCCCCAACGCCCGTCCGCAGCTCTATCGGAGGTAAGGGGGCATAAAGGGGAAGCCCAGAGGGGTACCTGCCACATAGCTAAATGCAGCTAGGAGATTAATAACGTCTCTGATCATGATCAGCTAGTTTGGGCAATGTAACACCACTTCTATTGTGTCTGTATACAGGGCCAACGCATGATTTCCCGGGGCCAAGAATTAGAGTTTAGCAGGGTCCCCGCCAGCCCGTGTCGTCACCGCCCCCTTAGTGTTGCCAGACGGCTTCTCCAAAAATACTGGACACAATGGTAAAAGGTGTGACACGCTCGAGAGAACACACACCTTACCTTTTCCATCCTGTTTCCTCCTCTCCTTGGCCCTACCCCCAGGCTCTTGACACCTCCTCCTGATTGGCTGCATTACCCATTCAGCAGCCAATCAGGATGGAGGAAGATGCCCAGCAGCCTAGCAACAGCCCTGCTTGGGGAAATCCCACAGGCTACCAAACCGATCAGGTCACTATGTCCAGAAAGATAATACCAGTAGACACATATATGTCCAGTATTACCTCTAATGTTTCGTTTCTTTCCCCCCCCCCAGCCCCTGGTCCCGCAGCTGTTGCCCGGGGCAGAAGGCTGGCGCGGTGGAAGCTGGGTTGACGGGCACGAGGTGAGCTGGGTTGGCAGGTGCAAGGGGAGCTGGGTTGGCGGGTGCGGGCTCTACCAGGTGCTTCCCCTCCACCCCGAATGGCCCGGGACGCCAACCCCGGCAGACTCCCCCTGTTGGCGGCCTGCCTACCATGGTATGACTGGCTTGGTGCCTCATTTGAATATGACCAAGATGGTCAGTTACCATCGTGGCCGACTGGAGTCTTGGTGGGAAGCGGTAAAGCTTACAGAAGAAGACGAAAACCAGGTACTGGAGAAATGACTGGAGTGTATAGACAATCAGCTGTATTACAGCGACATGTACTTTGGGACATAACTATGGCACCTCCACCTGTTGAAGAGCCATTGTATGGGGGTGTCCATATCCAGAATGGGTGTCTCACAAAATACCGTGTGTACGTCTTCATTTCACCGTTACAGAGTGCTGTATTAAAGATAAAATGTGGTATACCCATGTGTTTCGTGTATCTACATGCTAAATATCAATGCTCTAAGTTGCAGTTTCACAGGAGTCATGGCCGTATTCAAGGTATTGGGGTCATGTACAGTATAGCGATTTCATTATGCACAAGAAAAGAAAAGAAGGAGTGTCCCCTGTCAGGGATAAGTTAGAGCCAATAGGGGTAAGTAAGTAGCCCCAAACTCCAAGGTTCAGCATAGGCTAAAACAGGGGTACGCAAAACTATTGGCGCTGTACCCCCCCTGCCTGCTCCCCCCGGTGCTCCCACCCCCCTACCTTCTTTTCCAATGTCAAATGACGCAGCTGGGTCATGAAACATCACACCGTCACCCCATGGCATCATTTGACGGCGCGTTGCCATGACAATGGGTAAGGTGACTTCACGCTTCTGAATCCCGGTAAGTTAAGAGTTGCAGCGGCCTCACGCGATCCCCCAGCATTAAATGTAATGCCTTTGGGAAGAGCGCAGGGCCTCTGCAACCGTCCGCGCCCCCCCTGGGAAAATCTCATGCCCCCCTGGAGGGAGCGCCCCCAAGTTTGCACACCCCTGGGCTAAAAGATAGTGACGTGCCCTTAGAAACTATAATAGGGAGTGGCACTTTGGTGTTAGCAGATTTACGAAGGAGAAACAGGTGCGCAAATCACATCAGGATATGGAAAAGAAAGTGAAAACACAAAATAGTGAAATATGTCTGCTCCAACAAATAATTTCAATGCTGGAAATTCTATAAAGTTTGCACTCACGTGTTGAACGTGAAATGAAAGTGGTTATTCAAAGTTACCAACTTATGTCTCCAGATAGGTACTCCAGATCCACATAGGGGGGAAATCCATATACAAAAGAGGGGAAAAGCAAAATAGTGTAATACTGTTTTTAATGTTAAAAACATAAGGTATATCACTTACATAAGTGCCCTTGTTTGAGAGCATTCAGACCACTCTGGGTCATAGGATCAGACAAGAGTATTCACAGCAACAGCATCCGCTCCACGGTCGTCGCAGCAGGTACTGGGCTGATCAAAGTTGTCCTCCACTCTGGATGTCATCAGCAAGGGCTCCTTAGTGATGCACTGTACCGTGTATGAGTTTCACTGGATGTGCACTGAGCTCTGTCTGTGTTTTATATTCTGTCTCTGGTTTTAAATATATATTGCCATGCTCAGTAGCACTCCTCTGTGACACTCATATGCTTATGTATATGTTGTGGTTATTTTGGGGGTTCAATAGGAACTTGTTAGGTGTCCAGTATGTTTGACATTCAGTGGGGGGCGGGGAGGTATATCCCCTCTCTGAGATTACATATGCATTTAGAGGGTTAAAAGGTTTTAAAGAGTTAACTACAGAGTAAAGCCCATCTATAGTTGAGAAGTAAATACGCAGGGGCCTGGTTACACCCTTTCTTCTGGAAAGTGATCAGTTGGTCACCTGGTCCAGGCTGACTCAGAAAAATCATGGCCGGCATTAGGGCAAGGCGGTTGCCTTGGGCCCCGCGCCTTCGGAGGGGAACTGCGCTCCAACCTCCTGTCGGCGCTGGGATCCAAATTCAACCTGACAGGAGAGGCAAAAGCTGGAGGATGGAGCTGAGGAGTCCCTGAACTGGTGCAGGACCACACCGCTGCTCACCCCAAGTTGGGGATGGGGGAGTGAGGGTGGGTGTGTGCGCAGCTGGGGGAGGTGCGTGTGTGCGCGCGCTCTCATGGGGGGGAGGGTCTTACCTTATGTGCAGTAGCCTTCCTTCTGCAGCGTCGCATTGTCATGACTGCACGACATCACGTTACGCCATGACGTCATGACACTGCAGGAGTAGGGACCATGCTGCAGGCATGCTGCCTTGGGCCCGCTCAAAGGTAAGGCCGGCCCTATGAGTTAAGTCACATTTTATTGGCATTATGATTTTTGCATAAAGTAAATTGCATAAAGTACAAAGCCTCCTTAGTAGAGATGGGCGAACCTGTCCAACTCCATTTCCCAGAATTCCAAAGATTGTTTAGACAAAAATCTATCCAGAGTTTGAGGTAGGGTGTCGGGCATGAAGGGATTGGTATGTGGATAGGGCCATGATGCCACAGAGTAGGATTATTTAATCTGGCAGGTCTGATTGGCCAGCAGAGCCGGCCAATCAGATCAACAGGTAACTCACTGGTCCTTAAAGGACGCAGTGAGAAAAAAATACCAGACTAACAAAAATATAGCAAAGTAGGAGTAATTGTAAGGAGAGGAGGAAAGAGTATGACATGGAGTTGCTGCCACTTTTCGGGTGATGGGGGTGAGATGTGAGAAGCAGATTGAGCAGATGCCTGTAGAATGAAGGAGATAGAGAAATTAGGAAGGAGGGTTTAGAGGTAAAAAGTGGAACCTAGGGGTAGAGGCAAAAGTGCATGTGAGAGAGCGGATGCAAATAAGGAAGAGCAGAGTAACAGTAATCCAAAGTGGAGACGTGGCTGTGGTCATTACTTAACATGAAACCGTAGAAGTTCTGCGTTCAGAACTAAATGCACGTCGGGATATGACATCACGAGTACATCATGAGCGCGACTTAAACAGAGGTTTCAGTAAAACAAAAAGGTGTGTGGAGGCATTATACCGCCAAGTGACTGGATCCTCCAATAATCGCTGAAATTCTCTATCAGTAAGCTAAACTACGTTGTGGGCCGATCAAGGCAACCACTAGTTGAGTGAAAACAAAGAAAAACCTGGCGCCAAAAGTTCATTGGATAATCCTGTACTCCTCAGGGGATCAGCACACTTGCTTGACAGGCCATATAGGGGAAAAAACACAAACAGACACAGATCATAGTGCAACACTGTAGGGTTAAAACAGGTCTACACTAATACACACACTGCACATATAACATAGAGACTCCTAGTGACTATAAAAACTAATTTATTAAATAAAAAGAACTATGCCATAAAATGGTTTGGACAAATGAGAACACCGCTGGTCATCCAGATGTGAAAAATCAGAGCCCTACTTACAAGCAGCAAGGCAAATACAGGCAATGCAACAAAGTCTTCCGGCTGCTGCTGATGTCTTTGCAGAGATGTAATTCCTGCTGCACCGTGACTTTCGTGCTGACTCTCCCTCCAGGGGTTAACAGGAACAGTGGCAGTGTTGGAAGCCTGCTTGTGGGGCTCACAGCTCTCCTCCACGTGAGGCTGCTCTCCTCACTTCCTCCTCCGGTTACACAGGCTGTCTCAGTGACAAACTATCATAGGGCTGGGCTCCGATAGGACCCGAAGAGGTCTGAAGGGTATCAGTAGCTGTGTGCTATAGCTGAGTGTCAATTGGTATTCACTATGCTAGTTTCATCAGGCTGGGAGACTGCACGTATGAAAAACCAACTATGATACTTTGTTAGCAATTAATGTTACATAAGAAAGGCAGGGAAGAACTGCTTTATTTGTCTCCTGTATGTTTGATCATCACTTTAGAGCAGCGGTTCGCAAACTGGGGGGCCTGCTGAACGGCAAGTAAGGTTTACAGAGGCCTTTGCCGCTTTCCCGGCACTTAATTTAAGTCCCTTCGGGAAGCGTGCGGGGCCTCTGTAAACACCACGCCCCACAGTTAATCTTGCGCCCCGCTGCTGTATACTATTAAGGGCAATTCTCGGTTTCAGTTAGAATTCTAACATAATAGAAACTAGGATGTTGATTGCTTCCTTTTTCAAGGGTATATCATAAGTACAAGAGCATTATCCTATAAGCAATACTAGAATTTTCAGATTTATCTAGCAATATTGTGGTGATCAAGTGTATAATCCTATACCATAAAACACACCGCAAATAAGAGGGTTTTAGTCACTAGACACACTAGCGCATATATTATTAGGATTTTAGATCGTCTGCTTTTTTGGTTTTGTTCTATATCAGTAAAATGTATTTATCCCAATTAGTAGAGGAGTGTGCATCGATAGGGTTCCTTTCTCTCTCGTGTAATGCATGTACTATTTTCCCTGATAGCACCCCTCTGGAAAGTTAATATTAGGCTGAGCAGGGACCCCCCCTCTGTTGCGTACTCCATACATACATTACCTACCACCACTCCTCTAATCAAATCTTCTTCTGAAATTAAACCCACTATATCGCACTTCCACGGCCAATTTTTAATCATTTACAATTATTTTCTGAATGCTGATTTTTTTTTGTTTACTTACTGTAATATTTTAATTACTATAATGGCCAAAAGCCCCATTTGTCTCAAGGCCTTTTAAAGCCATTTCTCACAGGGAGGGAGGGGGGGGGGGTTGTTATGTTCGAGAGGGGGTGGAGGTAAGGGGGTGGGTGTTGGAGGTAGTTGCACCTGGGAGGGTGGTTAATTCCCCGCAGGAGTGGTCGTAGGGGGTTAACCCCTTGTTTGCCTTAGTGGTTGGTAAAGTAGTGCATGGAAATGCTTTGCTAGCCACTTAGTTGGCCAAGGAGGCTAGGTAGTGGTTTTATTAATATTAACCCCTTTGATGCCTGTGTGTACCTTTGGAATCCACAGTCATTAAATGGGTGAATGTAATGTCTACCATAGGGTTATGCAATTATTTATATTACATGACCCTATAGTAGAAATATTACATTGCCCTCCCCCATTTGATGGCGATGTGGTAAGGAATGCTTAATTATTGGTTCTGGTCATTACCGCATCACAACTTGTCTAAAAATATCACACCTGCAAAAATATTACCACAATCTTGAGGAGTTGGGTCCTAAAATTGTGGCAAAAGCACCCATTATTGTTTCCCCCCCCCCTGAATGCGATATGAAATCAGTTTAAACAGCGTTTGATGACCCTAGGCTGACATCTCTTCAGGTCAGGTTCCTCATGCAGCCCCTAACTCTCTCCGCACATACAAATCCACCCTCAGCTCATTCTCCTGTGATCAATGTCTCCACGCTCCTCTTACCCTTCAACATGCCCCCTTAACTATTCCCTAGCAACATCTTTTCTCCCTCTGCGCCACACTAAGCCTCACAGTAACTCAGCTTTTTAACCTCTCACCTCCGGTACATTCCCTTTTTTGATCTAAACATGCACTTATCACACCCATTCTAAAGGAACCATTTCTGGACCCAACATGCCGCTCTCTCCCCTTTGTCTCCAAGCTTATTGAACAGCTTGTATACAACCACTTGATTCACTCCCTCTCCTCCAACTCCCTGCAATCTTATTTTCGCCCCCCACACTCCACTGGGACAGCTATGCAAAAGTGGCCAAAGATCTACTCAGAGCTAATTCTAATAGTAATTTCTCTTTAATAATTCTCCTTGTTCTCTGTTATCTTTGATACCGTTAATCACTCCCTTCTCCTTCATACGCTTCCTCTCCATTGGTCTCCGTGACACAGCCCTCTCCTGGTTCACATGCTACCTATCCAACCTCTCCATGTTTCCTTCTCTGGTATATCCTCCTCTTCACTGAACTTTCTGTTGCGTTCCCACAAAGTTATGTCCTAGGGCCTTTCCTCTTCTCACGCTATACTTCTTGTTGAACCAATATACGCTTTTGGATTTCAGTATCATCTCTATGCTGATGACACCTACATTTTACTTTCCTCCTCTGGCCTCTCACCCTCTCTCTCTCGTCACCAACTGCATCTATCCTATCTCCTCCTGGATGTTCCACAGCTATCTGAAGCTCAACATATACAAAACAGAACTACTAATATCTGAAGCTCAACATATACAAAACAGAACTACTAATATCTGAAGCTCAACATATACAAAACAGAACTACTAATATCTGAAGCTCAACATATACAAAACAGAACTACTAATATCTGAAGCTCAACATATACAAAACAGAACTACTAATATCTGAAGCTCAACATATACAAAACAGAACTACTAACCTTTCCCCCTTCCACTTCTACACTCACTCTCCCTCACTGTCAAAACGTCATAATCTCAACTCTTCAACCCCGCTACCTAGGGGTAATCTTTGACTCTGCCCTTCATCTTCATTCCTCACATTCAAATGTCTCAATACGTCCGGCTATCTCTATGAAACATCGCTAGAATACAGGCTTTCCCACTCATGATGCAACTAAAATCGTAACACACACACACCTTGTACAGACTGGATACTGCAACCGTCTCTTCGTTTGCCTCTCCCCATTCCAATCAATCCAAAATGCTACTGCCATACTAATCTATTTCATTCACTGCTCCAGTATGTAAATCCCTACACTGGCTCCCCATAGCCTCTAGAATTAAATGCAAAATTCTAGCTCTGACTTACAAAGCCATCAACGCTGCCCCCCTATTACATCTCAGCCCTGGTCTCCAGATACTCCCCTAAACACACCCTACACTGCCCATGACCTACACCTCTTCTCTTTGATCACTTGTGCTTACAAGACCTCCCGTGCTACACTCGCTCTCTAGGAATGCTAATTAACTCAGATTTCTATGAGTTACCGCTCATTTGTTTAGCTAGAGCTATTTAACGCACATTACTCCAAATTTTTATATATACAAATGTATAGGTGATTTGGTAAATGGTGCTTCACAAATGTGTGCTCTTATTTATGAATAACATATATTCAGAGTATTGTCTCAATGTCCATAATGACTGCATGATAACAAGAATCACCCTAGGGAGATTTGGGGACCTAGTGGTGCCCACCTGGCTGCCACAAAGATTGCTCCCTTGGTAAGGTATTACCTACCGATAGGGTTGACAAGTGAATTAGCAAGCACTGAAGAGGTAAATACAGAGGGGCTGATGCCCTTTACCCGACAGTGATATCCAGACAGGACAAACTCTCCCGGCGTGCAATCCTCAATAGAGGAAGTCAGGATATATAGAAGGAAAGGAGCACAGCCTCCACATCAATAACACAATAATAGATGGAGCAACTCCAGATTCAATAAAATTGTATTTATTGCACAATTAGCGTAGCAGTGGAAGTGTAGGAAACGCACCAATGCGTTTCATCCAATAGGACTTTGATAAAGTCAACATATCCTTCTTCATATCCTATATCGCTACCCATTTAGGAACAAATAATTATTTGTGAACATGGCAATAATTCTAAAAAAATAAATAAAAATATTGCTGCAATCCTATTTCTTAATTTCAAATGTTAATCCAGATATATATCAACTGTTAGTAAATCTAGCCCTCTGTGTTAAGTCAGCTACATAAACTAAATCTAACCGTGTTAGCATCTAACTAAGTGACTGAAATGTATTGCTTTCTTATCTCTGTTTTCCCCAATACAAGTAATGAGTCAAAGGCTCTTATTTAATATAATGTGAAAAATATTCCCCTTACTGGAGTAGATTTTAGCCCCATTCGTTGGAAATGTAACTGAGGTATAATGAAGAGAGGCCAAAGATTCATTTGCAACTGTAAAATGACTCAAGTATAGATTCAGGAGTCACCACATCATAACAAAAGAGTATTTTATTCTGAACCACATAGACACTCTATGCAGTGAAAAACACTTACAAAAATATTTTATTGCCGACAAACGATGTTCTTTTAAAAGGAGATTATTCATGCCAGTTCTTCACTGTAATACCCAATTTTCCGCTTCAAGTTGGCAAGTTATTATTTTATTTACTGCTCAATAACTGCATATCTTTTATGTGCGGGCAAATGTGACATCTTCAGCCCATGAGGTATCCACTGCAAGAAAAATATTTGAAGGTCATTAAATGTCACATACATGGGGATACATTTAAATATGTGACGTTAGCGACAGCACATACATTCAGCAGTGTTTAAAAATCAACATTGGAGGCTGCGCAGAAAACCGGTGAAAAGTCTGTCAGGGATCCGGACGAGGAGAGGAGGTGCCCGAGGATCAACGTCATCGCATGCGGACGCCTATCACGTGAGGATTGGAACGCGGAAGTGAGTCCCAGCAAACATCGCAGGGAGCAGCTAGCGCACCGGCTTCCCTGTAGGAGCTCAACAACCGATGATACACCAACCTCAACCACCAGACACTACTCCAGTCTATCGTACAATGCCCTTGCATGGGGCTTTCCTGTAAGTTGCCATTGCCTACTATTGTGTATTTACAATATACCATTACTATTCTCATCATTTTGTCCAGCTGTTCATTTGTTTTGGTCTGCGAGCTCTACATCTTAGCATCAATCCGATTGGAAGACAGTTATTAACAGACTACGTGTGGGATTTTACCCCCCCCCCCACACACACACACACACTTTTATGTGAGTGTATACCCAAAAGAAGCTGTGTTTATGTTCACTACTTCTCAGGCAGGATTGCACTATTTGTGTGTTTCTTTTGTCTTTATTTTTCATGTTTTCACCGGTTTTCTGCGCTCCCCGATTTTCTACTACTACGGATACGGAGGACCACCAAGGAAGGTCCAATGAGTGTTGAGCTGCAATTTACGAGTGTCTGCACTGAAGGTTTTATGTTATGTTATTTTTTATTATCTATCGATTGAGCCACTTTATTCGCACTTATTTAGCACTTATTTAACAACCTAGTGCATTATCACAGTGTGTTGATTATGCTTCTTGTTTGCACACTCTAATAGGGGCGCCGGGTGAATACTTGTCTTCATGGGAGGCTGCGGCCTGCATTCATTCTGAAGTTTTGCCCAGGCTTAGTAAAATGGTGTATTGTCACTGGTTCAATGGTTTGCAAAGGGACCTGAATTACCACTGCAAGTAAAAGTAATGTGACAAGCACACCTATTAAACCCCTTTGCTAACAGAATGATAAGCTGTACAAATGATGATGTTATTTCAGACATAATCCGATACCGTAAAAGAATAATGGTTCTCACAGGCCCCTGGCAGCTCGTGTTTTGTATTATTCTGTTCCATGTTTAATCTTTCATTTAGACAAGGGGTCTTCATCCAGTTCCCCAAAGTGACCAGATCAGAAAACATTTAGAAGGAGAAGGGTCCAAAACTTAATATAATGTAATTTTTGATACTTTTAAAATCTGGAAAATAACATTTTAACATTTTGCTAGCATGTATAGCATCTGTACCATATATATTTGCATTATTTTAAGTTACAAGTGCGGTTTAGTGTGAAAAATTGCACTTTGCTCATACTATTTTCACACTAGTTGCCTGTGCATCGGAGACTTCAAGGGCCAAGTCAATGCCATTCGCTGCCCACCATTTGAAAAGCCCTGATGTACAGGTACTACTCTGCTTTTCTGTCGCAGAAATGTCCTTGCATGTGAGTAACTGCACAGAACGTGAACAGCATGCTGGATCCAACCTTAATACTGTATGTACACAGTGGTTGGTATGCCATTTAAAACTAGTAGCCTCTTTAAGTGATAAAAGCTTAGAAGAGCCCCAATTAGATTTATGCCGAGGACAATAAGGGAGTGATTCTTGTAAAACAATTTCATTTTTTAATGAAATGTTGGAATGTATATTCAATCTCTGCTATTTTTTGTATTTAATTCGGGGAAACACCCAGAGCTAAACCGATGTACTTCTAGCTCTCGGCATCTGCAAGAACCTCAACAAAAAAATGTCTTTTTGACTATAGAAGGTAAGGGAGCATTATAAGTTTACCAATAATAACAAAATATCTGGTGATACAGAAGAACAACAAAACAAAAACAACTATTCCTAATGATGCCTTTTTCTCTGGGTTATGATTGTTGCTTATTTATACTGTGCACTAGGAATGTGTAACCGAAATTACGGAGTTGGTTTTGTTAACTAATTACACATATCTATATCTATCTTGTGTATCTAGTGCCTCTCCTTACAGTCTTCATTTGCATTGCTCTACTGGAAGGGTTATAAAAACTGACAAAATGTGTCACTTACGGCAGCTTCATCCGCATGAAAACTCTGGCCATGAAGAAGCTGAGCAGGACACAGACGAACCCGATGAAAAGGAGCAGGAACCTATTCAGCTTGGGGATATTTGGCGCATTGGATCGGTCCAAGATGATGAATCCAAGACCTCCCATTGTAAAGAGGAAGCTGGAAGCCAAGCCTTCCATAATGTACTGTCCATTCACTCTGCAGAGAAACAAACCAACAGGTCAAATCTCTTGAAGTAAAGGAAAAGACAAATGTATCCGCATTCACATCTCACACAGGTGCCCTAAGCATGCCCTAAAGTCAAACAGTTCAGTATGCAAAACTAGATGGATATTTTAGGGCCCTTTACCAACTGGTGCATAGATAATCAATAAGTCAAATGATTAGCACCCTAAACAAGTACTATTAGCAGTACAGTAGCTGCACTAACAGGTGGAGATAACTATTATTAGACAAGATTATTGTTCCCCTTTTATTACATTTTAGAGGTGGGTTGCAAGCAAAAAAAAAAAAAAGAAAAAGAAAAGAAAGAAGCTTTTGGATGTCCGAGGAGCAACCTCGGACATCGTTGGAATGCAGCCAAGTTTGAGGCGCTTCTCCACAGCTCCTTCGGTGCAAAGACCAAATAGTAACATACACAGATATTAAAACATTATCACATTACCCATGAATTACTACTATAAATCACATGACGAGAACTATAGGGTTTCAGAAGCTCTGCGTGCTGTGACTTCATTTATGCGGCATCTAACCTCCAACAAATCTGCACTTCAAGGCCTAGCACGGCTACTACACGTCATTTGTTGCAAAAAAAAGAAAATCTTATTAATTCTCTTCCAAATCTCTCACCTGTAGGCCAGAAAAGCCACTGGTCTCTGATGTCCATGTTCATCTGTCATTGAGCCAACACTTGGTGGTTCCACAATCACATCATAAATGATTCCTAGATAAAACAAAGGATAGCCACGATGAGGTCAGTTCAACAGAATGACCGCGTCATGGGGCAAGTGATGTTAAAGCAGCAAATTCCACCCAGTGTGTTATTTTTATTTGGACAGTATTCAAACGGGTGGGTGAAAGCAACTTCAGAGCACAACAGCTTTATTTTCAGCTCTGGTGACCATCTTTCCTGAGATACTTCATTCTTTATTTAATTTTTATTTATAGCAACACATACTGGTTATTTAAACATGGGGAATTAGGAAAAGCACATCCTTTTGAAAGCACTCATTGTGTAGTATGATATGATGACCAATTTAAAACCAATTTTAA
The DNA here is from genome assembly GCF_040206685.1 of Ascaphus truei. Lineage (NCBI taxonomy): Eukaryota > Metazoa > Chordata > Amphibia > Anura > Ascaphidae > Ascaphus > Ascaphus truei. The sequence goes on from NC_134483.1 coordinate 343,004,575, forward strand.
TGATATTAAAGTAAAAAATGTGTGAAAAAGAATACATACAGTATATGTGTATTTTAGTAAATATAACGCTATGGTGACCACATACACTAAACAAAGAAACGCTATATACACTAATAACAAAACTGAGTCCTGAAGGATACCCTAATTGTTAGTAATTACTAAGCAGATAATGCTATGAGTCCAAAACAAATCAAGATTTTTAATGGATAGCCAAAGGGCTCAGCATTAATAATGTTTAAAAAGCCTGTATATAATAAACAGGTAGCGTGTAGACTGATAATAAAAATCCTTAGTAGTAGGTCACGCGTGGATGTTCCCTTAGTAACTGCAAACTTTTTTATTTAAACATGGCCAAGACATCATTGGCGGCTTCCTATCGGCCTGTGGTTTAGTGTCCCTTTTGAATTCCATAAAGGGAAGGTGAACATCAGCATCATAAATTGTAAGCATCTCAAGAACCAGGAGGACCCCCCGAGTGGAAAAGCAAACAGCTGAGGGTCTCGGCTTTCAAATTGTTACAAATTGTTTCAAATTGTGCTATTGCTCTTAAGATTGATCTTCAATAACAGAGTTAAGAGTTTTGCACTCCCCACTAGTATCAGTGTGGAGGCAGCTTTTTATTTGAAAGTATTTGACCAGAAACGGTGAATTGACATCTCTTTTTACAGAAAATCATGGGAAGGCAAAGGAATTTACCCAATATCACGTGGAGTGCAGATCACCCAGGCAGGTATTTAACCCACAAGCTTATGTTTCCAAGATCAATACCCTACACCAGTATTTTTTAACCTTTTGGTTTAGGAAACCTATAATTAAATTTTGAGATTCTGAAGAACCCCAACCCTCTCTAATAGCGCGTCTGAGATCAGATGCATTGTAAGGAACCCCAACCCTCTCTAATAGCGCGTCTGAGATCAGATGCATTGTAAGGAACCCCAACCCTCTCTAATAGCGCGTCTGAGATCAGATGCATTGTAAGGAACCCCAACCCTCTCTAATAGCGCGTCTGAGATCAGATGCATTGTAAGGAACCCCAACCCTCTCTAATAGCGCGTCTGAGATCAGATGCATTGTAAGGAACCCCAACCCTCTCTAATAGCGCGTCTGAGATCAGATGCATTGTAAGGAACCCCAACCCTCTCTAATAGCGCGTCTGAGATCAGATGCATTGTAAGGAACCCCAACCCTCTCTAATAGCGCGTCTGAGATCAGATGCATTGTAAGGAACCCCAACCCTCTCTAATAGCGCGTCTGAGATCAGATGCATTGTAAGGAACCCCGACCCCCTCTAATAGCGTGTCTGAGATCAGATACATTGTAAATTCTTCTGTATTTTGTACAATTGTCAAATGACCTGAAAACGGCAAGGAACCCTGTAGGGATGTCCTACAAACCCATGTTGAAAAACAATGCCCCACACTCTAGCAACTACAGTACACCTACCACCTAACTTAAAACACTGATGGACCAGTATTATTAGGCCCGTTCTATACTGCATGCGGGAGTGCGTGCCTGTGCGGACTGTGCACTTGCCGCATGCTTTTCCCTGTTATACAGCCGGGAGCTACAGGTACTGTGAATGTATATGTGTGAGTATATGGTGTGCATGGGTTTATGAGTGAAGGAAGTCCTAAATAAGATTTTTTAAAGAAAGAAAAAAAGTTATATATATATATATATATATATATATATATATATATATATATATATATATATATATATATATATATATATATATATATATATATATATATATATATATATATATATATATATATATATATATATTTTAGTTGTGCAATCATTGACACACACACACACACACACACACACGAGCGCCGGTAGCGGCGCAAAAAGATGATTTGCCCCGTCTTCCCCGCTGTCTGTCGGCTCCCCGCTCTCCCTGCCGTGCACGGCCCTTGTATAGAAGGGCTGACTAACCTCAGCCATCTATAACTGCCGTGCGCACGCACACACGCACGGCGTAGCACGCGGCCGCACTATAGAACAGGCCTTAGATACTTCTACATCAGCAATGCCAGAGATACACAACATTGTGTTAATAACTTGTAGTTGTACGAGAGAATGCTTTGATAAATTCTAAAAAAACTGTAGGTGATGCTACACATCTAACTGGCTAATAAATTTAATTTCTCTTTATTTTAACCAAAATACAACAAACCGCCAAGAGGCCGGAGCATTTAATAAAATACATTTGCAGCAAATGAATTCCATTTAATTAATAGCAGCATAATTCTCTAGTGGCAGCTTTAAAGTAAAATTAGTCACATAATACATCACAATTTCAAACACTTTCAGGCCATATTACATGCTTTATATTGCCTAATTATGGCACACTGCAGACCTTAATATTATTTTATAATGCGGTCAGAGGTAGTGAAACAGATAGCATGCTATCTGTTTCACTACCTCTGACCGCATTATAAAATAATATTAAGGTCTGCAGTGCGCCATAATTAGGGATCTTCTATATCCGTCTGTGGATATAGCTCTCCATTTTCATACATTACCCTCCCGGGCAGCACGCATACTCCACTAGGGGTTTAGAGCAAGGTCTTCTATATAGTATTAGTTGCTTTATATTGCGCAATAAAGCCTTGCTTTATCGGTGCTGTTTGGCTTTATTTTTTTGTATATGTAGCCATGGCTGAGTGACAGGGGTGGAAGCGGGACATGGTCTGTGTGCGGCCCAATCCTGGGTTCAGACTGTGTACCCTCCCCCTCTATACTAGGCAAGAGGCAACCCTAAATTAGTTAGCGAGTACTCTAGCTATGGAGTGAGTACTCTGAGCTGCTGTCTCGCCCTGCGGGGTAGGACTATATGATCAGTCCCATAAAGGGACTGTGAAATAGCAAAGGAGGAGAGACAAGGCCTCAATCATATTATATCCAGGATGGACCATCCAGAGGTCTGGGACCTTAGAGAGAAGACTGTTTTCGCTGAATTAATATGCTGTTTGCAGTGGATACTGATCTGCAGTCCATCAGGGGGGAGTATATGAGTGTTCTTCTACAGGGACTGTCTCCAGCACTACTGGAGCCTGTGCAAGATGGAGGCTCTGGCACACAGAGAACGAATCAAGCATCTACCTCAAAAGCCTTTCCTGTTTCCCCAATAACAATGGTGGAACCTCAGCTCTCCTGCAAGCCAACAGGTATCATGCACCACTACACACTGGTTAGCAGGCAGATCTCCCAGAGGGTGGGGGAAGCAGCGCTACATATACAAAATAAAGTTACGCAGGACTTAGGTGTTCCACAGTATTTGGATTCCTTAAATAGCAAAGCAGTTTCCACCGCACTTAAAGTTCTGCCCCTAAGTTTTTAATATACAAAGCACAAGGAGATACAATTGGCCAATATGATAAGGAGTTGGCACTGGGGTATAAACTGGGTTTAATTCCCTTCAAAGACACATTACCAGTTTTTCCCATAATGAGCAAATTTTATTAGAAATTTTTAGGGGAAAAAAAATATTTCCTGTTTAGTGGGGTACCAACAGATAGTGTTGTGAAAGGTTCCTCCTTTGTCCCCATGCTGACATTTTAGACATTGTACACAACCGGACTACCAATAGACATGCAATGGTCAAGATGAAGGGAAGGACATTTTGCCCGTGAATGGGGAGGTCATGTCCTGTTCCACAGTCACATTCAAAATAAGCAGCGATATGCTTCCAAACGTTTAGATTGCGCACACAACCCAAAATATTTGAGGGTGTTTTGAGATATGTAGAAGGAAGGTACTCCAGAAACCAAACGACACGGTGCACTGGATACAGATGTGTAACAAAACCAGTGAAGTAGGGAATGTGCAAAAAAATCTAACTAAAGTTTATTAAATAATGTTTCGGTTCAACAGCAGGGAGCTCTCTCATTTCCCCCCGAGTGTCAGAAAGAGACGAACGTGTATTTTAGGTGACCTATTTAGGGGCACGGCTGTCATGATCAGGGTATGAAGGGTTAATGGGATCTGTGTATATGTTGATCTGCATCCCCCTGCTTCAGCATAATTGTCCCAGGTCTTAGATTTATTTCTGGCTTATATTCCTGTATGTGTATAAATCATGTCGGGAGGGAAAGGGTTAACCATATTGTGTATATGTGAATCTGCATTTCCCCGCTTCAGCAGAATTAATTGCTATGTTATGTATTAACATGGAGGGAGGGGGAGAATTGTATTGTATCCTTGACAATGGATAAAGTTTAAAAAATTATAACTTTGGCTTTATATATGCTAAAAAGGGGAAATTTGGATATGTTGTACCCTGCCAAGAACACGTGTCGCCTACCTATTGTTAATCTGATTTAATATATGGGAAATATAGTTATGAGTTATCGCTGTTTTTACTATAACTTTGGACATAGGACAAAAAGCTTGCCAGATGACAGGAGGATACTTGAAAGGCATTGTGAAGTACTTTACTCCTCGGTCCCCTGTGGAGGTGAGAAAAGACCTGGACATCAATGAAGGTGACTCGCCTCATTGCATATGCAGCCAGCTCTCACAGATGGACACTAACCATTGTGACCTGTTACATGTAACACCCTTTCAGGAACGGTCTCTGCCCAATAAGCATTTTGCTAGACAGAACGGCATCCAGACCTGTGGTCATATTTTTTTTTATAAATGGGCGGGCCAAGTAGGAACCGGGGAGGGGTGTATTAGTGAGGGGTTGGGTAAACCCTGCTACTCGCGTTACCTGTCAACCTGTGATTGAGACAAGGTAATTGTTCACCAATAACTGAACTGCCATGTTAGGAATAGGGGCCCGCGTCTATATAGTTGCTTGCACCCCTTATTCCTGGGCTTGTCGTGATTGTAACAACTTAATGAGCTGCTATTGGACTGAATACCTCATTATCCAACCCCAGTAAGTGTAAATATTTCTGTAATGTTATTTGCTTGATGTATATTGTCTGTTCTGCTCATAAGAAATAAACTCATTCGGTTTACTATATCCTAATCTTGTTCAATCTGGTCCGGTTATTATTTTTATATATTGTCTGTTCTCTCGTGACAACGGCACTTTAAACAAACCGGAAAGAACAATAATGACAAGAGCGACGTGTCGCTTACACAAAACTACACCCCAGAGAGAATACTGAAGCATTTACTGCTGGAGGCCCAAGATAGAGACCTGGAGACTTTTTCCAATTCAATTTCATTTTTTATTTATTTTATATTTTTAATTTATTTATATATTTAAATCTTACCTTCTCCGCCGGCGGCATCTCCTCCTGCATGGTCTCATCAACATGCCGCGACATCCCCTTATGTCAACTTAACGCCATTTGACGTGGCAGAGCCATGTTGACGGGACTATGCTGGGGGAGATACCACTGCCGAATGCAAGATTTCATTTATAAACCTATAGCCCAGAGATACGTGACCAAAACCTGTAGTCTCCGGGTCAAACCCGGAATGGTAGCAACCCTGAGCATCACTAAAACACTATTTTTAGTGTTTCAGGAAGCGGGAGTTAATTCAAGTCATCTATTTCCTTAGTGCTTCGGTGCCAGATATAAGACAGCACAAGGTTTTGGAGACGTAACCTCCATGACCAGAAAAGAAGCACAAACTACTGAACGGGATTAAACCTCAAAGTATGTACTCCTTTCCTATGTGATAAAATGCATTAGTAATAATAACCCAAACATTATAGGATTAATGAAGATTGTTATTTAACTTCCTCCTTCCTGTACCTCAGAGAAGTTCTCCATTCTTACAGGGATGTCCTGTGCCTCTATATAAATGCCGCCCCCGAGACAGTACAGATACGTAGAGCTACAAGACAATACATGTACTTCTACCATTCCACCTCCGGTACTTCTATAGCAGTATCTTCTGACACATTGGAGAGATATCACCCGATTCCTCTACCACGGTCAGTGCGGATGTCTCCTGTGATTTATATGCCAATGACAAACTACATCTTCATGTCAGAAGAGATTTAATGATCTTTTCTAATGTTGGTGGGCAATCCAACCAATATTTTAAAGACACTATAGAAACAATCTTACACAGTTATAAGACTTGTCTTCCGAAGCTGATTACCAACAATATGCTTCGGAGATTTATTACATTTGCCACCAGCACAGAGCGCATAAAATAGACATTACATCCCACCGGATAAGGACATTTAACACATCAATGACACGGACAGAGAGAACTCCTAATCCTGAAAATCCAGAATGGAGGCCAGGATTTACAGTCCCCAAATAAATCTGAAAGTAGAAATATACGGGAGAAATTCACTAAGAGAGTATGTGCCCAAAGTGATGAAAGGAAAACAAAAATAAACACACACACAAAAAAAAACAACTTTGGTGAACCAAGTAAAACTGCACCTTGAAAATAATTCATTTGGGATTGATGCTGTTCTCAGAAGTAAAACTGCATTGGTATTCAAGCATTGCAGGACACATCACAAGCTTTAGAAAGTATGCTAACAATTTAGGGTGAGCCAGATCATACCACTCAGCTGGTTTACTACAGACAAGCTGACCCACTCCTAGGAGCTCACACTCTTTGCCACTACAGGGAGTAGCAACTGCAGGAGGCTGCGCGTCACCTCACTACAGGGAGCAGCGCGTCACCTCACTACAGGGAGCAGCGCGTCACCTCACTACAGGGAGCAGCGCGTCACCTCACTACAGGGAGCAGCGCGTCACCTCACTACAGGGAGCAGCGCGTCACCTCACTACAGGGAGCAGCGCGTCACCTCACTACAGGGAGCAGCGCGTCACCTCACTACAGGGTACAGCGACTAGAGGAGGCTGCATGTCACCTCACTACTGGGAGCAGCGACTGAATGAGGCTGTGCGTCACCTTACTACAGGGTGCAGCGACTGCAGGAGCCTGCGCGTCACCTTACTACAGGGTGCAGCGACTGCAGGAGCCTGCGCGTCACCTTACTACAGGGTGCAGCGACTGCAGGAGCCTGCGCGTCACCTTACTACAGGGTGCAGCGACTGCAGGAGCCTGCGCGTCACCTTACTACAGGGTGCAGCGACTGCAGGAGCCTGCGCGTCACCTTACTACAGGGTGCAGCGACTGCAGGAGCCTGCGCGTCACCTTACTACAGGGTGCAGCGACTACAGGAGGCTGCATGTCACTCTGGGTCACATCTAAGGTCACAGGAAGTCTGGGAGTCCAGCTTACATTGGGATAAGGGTGTAAATAGATTAACCGTTGTCTCACCTCCAGTGATGAGGAAATAGGAGACCACCACCATGGCATACACAGTCATAGCAGAGGGCATGTGCAGCCAGGAGGGCTTCTTCAGCTTCAGGTTGGGGCATTCTACCACTGCAAACGGAACGCGGTATAGGGTCTCCATCCTGCAGCCTCACAGCTCAGCTCCCTGCAAAACAAAAAATAACATGCAATTTTTTATATATATATACACACACATATATATATACATATATATATATATATATATAACACACGCGCACGCGCGCACACGCGCGCGCGGAGGGGGGGCTAGGTGAACGAATAAATTAATTATAATAACCCTCGTCAGTGCCCCCTATGCAAAGAGATAGTCCCTTGATAAGAAAAGGAGGGGAGGGGGGTGATCCCGGAAGCCTTGCTGATCAGGTAGCCCTCCCAGTGCACCAGGCTCCCGCACCCCGCAGAGTGTGCGCGACCATATACCGGGACCCCCCTCCCCACGCCGTGCAGACACAGGGCACCTACCCGCAGCAGTGATGAGCTGGAGAGCGCGGCAGTGACGCTCACACCGGACCTGAGCTCAGGCCTGACGTGGCGGTACAGCCGGAGAGGGGAGGGGAGCACACAGAGGAAGGAGAGGCTGGGGAGGTGCGGCTACAGTGGCACAGAGGAGGAGGGGTTACTGGGAGGGGAGGGGTTACAGGGAGGGGAGGGGTTACTGGGAGGGGTGGGGAAGGAGGGAGCAGAAAGAAATGTGCGGGGAAAATGGTCATTGAAGAAGCAGCTTGATAGAAAAAAATATATATATATATATATTTATATTCACATTTATTAAACGTTCAGGCACAACATAGAGGCCTGTTTTTGGAAGGGTTCATACAATATGTGGACTATAATAAAATAAAATGGACAAAAAACAAGGTTTTGGGAATTGTATCTATTTTCTTGAAAAAGAAAAAGTGCTATTGTGTGCAAATAAATAGAAGATACCATGGCTCTTTAGTTCTCCAAAGGGGCCAGATCAGAAACCAATTAGCGTGGAAGGGCCACAAGCTTATTGTAACCTTAGATTCGTTCAAAGACAAACATTATTATATTAAACCATTTTGCAAGTATTTATAGCATCTGTATCATATATTTACATTACCCTAACTTAGAAGTGAGTTTCAATGTGAAAATTGCACTTAGCTGCCTAAGCAACTAGTATGGAATCAGTAGGAGCAGAGTCCAAGGGCTCCACATGAAAGGCTCTGCTCTATCCTCTGTGTCTTAAAAAACAAGTTATCTTTATTTAGTGGTGGGGGGAAACTGTTTCGGTCAGATTTTAGAAAAATGTGTGGAATATTTATGCCTAGAAAGTATAAAGGGAGACGGTCCATACACTACATCAATTTTTATTTAAGTACAAAGTGGAAACATTAGTATGTCAATAAAAAAGTATTGGTATAATTGGGCTGTAAATTAAAAAAAAAAAAAAAGTGCTACTCTTTACCCCCTAGTGCCAACACACTTCGAGTACTGCTAGGGCAGCTAACAGGGAATGAGAGCCAGGTATGATGGAGGAGGAGACCCAGCTGGGCAACCATGGAGGTCGAACCCGACATCGTGGTCAGCCGCATACTTTTTGATAAAGGGACGCAGGTCCCAAAACGCGTCAAAGTGACCATGTACTTTTGTTTGACCACTCAATAAAGCGTTTTTATTCATTACTGGTTGCAGCCCCCTCCTTCTCTTCGGTAGTGCTCCGCCAAGGCCCCCCTGGGACCATCCTTCCTTTAATTTAAATGCCTTGGGGAAGAGCGCGGGACCTCTGCAACCGCCCATGCCCCCTCCCTCCCCCAAAAAAAATCTCATGCGCCCCTTAGTTTGCGCACCGTTGATCTAAGAGACACGCTCACCTTACCTTGGCATGGATCATATATAAAAATAAGGTCCAGATCCCCATGTTACAATAATACAGAATATTGTCACACATATGGGGTCACAACAGACCCAGTAAAATGAGTTGTCGCTCCGGATTCACCCCTTTCCTTCCAGTAAATTGGTGACATGCACCAATCAACAGAGATGTCCAAGTAATTAAAAGTGTTTAAGACATATCAAACGAATCTGAAAATTTTGGGCAAAATTTTTTTTTCTCAACTTGAAATCCATATACCATACACAACCCAGAGATCACACCGCTCTACAAGCAACAGAGTCAAAATCAGTGATAATAAGTATGGCCTGGGTCCCCCTTGTCCCCTGTTTGTCCCCTTGCCTTTCCATAGGCAGCAGTGGCTGGGGAGAGTGTGAGGGGAATGCGCAGTAGCAAGCGCAAACGGTATAGCACAGCAGGGGAACTACAAGTCCCAGCAGCCTCAGGGGCTGCAGACCACATGTTGCCAGGCAGGGCCGCCAACTGGGGGGGGGGGGGGGGGCGGTGGCTGCAGGATCGCTGGGGGGGGGGGGGGAACAAGGCTAGGGTTCCCAAGTGGCTTGTCCAAAAATACTGGACACAATGCTAAAATATGACCCTCCCAATACAAATAAAAAGTACCCGACACCCCCAACCCCCCCCCCGCATACATATATAAAATACCCCAACCCCCCCGCATTACATATATCAAATATCCCAACCCCCCCGCATTACATATATCAAATACCCCAAACCCCCCGTGTTACATATATCAAATACCCCAACCCCCCCATTACATATATCAAATACCAGAACCCCCCCGCATTACATATATCAAAAACACAACCCCCCCGCATTACATATATCAAAAACACAAACCCCCCCGCATTACATAAATCAAATACCCAAACCCCCCCCCGCATTACATATATCAAATACCCCAAACCCCTCGTATTACATATATCAAATACCCCAACCCCCCATCCCATTACATATATCAAATACCAGAACCCCCCCGCATTACATATATCAAATACCCCAACCCTCCCCGCAATACATATCAAATACCCCAACCCCCCCCCGCAATACATATATAAAATACCCCAACCTCCCCGCAATACATATATAAAATACCCCAACCCCCCCGCAATACATATATAAAATACCCCAACCTCCCCGCAATACATATATAAAATACCCCAACCTCCCCGCAATACATATATAAAATACCCCAACCCCTCAATACATATAAAAAATACCCCCCCCCCCCCAACAAAAAAATGTTTTTTGTCTCAGAAATGGGATATGTCTCAGGTAAGGCTTGGTGGCTGGGGGGGTGGTGTACCGGTGGCTGCAGAGGGCTGGTTGTTGGGGGGGAGGGGGCAGTGACTGGCGGTACTGGGTGGGGGGGCCGGCGGAGCCCGTTGCTGCGTCTGTGGGGGGTGGGTCTGCGGGGGGCAGGGCCGGTGGTTTGCGGTAATGCGGTAGGGGGGACCGGCCGCGGGGGATGGCGTGCTGGGGGGGAGGCCAGGGAGCAGCCTGGCGACACTACAGGGGCCCGGCGGCACCTGGCGGTGCTGGGGGGGGGGGGCGCCACGGTAGTGACACTGTGCTGTGGGGGCGGGAGCAGCCTGACAGCACTGCGAAGGCCCGGCGGCACTCCGGGGGGGCGGGCGGCCACCGGGGCGAGCGTGACGATGCTGCGGGGGGGGGGGGGGGGAGGTGCGATGCTACGGGGGCCCGGCGGCAGGCACCTCTTCCACGAGCCTACTCCCGTATGCGCCGGGCCTCCCTCACACGCTGGCACGCCGGAAGCTTAGTCAGCTGCTGACTTCCAGCGCTGCCAATAGGGAGACCCGACACAGAGTGTTTTTTTTTTTTTTTTAATTAACTGGCACCCGGCCGGGCCCCCCTGACACATGGCAGTGAAAGTTCTGTCAGTTGGAGCCAGGACAGAGAAAGGTAAAGTAGGGTCTTGGTGTCAGTGCCACCAGACTAGGCCAGATTAACCCTTTAGGTCCAAGATAGGCCCCGCTCACCTAATCACCTAATCAGACTGTGGCAGCTACAGGGAAACCCCTAGCTAGGGACATTTCTCCTGTAGCTGTATACAGTTAGTGTATAGTGCCATTTGAAGACGCCATGCAGCGATTTGCGGACCGCGGTCTGGGGCAGAACCACCACCGCCCTATCATAGACTATCAAAGGTGAGACCCTCCTACCGGAGTTCACCCCATGCAGAGGCTTCACTGACATCGACGTTGCAGGATCAGTGGATCCCTTTATATTTTCGGCCATACCCGGGTGCTGGAGGACCTAGGCAGGTACCTCACAACGTGCACCAACTATACTTTCAGTTACTGTGGCAGCGCTGTCTCACACATTGGGTGGGTTGGCTCTTGTGGACACCAGGGAGGTTGGGTGCCCAGGGGCCCCTCAATACTTTGGGGAAATCCCATCAGGGGTGGGCACTACAGATGTAGGGCACCGTGGGGCTACGGCCGTGCGAGGCCTATATTGTATGTGGGTTAATTATATATCTAGTTGTACCTGTGTTCAGTACAGGCATACCCCACATTAACGTACACAATGGGACCGGAGCATGTATTGAAAGTGAAAATGTACTTAAAGTGAAGCACTACCTTTTCCCACTTATTGATGCATGTAATGTACTGCAATCGTTATATACGTGCATAACTGATGTAAATAATGCATTTGTAACAGGCGCTATAGTCTCCCCGCTTGTGCACAGTTTCGGTACAGGTAGGGAGTCGGTATTACTGTTCAGGACGTGCTGACAGGCGCATGCGTGAGCTGCCGTTTGCCTATTGGGCGATATGTACTTACTCGCGAGTGTACTTAAAGTGAGTGTACTTAAAGCGGGGTATGCCTGTAAATTGTTATTAAATACAAGTGTGGGATCTTATTGCATTGGTTCCTGTGAAGGGGCAATCCGGCACTGTCCCTCACAGGTGGAGGCACTGTCACTAGATGGATCAGGTACACCCTAGGCTCCCAGCAGCGGAGGTTCAGGCCTCCTGTGAGCCACAGGTAAAGGATCACACACTCAGTAGCCGCCACATTTCCCATAGAGTGGGGGAATCAGCGCTACATAAGAAATAAGTAATATATGCTTGGGCCTAATTGCCTCTGTAATGGAAATGGGATGCTACCTGTGTACTGAGGGACAATTGGTAACCAATTAGAAAATCATATAACAAGAGTTCAAAGGATCTTCAAAAGAAGTACATTTGTGGTGCACGCCTAAGGCCTCGTTCAGGGTGCTGGCTTCGGAGGGAGGGCGTGCTGACGTGCTTGCTGCAGTGAGAAACAAAGTATTCAATTTGAATACTTGTTTTCAAGGTAGCTACTGCCCTGCCTCCGAAGCCAGGCGTTGCCGCTGACGACAGCTCAGTAAACGAAAATTTCGTTTCTTGGAGCTGAAGCCGCGTCACAGGGACCAAGGCAGCCAATGAAATCATTCTTCAGAATGATTTCATGGCTGCAGCTTGGATACTTTAACCCTGCCGCCTGTAGCCCCGCCCCCTCCCCAACGCTAAAAAGTCAGCTGGGGGATAATCACATGTCGCCAGCAAACTCCCAGCACTGCCTCCCGCACGCCCCCCCTCCGAGTCCTCAGCTGCCTCCCTGAACGAGCCCTAAGGCTCACTAAAATAAATCACAACAAATACATAAGTGAATCAGTGACAATGTGAAAACCGACATTTAATGTTTTAAAACCATAGGAGTGTGTGGCTGTGACATGTTTGTTGAAACAAAATTATTATTTTTTTGTCTGAGGGACAGAGATATGCGACTGTCTAATGTAGACACTGTTGGTAATAGCGCTGGTATATATTAAGGTGTTAATACTATTTGAAAGACACCAGCAGTGTCACCAGCAGTTGATCCTTTTGACCACTCCCTTGAGCTGTAACAATGTTTTAAGTAGTAACAAAAGGTTACAAATTAGATGATCCTAGATACAGTGTAATACAATAGGCAGCTACCCTTGCAGATGGAATTAGCCTCCGAAAGATAGATGAACACTGTGTCTCGGACAGAAAAGATGCAGCTCCTGTATGTACAGAGTGAGTGGTTGCTTAATTCCTCAATGAAATCCCATCAGGGAGCTGTTCATCTATCTTTTAGAGTCAATTTACTTACATCTGCAAGGTTAGCTGTGTATTGTATGTGGTGGGATATGTCACGATATTCTATCATTGCATCCTATGCAAACTCTGAATTGGTGAGTAACCGCAGGTTAGGTTATGCTATCACTAGGAACAATGAGACTTGCTAAATCTATAATCATCCTTTAAGTGAAAATGTCAATTCTTTGTGTTCAATGAATGCAAGTGTTTTATTTTCCTTGTAGGCATGCAGAATTGTACTATCTTATTAGGAACTTGCAGTCCCTTAAAGGTTCGATCTCTGGTAGTGAACCCAAAAAACATTTAGTAAAGAATTTAATAATCTAATATAGACATTCTTAAATAAAATATTTGGACTGCTTTTGTTTCCTTGAACATTAAGCACAACCCTTTTTTCTCATAGGCCTCTGAATGTTGGAGTATTTGTCAATCAAGTGTTTGCTCAAGCCTTATCTCACATTTTTCGTTAACAATGAGCCAATAATGGAGGGAAGAGGAGTTTGCCTGTGCAAACCCTTGTCGAACACACCATGAGGAGGAGCCAGAGGAAATGAAACACCTTCCAAGTCTCAGCACACAATGTTTACAAACTTAAAAAATGTATTTAAAAAGCTCCTTAGGTGTTGGATTTTTTTGTAATAAGGCATCAAATACCCACATTTAAACAGGTCATGTGTATATTTGGATCCTACGAAGCCGGGCCGGTATAGACCATACAAATTGCTGTCCAAGTAAATAGTCAGGGGGTTCACTTTGCCAAGTAGAAAGGGGATTCCACATAGAATAAAGAATTGACATAAACTCGTATCTGACCAGCAAGGAAAAGTTTAACATTTGCGTCTGACCACCAAAGAAGAGTTTAAACATATTTAAATACACTTATGATTTCATTTATTTTCAGAAAGTGTCAACCACCTAAATGTAATCTCGGTTGCCAACATGTTGGCTATGATTTAAACATACTTGGTTTTCCTATTATTTGCATGTTTATTTAATATCTGTCCATGTTCTAGTTGATATTGCTGTTCATGAATATGTAAGTCTTTACATGTATATGGGATATAGAGTATTCATGTATAGATGTGCCTATATGGGTGGCAGCCCACTGGAATACCTGCAGTCTGACCCATCCTGGTTGCGAAGTGTTCCTGCTCATGCTTGATTCAACCATTTCATAGCAGACGGGTCAACAACCCCTTTCAAGGTAATGTACTGTAGTCCTCTCATTTTAGATTTGATATGTGCTCTGAATAAATATTCCTTCTTTGGTTAGGTCCCCAGTGGCTGCTGCTATGTGCGCCACACAACAGAGCACAGCCCTCCATGGGACAGGCCCCTGTCGGTGTGTGTGCGCCGCACAAGCCGCGATGCGCGACCGCCTTGGCCAAAAGACATTTTGCGTGGTTGCCGAGCATTGGCCATGTCATGGCGGCGGTTCAGCCAATGAGGGTGAACCAGCTGTGTGACGTCATCACCACACCCCCTCCCCATTCGTTGGATCACCTGCTCTCCACTTCAAGCACAACCGAAGACCACAGGTCGCAGCTGAAACGGGGGCAGCGCCGCCAGATGCTCCGGCGCGCGTGCAGCCGTGACCATTGGGGCCATAGCCTTAATGATCTTTTTGTATATACACACCAGCAAATATATATATATATTTTTAAAGTAGCATTTCAGATTTGCAGAAGTATGGAATGCATGATGCATGTTAGAATCTCAAGTTAAGTTTGCCCCAAAGCAATGACCCATGCCACTTTGTGTTTGAAAAGTATCTCAAAATACATCAGACGTTTAAAGTTACAAATATCACATTTTTGTTTTATACATACTTTTCACTGGGGGGACGCTAAAAGCTAATGTATGCTATTTTTAACTACAGGGACACCCATTTTCTCAAATACTCAGCAGTCTACTTACCAGTATATCTCCCTCCATGGCAAAGTGCAAAGAAGAAGCTAATGCTCAAAGTGCAAATGCTAATAAACACGTGATTAACAGTATTAAACACGTAACACTATTAAACACGTAATTAATAGTAACAATATTATTAATGATGTAAAAAAGTGCTATTATAAACACAACAGGGTGATTACAACCGTAATCAATAATGAATAATATACATACAGTATGTGTATAAACGAGGCTGCTTAGGAAAAGGACTGACCAATGCAGGTCAGGAAAATGTACATGCAACAAATATATTTATACGTGGGAGCATTTCTTGAAGAATAAGGGGACAGATCGATGGGTCGGGTGTTTACCTCCTCTTATGGTCCTGGTTCAAGCACTTAATACTAAATATCAAATATTCATTGTCCATCCTTATTAAATATTTCTGCACCCGTAGCCCAGCTTGTAGTATCAATGCACTATCTTCAGAGGTTGACATTCGGCAGTTCAGAGATTTTTTTTTTTTTTTCTTCATATAGGGGATTTTTTTGTATAAAGAATATCCATTATTTCAATCACTGTTTGTGGTGGTATCCAGGTTAGGTTATATTATCCATTTATGCTCGGGGTCATATATCACCATAAAGTTATCATGTATAGATAGCCTTTGCAGAATAGGCAATACCGTTTAATGACATATTTTACAGTGTGCTATTCCCATATAGTATAGATATACATGGGCATACATACATTAATCAACATATTGACTTATGACACATTGTGTATTCATTGTTGTATTGATCGCTTGGTTGTTTAGATTATGTTATGTAGGTAATTTATGTCGTTTTATGTATTTGTATTCTATGTTTCCAACATGCTATGCAGATATCTATTAGTTTTATATCATTCAAATTGAGAACCAATGCATGAATATTAGGCTGATTGCTGTGGGTATAAATTCAGAGACATACTATACCATACACCCCATAGGAAGGGACGTAGTCACGAAATGTGTAGGGTTACAGGTGAACATTTTCACATCAGTTGATACCTGGATACATGCACACGATCCCACACACACTGGCTGAGCGGCTTGGGCGAAAAATCTCCATCCATCCAAGATCACAGAGTTCCCTGCACAGAGCATACATGCGGCACCGAAATATCTACGAATACCTTCTCTGCATAGGCGTCCTGGAGGGAAGTAATTGCGGATCATCTGCAGCCTACCGAATCGGACAGAGATCGTATCCTACTGTATGTGCATGTTTTTATCCTACTTTTTGTAAGTAGGGTTTCATTTTTTGAACACCAGTGTCACACATCCTGTCTGATCCAGTTATATTTGATTGTTTTTTTACATTTTATTAAATTGTTGCATATCTAGCATTTCAGTGATTGTTGCTGTGTGTGTTTGTCAGTCTTTTGTAGCTAGTCCTTCGTTGTTGGTCTGTTTGATGATTATGGTCATGTCCCACTAGTATCTGTACCTGGTTAGCAGTATACACTATGATTTCTCTATGTGCTTGTTTCCACATGTCCTGAGAGCATCTCCATGGTCATCTGTGGCACACCCAGACCTACCAAACTTGACTTACGTGCATGGTTTGATCCTTTCTTACTACTTTGATATCTGGACTTTACTTCAGAGGCACCGGAATATATTTGTTGCCTTCCTCCATGGCAAACAAAACAGCTGCTAAATCTCATCTTGGGTGGGAAAGAGTTCGATCTTATGAATAATGAACCGGTACTACCCGTGTTCTATTTCCTACCCAAGATCCATAAGAACCTAACTAATCCCCCAGGGAGGCCGATTATATCAGGGATTGGGTCATTAACTCAAAATCTTTCGGTATATATAGATTTCTATCTTCAGAAATATGCCACAGGTGCCGAATCATACTTGAGAGACACAACACAAGTTTTGACGTTATTATCAGACCTACAGTGGAAGAAAGAATATACGTTAGTCACATGTGACGTCAAATCACTCTACACCTGCATCAAAAACACAGATGGACACGAGGCAGTTAGGAGAACTATGGAGAGATACATCCATCCCTGAGGAACACAGAGACTTCTTGCTAGAAAGCATCAGGTTTGTGTTAACACCCAATGCGTTTTGGTTTGATGGCTCTCTTTTCTTGCAGAAATGTGGGACTGCAATGGGGACTAGGTTCGCGCCAAGTTATGCTAATATATTTATGGCTGATTGGGAAGCCGAGAACATATGGATGGGCAACCCTTTTGGCGCAGACCTAGTCCTCTGGAAGAGATATATAGATGATATCATCTTCATTTGGCGAGGTAGTGAGGAGTCACTAGAGTCTTTCTTGGCACACATTAATTGTAATAATGTGAATCTAGAATTTACATCAGAAAAGAGCAAAAACAGTATTAACTTTTTGGATTTAACTATTTATGTTGAAGAGAATGTTTTAAAAACCAAAACTTACTTCAAGGCAGTGGATGCCAATATTTTTTTACTCAGTAGTAGCTGTCATCATCCAAAATGGTTGAGGAATATTCCATATGGGCAGTTTCGTCGGATTCGGCGAAACTGCACTGATAATGAAGTATATAAAGATCAGTCTAAGGTATTGAAAAAACGGTTCCTAGATAGGAACTATGATGAGAGCATCATTGATAAAGCCTTGGAGAGGACAGCATAATTAACCAAAACTGACCTGTTGGTTCCAAAAACAGCAGAGAATAACAAAGATTTTATAGTTCCATTCGTCACTCAGTACAATAGAGAAGCACCAAGGATTAGCAAAATTGTGAAGAAACACTGGCATATACTGAAAAGAGACCCAGTCTTGACGGAGTACCTCCCCCAGGCCCCTAGGATTATTTTTAGGAAAGCAGCTAACATCAAGGGTAAACTAGCACCAAGTGATTTTAGGCAGGAGAAACAAACTGATATCCAACAGTGGTTACCCAAACCCATTGGATTTTTCAGTTGCTTTGCATGTAAAGCCTGTAAACAGGCAACAAAGGAGAAAAATACATTCTGTTCTAAAATTACAACGAAATGTTTTAACATTAATCAATTTATTGACTGCAGACTCACTTATGATGTATATCTACTAGAATGCCCATGTGGACTCCAGTATGTGGGACGCACAAGACCTTTGCGGATCCGCATACTGGAGCACATGGGCAATATACGTAAACAGCTCCAGACACATAGTGTATCCCAACACTTTAGTCTGGTACATGGAGGCAACCCTAGTGGCCTGACCTTCAAAGGTATTGAAGCAGTAGCCGCCAACTGGAGGGGAGGCGACAGGCTTAGGCGCCTCTGCCAAAGGGAGACCCATTGGATATACACATTGAAGACACTGGTCCCTAATGGATTGAATGTTGATAATCGACCTGGGGGCTTTTATTTAATTTTTATGCTACCTTTAATCTGCTAGTCTATTTCATAAATGGGTTTATAGAATCGGGGTTATATTATATGCAGAGGTTGATATAGGGTGTCTGTTCACCCATGGCCCCTAGGGGCTGCTATTCATTAAATTGGATTTGTACTTAATGAGGACTGAAGCGCTCTACTATAAGGTTTCTGCTGCGTGTATGGTAGATCCGACTATGCACACGCTTGCTGCCTACTGACACTCTGAAGTTTTTTCTATTGATTTCTCAAGACAGTTGTACTAATCAATGTTTATTTAATTTTAAGATAACTGGATACTGAAGGGTTATTTTTTGACAAAATCTCTTTATTGAAATCTGTTTTGTAATCCATTTTGTGTGGTCGGGTTACATTGTTATGTCATTTCGCATTGCATTTTTATGCTTTTTAATGTGCTTCAAAGCGTTTTTGAAATAATTTTTTATGGGGAATTATCTGTTTATGCAATGTGTTTTGAGCTGTCTATTTCTGAATTCCAGCTCTCCTTTGTTCGTCAAGGTGCTATTTACATTTGACCTGGAGAGATAAGGATATTAAATGTATATATATTTCATGTTATTATAACCTACACACCTGTGATATAAATGGGTGTTTGCATCTATCTGACTGATGCTCTCTATTATTAGAATCCCATAGCGTGATTTTGTATATGTGCTCTGTCTATTGACCTTTTATATTTCAGTTCTTAGGATTTTAAAATATTTGTATAAACTAAAGGTTGTAATATGTATCCAAGGAGGACTAATACCAAAAGGGGGGCTTATGTTCTGCCTAACATCTTTGTTTGAATCTGTTTGAGATGATCATAGGTTGGTTTATTGTGACTCATTAACTTAATATACTAATACATCGCATTTATATGCTTGGTGATATTATGTACAACTGTGCAAAGTATTTCTATGTATAGGGATACAATTCGAACATGCTAATTGATTTATATATGGGACATACTTTCCCTGAGTCATTTCACTTATTTTTATATTATGGATAAGGAGTTTAAGACATTTACACAATAGTGTTTGGTTGCTTTCTCATTTGTAATGTACTGTGATGCGGATGCTAGCACAGTTCGATTTTATGTTTATGAAAAGTTCTTCAAAGTAGGTGTATCTATAAAATATTTTGAATGTAAAAGGCATTTTAACAGTTTTTAAATCGCTTCCGATATGACTAAGTGCATTTGGTGAGAGGGATCTTTGCATTCATATATTCTGCCAATCTGTTTACAACGAACAGTGATGTCATCACTGGGGACAGCCAATGAGGCATGAGCCTGTATTGCAGCAGCAGGGTTCTTAATCAAACTTATTATGCATTTCCAACACATCAGATTCTGTTGGGACTAATTACAAACACTATTTAAGACATGTGGAACAGACGTAGCACTTCTATTGAGCCTGAGGAAGCCGTTTTACGGTGAAACGCGTTGCTCCATCTTTTTTCTTGGACTGTCACGAGGAGGCTTCTGTAGTGATCCGGCGACACTAATTTCTACCAGCTGAGCAGCTTGCTTCAAACCGGACGCGGAGGCGAAGCACTAGAGCTTGCAAGAGTCGAGATGGATCCCTTGTGTTGCTGACACTGACTTTCCGTACATGTGAGTGGACATTTGATGTCAGTCAAATATATTGTCATTTTTAATTTTGAACACTCGCTCCCATTTCTGGGTCTGGTGGAGATCCATGGCAGTGACATCATCCAGCTATCTGAAGACACCTTATCAGAAAGATATGGATGAATATAGGACTCTATTAAGAGGCTACATTTGACAAAGGACCCTTTATGAGCCTGCACTTACACATGGTCATGTAAGTATTATACTATTGTTATCTATTTGTCACCCACCTGGGGGGGGATGATGAGGGGGGTTAAATGAGATGATAATGGGGGTGAGGAGATGATGAGGGTAGTGGTGGTGGCGTGAGAGGATGAAGGTGGGTGAGATGATGAGGGGGTTTGCGGTCTGAGGGCCGTTCTATAGTGCATGCGCTTGCTGCGCCATGAGCGGCAGTTATAGTTGGCTGAGGTTAGTCAGCCTTTTTATAATGGTGCCGCGTGTGCGCACGGCAGTGAGCGTGTAACCAGCCGACGGGGGAAGATGAGGAAAATAAATATTTTGGGCTGCTACCTCAGCTGAAATGTGTGTGTATGTATGCATGTACAATGTTAATAAATATTTTATTAAAGTATTTATTTATTTCAAACGTATTTATAACACACACATATACATATATACACGCATACACATAGTACCTCACTCGCTCACAGCATACACATAAAAAGCATGTGTCACGTGCACGCGCATTCGCACAGGCACGCGCGTACACACACTATAGAACGGCCCTGAGAATTTATAAACTTGTTCAAACTGTGTTTAAATTTTTCACATGCGCAACATAATACCTCAATTTTTACATGGTGTGGCTATTTTCACTTCTAATTTGCTACACCTGTGGCTACATTGAAAAATAGGTTAGCCACCCCTGCCATAGGGGGTCTGAGAAGGTGGTCCTAACAACGTTTACCACTGCAGATTCACTAAGGAGAAAAGAAGATTACCCACCAATCCCCATTCATAGTTAGCACCTGAGGTTTGTTTTGCTAAATCTCAAGCAACATCATTGCTTGTAGCTTGCTACTGGGGGCCATTAAAATGCCCGACCAAAACACTGCCAATTTCAGTGTATCTGGGGGTCCCTGGAGCTCAAGAAAAAAAATTGTAAGGTCTTGCTCTGGCAACCAAACTGGCCCCAATCTTGTAAACAAAAAAAAAACAAAAAAAAGGGGGGTGGGAAGGTTTTAGATTGTTGCTTTTACACTTCTGCTTAAATCTGCAAGAAGCTTGTTAGTCAGATTCATTAAGCAGAGATGATTTCACAATTTTACACTTCTGAAACATTCTGGGCGAGGAGTGATGGTCCCCCACACAGAACACTACACATCCCATCATAATAAGCTGCATACACACCTACATAAGACATACGCTGCACACTTTTTGTGCTAAACCGGCACCTATTGAGACTAGCCAAAATATTTAAAACCAGAGACAGAACATAAAACACAGACAAAGCTCAGTTTTAGCACATCCAGTGAAACTCATACACGGTACAGTGCCTAAATATATATGTATAAATATCTATTAAGTAAAATGGTCTTTTAGTTTGACATTTTTGGCCAAAATTGTTGTAAGCCCCTGAGCCAACTTCACGGCAGACCACTTTTCCTGGTAATGTACAGGTTAACAAAGGCTTCAATCAGACTTAGAACCTTGTAACTAATATTGACAGATTTACTATAAATCATTCTTCCTGTTATTACACAGGTTACTAAGAATTTATATTAGCGTTGGGAATTGTGGTCTGCCGTGAAGTTGGCTCAGGGGCTTACAACAATTTTGGCCAAAAATGTCAAACTAAAAGACCATTTTACTTAATAGATATTTATACATATATATTTAGGCACTGTACCGTGTATGAGTTTCACTGGATGTGCTAAAACTGAGCTTTGTCTGTGTTTTATGTTCTGTCTCTGGTTTTAAATATATATTGCCATGCTCAGTAGCACTACTCTGTGACACTCATATGCTTATATATATGTTGTGGTTATTTTGGGAGTTCATAAGGAGCTTGTTAGGTGTCCAGTATAGACTAGCCAAAATAGTCACTTTGAAAAGGCCAGTGTGTAAAACCGTATACTTCAGTTTGATGGAGCAGAGAATATTCAGAGCAGTTCTCTTTCTGCTGCTTTATGTGGTAATTATCAGAACTTCAGCTAATTATACTGGTTGAGGTATTGATGATAGTTACTATATGTATACAGTACTACAAAAATCAAATTGCTCAACTGATGGTTTGGAAAGTTTCTAAGCAACCTGTAAACCAATTTGAATCAAATATCATGCTAATTGTATCACGACAAATAAACATGCTTCTACCTTTGAAGAAATACTGCAACACTGTGATAACAAAATGTTTTAGCAGTAAAAAAATAAAATAAAAAAAGGTTGCAGTATTCCTTCCAAACTGGAGTGCTGTTTCTCTAGGATTAAGTATTGATAACCACTTAATCTAAGTTTGGACTGATGTGCAGTATCGACATGTATTGCGAGTGCTCCTTTTCTTTAACCTTGCTTATCAAACACCTCAAAGTCATACCTTTTGCTCCAATGACATTTCTGAAACAGATAAAAAAAAATGTTTTATTCTTTGGAAGATTATGATTGAGTGAACATGTTCACACAATTATGACACTACAACTCAATATATTCTGCAGTACTACTCTCGCATTCTATGCTACTCTAAAGTGCCTTCTACTGAAGACGTATGGTACTCCATGACCTTTATATTTCTGGCATAAAACCTAATGCACTGAAGCCAGCATGCTGAACAATGAACATTGTTAAGCGTGACTTCAGCACCAGATCACATGTATTAACAAACATTTGCTTTTGGGGAGTTTTTGTTAATCAAGTGTTTTCTTTACCGAGACCATAATTTGGGTCTTATTCCATATAATCTGAAGCAGCCAGCAGGGGTATTGTCACCTACAAATTCCATTGACTTCTACTTCCTACTATATAAAATAAGGGCCACAATTTGTAAACCCTTTGGTTACCTTACCGGAGCACGACGGCCCAACCGGCAAATCATGATTGTGTCCTCTTCCACCTTCCTGTGTCTCAGATCGCACCCGATGTTCCATAGGAGCAGACCGCAACCTGCCTTGGAGAACCAGCACTGAAAAAGGGCATGACTTGGCCACTAAGTCATGTGGCCCCTGGAGTGCCAGACACCATGATGTACTCTATGTCCTGGGACTCCCAAAGTGTCCAACATATCATTGAAATTAGTATACTTGGATCCTATGAGGGAATGCCACCGTAAAACATTTTCTCCAAATATTCAGCTTGTGTTTGGGTCCTTCTTTCAAAATTAAGATGAATCAATATGGAGCGCTACTACACAACGGTTGCCAGATAACCGTTCATCCAATTTAAGAATCAAACACATTCCCACAATAACTGCAGCTCTTTCAATTCAGAACTACAATTCTCTTCTGATGGCTTGTGACGAGGGACATGGTGCCGAGTCATTAAAGTTGTAGCATGATCTACAGATTGATGCTATTTGAGTTATATTTCCTATAAGGAGAATACTTGCTTGTTTTTACTATCCCCGTTTCATCCATAGACACCTATTTATGACATTGATGTAGCAACAAATTTTGTTTCCCAAGACTCGGGTGGCTATTGTTTTTCTTCTGGATACTTTAGAACTTAAAACAGATCACCGACGTTGGACTTGCGCAAGCATTCTGCTTACAAAAGCAATGCGTTCAATGTTTGTTTTTCCGTTTGTCCAAAGCATAAAATCCAATAAACCAATTGGAAAGGCGTACCGGTGAAAATGATAAGCGCAGCACAGACCGAGTGCCTTCACTTTGTTGCATGTCTGACTCATGTTGCCAAGTTGGGACTATACCTTTAGAGCAGCGGTGCGCAAAGTGGGGGGCGTGAGACTCGCTGCGCGGGGTGCAGGGATTACAGAGGCCCCCCTCGCGCTTCCTCAAGGCATTTACATTAATGCTGGGGGAGCTGCAGGGCCTCTGTAAACCTTACTTACCTTGATTCAGATGCTCCTGGTGACGAGTCGCCATGGCAACGCGGCAGTCACGTGACGTCACAACGCCTGAATCAAGGTAAATGGGGGGCCGCGCAGGGGAAAAAGATTGCTCCCCCCCCCTGCTTTAGAGCACCAGTCTTGCCGATGGGCTAGTTAGCAGTGGAATAGATCTACATTATCGTCAGGCATCATTACAGGCGGCACAGGAACTTTCCTACAAACTTCTTGTAGTTGGCATTACTGCAGACTATGAATCACTGCAACGTGTCATTTGCACACGTCCCTTCTTAAACAATAAACACGTCCCTTCTTAAACAATAAACAGTAAAATGGTGTTGCGCCTGAATGCTTTCAATGTGTTTATGGTGCAAGGGAGGAGTGCTTAACTCCAGTCCTCAAGCCCTCCTCAACAGGTCAGGTTTTCAGAATATCCAAGCTTCAGCACAGGTGGGTTCAGAGGCCCAGTCAAAGACTGAGCCTCTGATTGAGAGAGAGGGGGGGGAGGGCGTTTGAGGACTTGAGCCCCTTGGTGTAAGGGACATATACAAACTTCACTACAATACCATGAGACGTATCACAGATGATGAAAATGTGGGGGGGAAAAAAAAGAACAATTATGCAGTGCAAATACCCAATGTGGTTTCAAAATGTATTGGTGCGGCACTGGATTTATACGCACCTATTGAACGAATTTAAAAACTATTGCATGGCTAATATTTTAGTTGTTTTTTTTGGGGGGGGGGGGGGTATTCCCCATTAAAAAGTGGCTTCATAGCAGAAGTTGGTTACAGTAGTAAGAATATTCAACACAAAACAAAATACAACTGGAACCTGTTTATTTTGATGTGGGCAATACAAATAAGACGTTACTTTGTCTTCTGGCTCTGTGCTTGAGCCTTCAACACTTTCACAACAATCTTCTGCTCCTCAATGAGGAATGCCCGCTTAATTCTGTAAAGAAAAGAATCGTATTATAACTTTACCACAAACCTTGATGCAATAAACAACGGTGTATAACTATGAAGGGTATACCACCAAGAAATGAACAGTTGTATTTTTTTTTTATAAAGATGTTCGGGTAATCATTAGACAGCTCTGGAGCTCTGGCTCCATTTTAACCATTCGGACAGACACTTTATATTTTACACCCCTTTAAGGACCATTGCCTTTAAAAAAAACAAACAAACAAAAAAAACAAAAACATATTTATAGGTTGGAAGCAGGGGGTCAGTGTTAATTTCAGCTCAGGGGACCCCCTGCTCCCCGAGATACTCACCTCTAAAGGTGATGCCGGTATCTCGGATTTAAAAGGTCACACGGCCCAATAGGAACCGGCAAGGCATGGTGTTGCGGCTTCCTATTGGCCCGTGGGACCGTTAAACATTAATTTTCTGTGCCCAGTCGGGGCTGTTACCGGCACCCCCTATGATGTAAGTATCTCGGGAAGCAGGGGATCCCGGGAGCAGAAATCAGCACGTTTCAAGCTCCAGAGACCCCTCTGCTTCAAACCTAGGGAGAAAAAACACATAAGAGGCAATGTCACTTTAACGCTCCTCAAGCATTACATTTGAAAACGGCTATTAGTGCTGACTACGGCTTTAGGTAAAAATGTAGATAATGCCACAATTCTGGGAAAGCTGTAGCTTAGATCAAAAGAAAGCGTGTAAGAGACAACTTTAATTGACAGTTATGTAGCAGTAAGCAAACATCTTAGGCTAAGGCCCCGCTCCCAGAGTCAGCGCTCCCGCACTGCAGACAGGCGGTGCGCTGAGATACACAGACCGCGATATGCGGTCTGTAGGGAGCGGGAGGTGGAGGCTTGACAGAGAGGGGGGCGTGGCTTGAGCGGAGGGACCCACTACTCTCCCCCCCCCTCCCTCCACGGACTCGGGCTGGAGCTGCTGAGGGTAACTTTAAACACACACACGCAGGCACTCATACACACACACAGGCAGGCACTCACGCACTCATACACACACACACACGCGCACACACAGGCAGGCACTCACACACACACACAGACAGGCACTCACCTGCTTTCACTCCACACTCCTCCCCGCTCCCCGAAGCCTCCCCTCCCCATTGGCTCACAGCCACACCACGTGACGCGTCAACGCTAGGAAACACCATTCTCTTGTGTCTCCTAGCGGCTGACGCGCCACAGCGTGTAGTCAGCTGTGCCGCCAGGGGGGACCGGCTCGCGAGGATTCCCCTGCTGGTGGGGAACTCGCGACATGGCCGCCCGCGCCAACGAGCGCAGCGGGACCGAGGCCTTATCCATGTAACGGGCTTAAAAATTAAATCACCTGTTAAGTGAAAATGTAACTTGTTTATATTCTATGATGAAAAATATGAATACATCATGAGAAATGTATTATCTTATCAAATATTGTTAATCCTACACTTGAGGCTGTGTAGGGTTTAAGAAACATGTTCATTATTCATAGGCTATTTTAACTTCAAGGATGTTTCAATCGTTTCATGATAGATAAGTACATCAATAAGTTAATAAATGTTTGCATGCTACATTATACTGCCCTTTTAAGAAATATTTTTTTCCCTCTCTAAAGATACAGGTAAGTTCAGGGTCTAATACCATGTTCAGCAGTTTTTTTTTAGTGAGCTCTTCCAGTCTCCGTTAAACTATTCAGTAGTTCTCAAATCTTGGCACCTAAATCTCCTAAAATTATTCTCAACCAGCAGGCTTTGACTTTCTATCACTTAACACTGTGGGTGCCAGAGGAGCCATGGCATTCAAACATCGCGATCACAACATCACCGAATCCGGAGTCACCCTTTCCTGTTTCCCTGGGTGCCAGTTCACACAGAACACAAATCTCTCCTTTTAAAAGCCATGATGTAGCCACAACATCACGGGGGCCCCGGCGTCCCAGACCCCATTCCATAGTGGCCAAGTCTAAGGCCTGGGACATAGTAGATAGGGCTGTGCTGAGCCGTGCTGAGCAGATGCACTTACCCCCTGCATCTGTCATCAGCGCGGCTTTAGCAGCAGCTTCCGCATGCGTGTGGAGGCAGAGAAATTTTGAGCAGACAGGCAAATTTAAAATTTGCCGCTCAGGGAAGCGGTCACGTGACCGCTCACATCCAATGGGAGCAAGGGACTAGCCCCGCCTCCCGCTCCGCCCCCAAAGCGCGCTCACTGCCTCGCCTGCCAGGACACAAAAAAGCTCCAGTTTGAGCAGGCGAGGCAGAGCAGGAGCGCGGATCAGCGCTGCCAGAGGCACCATGCCCGAGGCCAGAGGCACCCAAAAGCGTTAAGCAGATTGGCGCTGAAAGTTGATTTGTGACATGCTGCTTCTTTAGGCCTCGGACACGCTTAACGCTGGCGTGCTGAGGCGCGCTGAGGCTCAGGGAAAGCGGGTGCTTTCCCTGTCCTTGCGGTTGCTTGCCCTGCGCGCCGTCAGGGGTCGGGCCGGGGGTGGGCCAGTGGCGTCACGAAGCTGGTTCGCCCTCATTGGGCGAACCGCTCACGTGACCGGCCTGTCGCGCCGGCAAGCGGGGGAATTTTTAGTTTCCCTAAGACCTGCGTTTCCGCGCGCTTGCGGCTGTAGGGGCTCAGTGCTGAGCGGGAGCACGCTTCAGCAAGCAAGCAACATGGCCAAGGCCTTACATTGTCGTAAGGTTTAATATAATTTTATGAATTAAGAATGTATGGTGGTCCTCCACATGATTATAAACACAGAAGTGTTCTCTAGCACTTTGCCTATCCATTCATATTTGAAAGTTACTAGACCCAATCAGGATATGGCAAGGAAAGTCGGACAAAAATATTCCACAAAGCGAAAATAAAATACCCACAAGTATGTTTGCATGTTATCCACAGATCCCCAAACCTGCTTCACGCACCCCACTATCATGTCATGCAGCGGTTACACTGCAGACAAGGATTCTGGGTAGTGACTTGCCACTTTTTGGTACCTATTCACTATTACATTTTCCTACTGAACTAAGCCGTGCCACCTAGGTTAAAGGTGATCTAAATTGAGTGTCATGTTTCACAGGTTAAATGGAGCAGATTGACACCTTAAATATTAAAATCAGACATGTTACTTTTTTTTTTTTTTTTTACTTTTCCATGGCTAACTAAAGCTTTCTATGAGTTTTACATTGTTTAATGTGTCTTTGTCGTGTTTGTATAGTCATGAAATCAGTCAATAAGGAACATACAGTAAGTAGCGACGCTTGAATTCAGTGGCTCTGGAGAACGGGAAAACATTTTTAATGAATATTAGTAAAATATATTTACTTTAAGAGTGATTGATTCTTCCTTAGGAAGATTACACTTTTTTTGTATATGACCTGCTACAAAGCTTATGCAACCAAGCCTGGATCATGGATCAGTGGACACCCTCAGACAGTGATTTTAGCTATTTACACTCATCAGTGAGAACTTGGTCCCTGATTGTGTATTGTGAAGCTGGCTGTGGTGAGTTTCTCATTTGGAGTGCTGCTGGGTAGTGACTAAAATGTATACAAGAGACAAAAAGGCACCAATGCTACATCCATCTAAAAATTATTTAGTACAATATGTATTTTATCTATATTCAAACTACATAAATATGGGTCATTTAGTTCAATACTTTGGTCAAAATATTTTAAGCCTACAACCACGTCACGTTGAACCTGTTTTAGTAGCTCCTACACTACCAATAACATACTGTCTTATGGATTTGTGAAGTACAAATACAGATAAAATACATAATATACTAAAAAAAAAAAACTGTGTGATTGGATGTAGCATTGTGGCCGTTCGTCTCTTGCTGCAGATATTTTTGCCTACCTACGAAACTGCAAGGAGGCCAGTGTGACCTTGTAATTAGCATCATGACTTCTTGCAAATGTGCCGAAAATAAGCATGCGGGTTCAAAAGCTAAGACTACATAGCAAATGGACCTCATTAAGTCATTCTCACCCCCTTGCACTGGCAGGAAGCTTTGCAAAGTACCACAGTAAAAATCATAACCATCACAGGAAACTAAATTAATCACATATATGTGTAAGAAATTGTATTTTCAAAGACAGCTAGAATACTGTATATTCTAAATATAACAAAATGAACATGGACCGAGCAGAGCAAGTGCCAAACTATGGTAATCCAAAAAGCATCTAATGAGATGCTGCTTATGAACAAAACATGTCATTGTCTTTTGGACCAAGGCCATCAAAGCTATATCTGTTGCCCATCAGCTCTAGACTCCAAATTTTCAACCGTTTGAAACTTTCTAGATTGCCTTCAACAGCGTCAAAGCAAAGCAGGTTTGATGACTCACACCAAACTACATTTCCATTTCTGTTCAGAGCCGTTGCCATCACATTTATATAGAAATAATATGCTGTAAATCAGTATCCAGTATCCAGTCCATGCATGTTCAGTACCATTTTTGGAACTGAAGCAATGATCTCATTTTGACTGAACACAGTTTTCAAATGCATGGTCTCAACCACAGGTGGTCCCCAAAACATATTTCATGCTGCTCTATCCTGCAGCCCGTGGCTTTTCCCCTTTTGTCAGCAGATCTGGGATGAGGGTTAATTTGGGATATGCAGTTTCTGACACACGTCCACTTATTTTAATATATATTATACATTTTGCATCTATTAATACGCTGCTGATCTAAGCACGTATGCTCGTCCTCATTGCACTGGTGATCGGTCAGAAGAGAAAGTTTGGGAATAGGGAATAATAAATAAAACTAATTTAGCTACCACTGCAGACAGCCAAAATCCAGGCTCTGGCGACCCACGGAGGGTCTGGATGCGGCCCATGGATTCTCTTGTTTATGCCAATTTCATACACTTTGCTTGGGCAGCTAAGTGCAATGTTTTACTCTGATACTCACTTCTAAGTTATCTTAATGTAAATATATATGGTACAGATGTTATAAATGCTTGCAAAATGTTGAAACACGTTAAATTGTATCTAAAATACAGTATAAGCTAGGGGCTCTTCTACTGCTAAATGTTTTCTGATCTGGCCTCTTTGGAAAACTAGTTGGAGTCCTGTACTAGCATCATAATATGTCACCTTAAAAAAAACAAAAAAAAAACAAAGGATACATTTTGTCCTTTGAGAGAATAAGATTTTACCTGTCACGGACACATTTTGCACACATGGAACCACCATAAGCTCTGCTGACATGCTTTTTGGTCTTGGACAGCCTCATGAGTACTTTAGGCCTAACAGCGCGAATCTGAATAGAAAAACAAAATTAGATTAAAAAAACAAAACAAAGTACATTGAAGATAGACAATGGACTTAAACATTAGGATATCTGCATGAATAAGAATAATACTAAGTGTCAGTTCTGAAAACATAGGGCAGTTCCAAAAATATACATAATCCAGAGTTGGTGCCGATTTCGTTCAGTACATATTTGGATACACCCAATATTAGAGTGGCAGATATATTGAACCATTCCTGCTATTAAAAAGGTAGTTCAACCAAGGACCAAAGCAAACTATGGTTAAATGTAGTGGATTGAAAAAAAATAAACTCCAGTATAAGTATTTTAAAATAATTTTTCAACTTTAACCAGTTCCATGGTAAACAAAATGGTTTTATTGAGATTTGATACATTCTCATCAATAAAAGACATTCGTCATTAACATTATCAAGGATGATCGAATCCCTCTAATGAAGCTACTTATACAAAAAGTTATTACATTTTTTTAACCAACCAAGATGAGCCGCCTATTGATATAACCATTTTGATACCCCCCCAAAAAACACCAATACATGTGGCTTTCAAAAGACTGCAAAATACAGGATTAATGCTGCACACCATGAACTGAAGATTCTAACTGATACTTGCTGTTACCGGTGCCGGTGCTTTCAAAAGACTCCCATATAAATTTCCCAAGTAACAAAAGGGGGAAACATCCGACACTTACACCACGGAGTCTCCCTGGGCAGATGCCACATGCTGACTTAGGTGCCTTGCCAACCTTCTTGGTGTACAGGTACACAATTCTGTTACCTGGTGTCCGAGACCTAAGAACAAGACAGAATTAATAAAACCCTTCAAATCATTAGGAGAAAAGAAGAGTCTTTTTTAAGGCATAAAATATGAAATTTACTTACAGCCTGGTCTTGTTAGAGGTTGTGTTGTAGGACAACCTACGACGGTATGTCAGGCGCTGAACCATTTTTTATATCTAGAGGGGAGAGAAAAAAAAATCTGTCAATATTATTTCACAGCATCACAGTAGTCAAATTATCCATTTGCGGGTTAAGTTATCAAATAAACTAGCATTCATACTCCTCCCTGCTTTAATGCAGACCAAGTAGCTCAGATAAAGTCATCCCTCCACATGAAATAAGGGAATAATAATTATAATTGTTTGTTCTTGTATAGCGCTGCTAGTTTTACGTAGCGCTTTACAGAGACATTTTGCAGGCACAGGTCCCTGCCCCGTGGAGCTTACAATCTATGCTTTTTTTGTGCCCCTGAGGCACAAGGAGATAAAGTGACTTGCCCAAGGTCACAAGGAGCCGACACCGGGAATTGAACCAGGTTCCCCTGCTTCAAAATCAGTGCCAGTCAGTTTTTTAATAATAATAATACAAATATTTTGTTTACTCACTGAGCCGCTCCTTCACCCAATTCTTAAGATTTACACTACTTTAAAAGCAAAAAAGTTTTCTCCATCTCTCACCTAATGGACACTAGATGACAGACTTAGGCCGCGGGCATGGTCAGCGCCGTGCTCACGCTTGGCAGTGAACTCCTGCAGCCGCAATGAGAGCGGCTTTAGCAGGGTCTCGCGCACACTTCCGCAGGCATGCGGAAGCATAGCAGACAATTCAATTTTAGTTTCTACGCTCACGGGAGCGCAGGGCCGGTCACGTGAGCGGTTCGCACAATGAGAGCGAAACAGCTCCGTGACGTCACTGGCCCGCCCCCGGACGCCGCGCAAACTAAGGCCAGGGAAAGCACCCGCTTTCCTTCAGCGCGCCTCCGCACGGCTGCAGTCTCTATGAACTCAGCCTAAGATGGCACATTGCACTACCCACACTTATCTTTACTAAGCTGACAAAGCTCTGAGAGAATATGCCACTTAACACAAAGATATTCATGAATTACCACAACACCTACAAATTATGCTTGTATAGACTGATCGTTAGACACAATATGATCTTTGACTTTTCACAACAAATAAGCAGCCTCTCCTAGGATTGCCACGTTCTGTGGTACAGCTGTAATATATGTAGGATTAAAACGAAGGGGAATGCATGCATACACAGGGCAAATGTCAAATTAAAATATTGAAAGTGTGGAACTAGTAAGACCTCATGTATCTATATTGATGACACACACACACCAACTGTATAATGAACTGATGGATTTCTGGTCTGTAACCGTTACATACGGTATAACATTATCTTTAACTGTGCATGCAATGTCTTGTATAAAATGTTCACTTAATGTAACCATGTATTTGTCAGCATAACTGTGCCCAGGACATACTTGAAAACGAGAGGTAACTCTCAATGTATTACTTCCGGCTAAAACATTTTTATAAATAAATAGGCAGCTTTCTAAACAGGCCACGCACATTTTGGGATACGGACACCAAACCCCTTAAGTGATATCCTGTATCACACGTCAATATCAGGCCTTACAATGCACAGGGCTATAAGAAAGGTGGCACATTATGCGACTGGTGTGGAAGAAAAAAGCCAGTGCTGGGACTTAATATATACACATTACTACCAGCACGTTATAAACACATCATCTTGGTACCTACTAAGGAGAAGGCCATTGGCTTGAACTTTGTTCAGCCAGGCAATAAAAACACCACTACCCTATACATCTACAACAACTACTACTTACCGAAACTAACTGTACAGTTATTTACATATAAAACACCATACACTGGCTACATTAAGCTTTCTCTGCAGAGGGGTTCACATTAAGAAATAAGCCTTGCATCAGTATGTGAAGTCAGTAATGATGTGCTGTATTGTATGTCTGTTTATATAGCGCCAAAAGTGTACTCAGCACTTCACAAAGAATACAGTACAGGGAATTATAATACAATAAGTGTAGCAAAATCAGATAACAGGAAAGGAAATCCCTGCCCCGAAGAGCTTACAATCCAAGTGGTATGTTGGGAGACTTACAGAGACAGCAGGTGAGGGAATAAGTGCAGTAGATGGCAGTGCTTGGCCACAATGGTTGGTAGGAGTGACTGTGGGACAATAGCCACGAGTGCAGGCTATTGGGACGCTTAATTTGTGGGGTGAGTTTTAAAGTTAGTCAGTATTAAATCAGAAGGGTAACACCATTTACAGGGGAAGAAATGGCAGAGGCGTGGGTGAGATCAGGTGTGTGTCTGTATTTACGTTACTGGCTATCACACTATTGCAGTGACCTGCCAATAATGACGATAACACAAGGGATGTTCAGGCCAGCTCCCCGGGTACACCCTGTAGTCATTGCATTGCACACAGCCTCTGCAGGGTCTCAGGCCTGTGCTCAGAGCAGACCCTAGCCGGGAAGCCTCCTCTCACCCTCCCCAGACCATGTACCCCGTCAATATACCTCTCTCCCACCTCCCGGGACCCCCGACCATTACCCCACCGCCTCTCCCACCCCGGGGGGTGAAAGAGAGGAAAGGATGGAGACGGATTGAGTGCAAAGGGAAGCGGGTGAGACAGACAAGAGCGGCCATACCTGGTGCCGCCGTCACCGGAAGAGGAAGGAAGGAGGGGGGGAAGTAGTCACGGGGAGGAAGCCTTGCTATACCCGCCTACTTTGCTTCTCGAGCCACCGTACTGCATGCGGAAGCGGTCACAGCAGAGACGTCTACTCTCCATTGGTTGGCTAGAGAAGGGAGGCAGCGGGCGCCGCCATGTTGTACGGAAAGGTCTTCCAAACATTCTGCCTGACGTCACAGAGAGTCTGAGCCGGTTCTAGAATCAGAATGCAGCAGGTCTCACAAACAGTGTGCAAACAATTCATTTGTTATTACAGTAATTACACCAGGGATATGACCATTGAGCTCCCAGATTTACATTCTTGAAACTATTGTTATTGTTTTTTTTTAAATTCAGACATTTTGTGGGTGTAAAATAAAAAAATTCCCACAACATAAAACAAGTATTGTCTCTAGTGCTTTAGTGACCTCCTCACAGAGTTTAATTCAATATATTGTATTTCCATTTTGCTTTGTGTGAAAGTTAATGGTACAGCATTATTTTCTCTGTCATATAATGCATTGGAAAAGCTCATTGCACTTTGCTTGCCTTTCCATTCTAAACTAAGAGGGCAACAATGCTGCAGTTAACACCCTTACCCCTTTGAGTGACCTTCGGCGTGGCTACTATGTTATGGGTTCTGGCACCGTGGCTGCCCCATGACGTAGTAGCTATGGCAAAAAAAAAAAATGCTCGTCTTATAGGAGATCGCATCTAGAAGAGCTCAGGACATGATCCCAAGGCCTTGTCCCCACTGTTCGTGGCTCCGCGTGCTGCAACGCGAACAAGACACGCCTGCAGAAAGCGCGATCCGCAACCACCTTTGCCAAAAGACAAGAAATGTGTCTTTTGTCGCAGCGGAGAGAGCTGGCTACGTCACGGCGGCGGGTCAGCCAAAGAGGGTGAACCAACCGCGTGACATGGCCACGCTCCCACCAAAAATCTTGTCTTTGCTCCCCCTGCTCTTCTCTGGACACTCATCTTATCACAACCCTAGGATCGCAGATCGCGGCTTAAACTGGTGCATGCGCCGCCAGGCGCTCTGACGCGTGTGTGCAGTAGCCTGGGGCCATAGCCTAAGTGGTGGCGAATGAAAGAGGGATGACCTCTTCCATCATTAATGATGGATCGGTCACGTGGTCACGAGTGCCGGAGGGGCCACTGCACTCAAATAGTTTAAAAAGCATTGATGATCGTAGGTTAGCTAATAAATGTTAATATGATGGGGTTTTAAGCTGAAAAAGAATGGATTAAGGTTTACAGTGTATAATTAAAACTAGCAAAGGGCAGATAAGGACTTACATCTGTGACCGTGGGAAATATATGAGGTAGTCTGCACAGACATTTTTCTTTTGTTACCGGAATTAACAATATAGAAATGTCATAATTTGAAAAACAACAGCCTTACTTCAATATTATACATTCTAAAATGTTCCAGTGATTTTTCACTGCATATTAAACTTAGGTTCTCACCACAACTGCCATCAACCCATGTCTTTTGTTTTTGTGTTTTATTATTCAAAAGTTATAAGAATCAGAGATGTTGACCACCAAGGACATTTGGGTGTTCCCTGTCACAAATTGTATTTTAATGGAAAAGTACTGACTTCAATAAGTGATACTCCTCTGAAGCCTATGAGATTACCAATTGTAAAAAGCAGTGAGACTTACAGTAAACCATTAATCATGTCATGACATGTCTGAAACAGTTGAAAACAGCTGGTTTCCTGATAACGATGTGAGCATAATCGCAGTGGAATTCATAACATGAATGGAGACAGGAGCAGTGATGGTGTCCTAATTAAAGATGCACAGACAATGACAGATAGATGGTGTAGAAGCGGAGAGCAACTGAGAAAACAAGTTGAATTTCATGTGGAAATATATGTACCAGAATGTGATTAACTGCTATAGAAACCAGCAGTATTTATTTCATTTATATGTAAGGGGGTCACCCCCGGTTCCCCTGATTTTCCTTTGCCCCCTACCTTACCCCTGTGGCAGTGGGGGAAGGGGACGGCAACTTCTCCCGGCGGGCACCGCCCTCTTGGTTTTGGCGCGAGCTTCGCCCATGCGCAGTAAAGATCGCGCACGCGGTCCCCATAGAAAAGAGCTTTGCCAAGGACTACAATTCCCAGCAGCCTCAGGGGACTGCACTTTCACCTTTGTCACAGGCAGCATTGAAGCCAATAGAGCTGGCAGATTCTCATGCTGCAGAGTTGCAACAATGTTGTGTGCAGACAGTGTTTTTGTCAGTTGGAGCACGCTAGTCAGTCAGAGACCGGAGCAGCCCAGGGAAGGAGGTAGGGTACAGGAGTCAGGGACTCCCTGTACTAGGCCAGTATCCCCAGGGCCCCAGATAGCTCAGCTCCCCAGTAAAGTGAGTGTTGCCAGGGACAGCCCTCAGGTTAGGGACCCTGTCACTTGCATTAGTGGGAGCTGGGGAACAGAAGGGAAGAAAGGCAGCAGCGCATTTAGTGTTAAGTTGCAGGGTGTTGCTGTATGCGCTGATAGTGATCAGTTAGGTGAGTTGGAGCAGGGGAGCTGTGAGGGAAGGAAGGGTGCTGGGAGTGAGTGCAGCTCCTGCATCCATATAGGTACCCACACCCCAGGTAGGCCCCAACTCCCCACTAGGTTAGTGGGTAAGCGCGCAGGGAGGCCCAAGATAGGGACGCTGCCCTTAGTGTTAGTGTGCTGTCTGGGCAGGGTCACGGCTGTCAGTGCCGTGAGGTCTGACAGGCAGGCACAGTGTTGTGCAGCATGTTGGCTGTACACAGCCAGTAGCTTGCAGCGTGTTACTGCGAGTGCTGGAATGACTAGACGTAGTTAGTCAGGACTGCGCAGGTTAGTTGCAGGGGTAGAGTAGAACAGGGAACAGTTAGGGGAGCGAGGCAGGCTATTAACCCCTTAGGTCCCAGATAGGTTCTCACCCCCAGTTGTGGTACTACAGGGACAGGCCCCAGGTTAGGGTTCCTGTCACGTTAGTGCCAAGTGCCACAGCGGATGCTGTGGTTCCTGTGAAGCGGTTCAGACCCACTTTGGGGTCCACAGAGACTATTCCAGAGTGGGACCCCCCTGGCGGTCCGCGTGCAAGGAGGACGGTTGGGGATCAGATGACGCCATCCTGCGACTGATCCTTTGTGAAGCCCGTTGGAGATCCGAGCACGGGAGTGCTCGGCAGGTACTATCTGATACACAAGTGCACCAACGGGCCCTTAGCTTAAATAGTGACTGCGCAGTCACCCATGTTCTCTCCAAGAGTTGGGGACATTGGGTGGGGATTCTCGGGACACTGGGTTGGAGATCTAGTGTTGGGAAAGCGTCCTGTGCGATGCGGTAAGTGTCTCCTCTAGAGAGGGACACCGGTTATTATGTTATTGCCGTGATGTGTATTATCTTACGTTCCTAAGTAAAAGGTATTAGTTATTACCCCTTCAGTTGTATGTGATTATTGTGATTGTCCTGCGAGGAACCACTCCCCCTCTGGTGGGAGCCATCGCAGGTGGAGGCGCTGTACCGAGAAGATGTTGTAAGTGATCACCCCTAGTATAATTACCCC
Organism: Ascaphus truei; assembly: GCF_040206685.1. Lineage (NCBI taxonomy): Eukaryota > Metazoa > Chordata > Amphibia > Anura > Ascaphidae > Ascaphus > Ascaphus truei. Next base: position 343,042,041 of record NC_134483.1, read on the forward strand.
AGGTTCCCCGTGGCGGAAGCTCAGCCCTCCTGTGAGCCAACAGGTAATGCACCACAACCGAGTAACACTGTGTGTTTCCTGCACCCCCACACTATAATCTGCGATTGGGGGGGGGGAAAACCCGTTACATATATATGTAACCCCTCTTTATTTCCCTATATGTATGAATATGTATATACTAGGGCAGGGGCCTGAGTCTACCTCCCCTGTACCTGAGAGAGAATATTCAGGCTGGAGTCAGATAATGCATGTGGTTCAGTTCCAAGGACCAGTGTGCTAACTAAAGGAGCACTGTAGGTGCTGGCACAGCGTTGGAGTTCGTGTAGTTTTAATCAGTTGCAAAGGTTGAATGCCTGTTACTTTACAATGGGTGTCGTGCCCAGGGCATTTAGAAAGGATACCGATGTGTTGGAAGGAGCGATCTCCCAGCTGCTTTCTGGCTTTCTGACTCAGCTTTGAACCACAGCTTGCAAAGGTTCTCTCTCATCTTGCCGTCCAGCTGTTTTTTTAGGCTCTGCGATCTTGCTGTCCTTTCTACTAGCCTCCTCGGGACAGGTTCTCTCTCCTCTCTCTCACGTGGGTCTCCCTCTCAGCTCACTCCTCCATGCCTGTACATCTCCACACTCCCCTTGCCATGACATCCCAGCTCCTCAGGGTCCCATGGGCTTATTACTTCTGCTCTTAGCCATTGGCCGGAGAGCATGTCCATCAATACACTCTACAAAGTGTGTATACATACATATATACCAAGGGGTATTACATAAAGAAGGGGTTCGTAAAATTTTTGCCCCGTGCCCCCCTGCCTGCTCTCCTTCAGTTCTCGTGCCCCTCCCCCCCTAAACTTGTCTGAAGCATCAAATGAAGACGTGTCGCCCGAAGCCGTCTGAGTCAAGGTAAGTGATATACAGAGTCCTTGCACGGTCCCCGGCATGTAATTTACATGCGTTGGGGAAGAGCGCGAGGCCTCTGTAACCACTGTGCGCCTCCCAGTTTGCGCACCCCTGACAGAGTGTGTTATAGTAACAGCTCATGTTTATGCGTTTTTCAGGCTCACTTTCTTTAACACACAAAATGTACTAGAAGATGCATTGTAAGTGTCACCTCCCAAATCTTTCTTTTTATTTAGGGATTGGCAATCTTAAACATTTTTTTTATTACACAACTCTAAACCCCCCAATTTACTCGCTGCAGGTGCACTTAAGAATGATCACATACGATATTATCTTTCCACTAAATATTTCTTGTGTGAAGAACTTTAATTTGAATGACTGTTATAAGATAAATGAGGCACTCATGCCTGAACGTGCTTGTCAGAACCAAGTAACACTAGCCCTAGCTGTACTGGTAGCAAAACTGCATGTCCAACCCACATTGAACTGTGGAACAAGCTGAAGGCTGAAAGCGGACTGGATTCTAAAATGTCATCAGCACCAAGCACAAATCCATATGATCCCGAATATAATCTTGCAATGCTCCTTTCTTTTATGGAAGTGATAATTCCCAAATACTTTAACAACGAGAAATCAGTATCAGGAATATTTATACCTACCATGCTTACAAATATTGTGAATACTGAAATCAAATTATTCCTTGTCCTTTATACCTGTCTATTTTTGTTATTCTCCTTTTCTACTTGTTCTTGCTCTCTTTTCTTAATTAATTAATTAATTACTTTCAAAGAGCAGTTAGATTATTTCACATCTTCACCTGTCAAGATTTTTTCTTTCATCCCTTTTGACATATGCACTTCCAGCAGGATCACCTAGCACATGTACACGTTAATCTTTAGACAGCTTTTTTCTCACTGCTGGCACCCCTTGCTCACTAAACTGTTTCTTTCCACTGACATCATCCTGTCTCTGCCACATAAACTTCTTACCCTACCAACCGACCAATATTAAAGCCCACCCAAGACAAATATACCCTGTTATACACTTGTAAGTCCCTTGTAAGGGTATGTACTGTATATATTTATATAGCGCCATTAATATACATAGGACTTCACAGCAGTAATACACATGATAATCATATAAATAACAAATAATACAAATAATGTGAAGAAGTGCTTCAGACATAAAAGTGACACTGATTTATTATTTATGTAGCCAGGTCCACCTACGCCGTTGGGTCAGTCAGAGTGTCCCCCACAATGCAGACGAGCTGGTGGCCCTCGTAGAAAGGTACAATGCAGCAGAAGAGCACCCGCAACCCATAGTCATGGAGCATCCCCACTACCCAAGGTTCCAGGACTCTTCCAGAGACGGTAAAAGGGTACCAGGGTTAAGGGGGGCTGAAGAGCGACGACCGCCTTTACACAGCACCAGCAACAGTGGCTCGCACACTAAGGGCAACAGCCAACATGGGGAGCCGAAAAAGGTCTCTGAGTGGGACACAGACTATGTACCTAAATGTGTAAATTGTTATGAGAGGGGCCACACCGCGAAAGTCTGCCCACGAAATGCTGAACCAATGCAATGCAATAGCGTTGAACCTTATTCGCTGTGGTCCCCATGTATGGGCCCTAGCCCAGAGGACCCCATGAATAACCATCTATGGGCATTTGTAAAGGTAAATGGTAAGAGGGTTCGGGCACTTCTTGACTCTGGGAGTATGGTCACACTAGTGTCCGAATACCTGTTGCCCATTGAGAAAAAACAGGTAAACAGTTCACAAAGAGAGGCAATTTGTTGTATACATGGGGATAATCACGAATATTCCACTGTTGATGTTCTTATTGAAACAGAGTTTGGTTCTTTAGATTTCAAAGTGGGTATAGTACCCAAACTGGCACATGATGTGTTAATAGGGACCGACTTTCCCCATTTTCTAAAAATGTGGTCCTCCTCTCAGAATAGCGCCCATAGTTCAATAGCTGACCATAATGAAGTAACAGAAGAAACAAATCCTTTCCCTTTTTCAGAAATAGAGGTTGACGAGGGCCTAAATAAGAAGGGGAAAGAGGACGAGTGCTGTAAAATTCACTTCCCCATGGCAACCTTGGTAGGGAATACCCCAAATCAAGATGTTGAACAGGCACTTACCACCCCAGAACAGGATAAGACCTTCGCTGACCTAGAGGTCAGTCCTGGGAGTTTTAAGAAGGCCCAGTGGGAAGACTCCACATTAGCGGAAGCAAGGGGGAATATACGGGACCAGAATAGTACTCCAGGCGAACTAGATAGGTCACTTGCCTACCCCTACTTCGAGGTAGAGAATGACCTAGTATTTCGGGTTGATAAATGGAAATCAATTATAACTAAACAATTGTTGGTACCACGGACATTCTGTAATGTAGTATTACACCTCGCACATAGTCACCCATTGGGGGGACACCTAGGGGTGGAAAAGACAAAAGAAAAGGTTCTCCGAAGCTTCTGGCAGAAATGATAAATTATTGCTCCTCATGCCCAGAATGTCAGATCACCGCCCCGTTCAAAGCGTATCGTAGCCCATTGGTACCCCTTCCCATAATAGATGTACCATTTGACCGGATTGCTATGGATCTAGTAGGACCCCTAATAAAGTCTGCTAGGGGACATCAGCATATATTGGTAATATTAGATTATGCCACCCGATATCCGGAGGCAATCCCCCTACCTCTGCTAAAAACATAGCAAAAGAGTTAATAGTTCTGTTTACCCGGGTCGGAATTCCTAAAGAGATCTTAACTGACCAGGGAACACCATTTATGTTCCAAGTAACAAAAGAGTTATGTAAACTCCTAAAAATCAAGCATCTCAGAACCTCAGTCTATCATCCACAAACAGATGGTATAGTGGAACGGTTCAATAAAACCTTAAAGAGCATGTTACGCCGGGCGGTCGATAAGGATGGGAAAAACTGGGATTGTTTGTTACCATACCTGTTATTTGCCATTAGGGAAGTTCCCCAATCATCCACATGCTTCTCCCCGTTTGAACTATTGTATGGCCGACACCCAAGGGGCTTACTGGATATAGCCAAAGAGACTTGGGAACATGAGGTTACCCCTTACAGAAGTGTAATAGAGCATGTTGCCCAGATGCAGGACCGCATAGCTGCAGTCCTACCTATAGTGAGGGAACATATGGAAAAAGCTCAAGAGGCACAGAGGAATACATATAATAAGGGTGCTAGGGTCAGAATTCTTTTTCCAGGCGAAAGAGTACTAGTTCTGGTTCCCACCGTAGAGAGTAAATTCCTTGCTAAGTGGCATGGGCCATATGAGGTCTTGGAAAGAGTGGGAGAAGTAAATTACAAGGTGAGACAGCCAGGTAGGAGGAAACCTGAGCAAATTTACCAAATAAACCTACTTAAGCCCTGGAAAGATAGAGAGGTTTTGTTAACCCTAGTAACCCCAGGTCCGTCAGAGAATTGAGAAACTGACCCAGAGGTCAGCATAGCTGAAACCCTGTCCGTTCATCAGAAACGAGAGGTGCAGAATTTAGTGAGAAGAAACAAAGAAGTCTTCTCTACACAGCCAGGTAGAAATAGCGTAATTGAACATGACTTCGTCTCTGAACCGGGGGTCCAAGTTAACCTTAAACCGTACCGAATCCCAGAGGCCAAAAGAGAGGCTATAAGTTTAGAGGTTAAAAAAATGCTAAAACTAGGCGTAATTGAGGAATCCCAAACTGGGTGGAACAGCCCTATAGTTTTAGTCCCAAAGCCAGACGGTACAACAAGGTTTTGCAATGACTACCGTAAACTAAACGCTGTGTCAAAATGGGATACTTATCCTATGCCCAGGGTTGATGAACTGGTAGAGAGACTGGGCAAAGCCCGATATCTCACGACCCTAGACCTAACAAAAGGGTACTGGCAGGTTCCCCTCACAGAAAGGGCAAAAGAAAAGACAGCCTTCTCAACCCCAGACGGCCTCTTTCAGTATAGGGTGCTGCCTTTTGGCTTACATGGAGCTCCCGCCACATTCCAAAGAATGATGGATAAAATTTTTAAACCACATGCTTGGTATGCTGCCGCCTACCTGGATGATGTGGTAATCCATAGTGAAGATTGGCAATCCCACCTTCTAAAGGTCCAAGCTGTGCTTGACGCTGTTCGGTCTGCTGGACTAACTGCTAACCCCGCTAAATGCACTATTGGTCTGGAGGAGGCCAAGTATCTGGGGTATTCTATTGGCAGAGGTTTACTCAAACCCCAAACACTCAAAGTAGAGGCGATACAAAATTGGCCAAGGCCAGTTACAAAAAAACAAGTAAGGACCTTTTTGGGATTAATTGGTTACTATAGAATGTTTATTCCCAATTTTGCAACTAAGGCAACCCCACTAACTGACCTCACAAAAGCAAGAGGGCCGCTAATGGTAAAGTGGTCCCCCGAAACCGAACAGGCCTTTAGAAGCCTGAAAGAAGCTCTCTTTGCCCAACCAGTGTTGGTCACACCTGACTTCTCTAAAGAGTTTTTAGTCCAAACCGACGCATCTGAGGTAGGGCTGGGGGCTGTACTCTCCCAGGAGTCTCAAGGTGAGGAGCACCCCATCCTTTATTTAAGTAGGAAACTAAATCCCCAGGAGAAAAATTACTCCATAGTCGAGAAAGAGTGTCTCGCAATAAAGTGGGCTGTAGAGACGCTCAAATACTATCTGTTGGGGATTAAATTCCGGTTGGTCACAGATCATGCACCCCTCACCTGGATGTGTCAAAACAGAGAGAAGAATGCTAGAGTGACCAGGTGGTTTCTAAGCCTACAACCCTTTAAATTTTCTGTGGAACACAGGTCAGGGCACAAACATGGCAATGCTGACGGGTTGTCAAGGATACACTCCCTAATATCCATGGTCGCTCATCCCTCGAGGTCTGAGCTGGGGGGGGAGGATATGTGACAGAAACCAGGGGATGGTAATAAATTCCATATATAGGGCTCCCAGGATACTGAACAGTTTCTATCCTGTTTAGAAAAAACAATACAAAAAAAGGAGGCGCAGAGTAATATGGGTAAAAGCACTATAGCCACTTTATGTTAAAAAATAAAATAGAATTCACATGAATACAAACAATATAATTGCAATTTGAAACATAAAACAAAGTCACTGCAGTAGTGCTATAGTGCTTTTACCCATATTACTCTGCGCCTCCTTTTTTTGTATTGTTTTTTCTGTTCTCATCATAGCAAGTTTCTGGGTATCTTGCTTTGGAGGCTGCGGACTGGTTTTATTGGGAATCAGTCACTTTATGACCATTTTTTGTTATTCAGCTTGAGCCTACCCCCTCATATCCTCATGGTTCATGTCACACTACCATTTGTGGGTTTTAAATGTATGTATATTTAAGGTTTTAATATTTTCTTTTTTATCTAGCTAGTGAGTGTTTTGGGATTTTACACACGGGCGCACTTATTCTGTTTTTCTTTGATTGTTCTATCCTGTTTAGGCTGGAAAGTGCAGCCTCAAAATACATGCACTTCATCCCACAGTTTGGCAAGTGCTGGAACTGAGGGATGAGGGATCCAGACCAGAGTTTGTCTGCTGCCTGATTTCTGTCACCTGTCATGCTAATTAGAAATCAGGTATTTAAGACTGATTTCCTGGTTCCTCTGCCCCTCTCCCCAAGAGCCTGGAGACAGGAAGGCTGCTGGAAGCAGAGAGGGGAAAAACTTCTCCCCAAATAGGTTAAATCATTCTGTTCCTTTTTGTCTAAAACTGCAAAGTACCTTATTTTGTTGTTGGAAGTGGAAAAGCCACTTCAACCCTGAGTCAGGGAAAACCTAAGTTAAGTTATTGCTCAGGTGAGCAGCTTTTTGTTTTGCTGTGTTTCTGTTGTATGCACTGTGGCAGTCTCAGTGCCTGGGACTGAATAAACCAGGCATAGCCTGTTTAAAGGAACAGCACGTGACGCCTCGTCATTTAACCTACCCTAAAAGACTGTGTTCTAACAGTCCCGGACAGACGGCGGAGCCCCGAGTAAGCCGGTTGTCACAATACATAGAAGAAGGCAATAGACAACTCACAGACAACACCTACTACAAGAAACTCACGCATGATCCAACCCAGGAATATACAAAGCAACTCATGAATCTCATTCAAACATTCCCTAACCACCTGCAACCACAATTGAAGCAACTAATACCTGACAACCCAGGAGTTGGGATCTTCTACATGCTTCCCAAAATCCACAAACCAGGAAACCCCGGCAGACCAATTATAACAGGTATGGATACACTCACGGAACAAATATCAGGCTTAGTGGAGAATATCCTCAAACCTTTAGTCAGAAGCACCAACAGCTTCATACAAGATACCACAGATTTTCTCAATAATCTTAACAACATCAACCAACTACCATCCAACACACTGCTAGTTACCATGGATGTAGAATCCCTTTACAGCAACATCCCCCACAAGGATGGTATTGAGGCATGCCTGCATTTCCTTATAACATCTCCCCTGGATCAGAAATACAGCGCTGATGTAATTACCAAACTGATAGAATACATCCTCACACACAACTACTTCAGCTTCAACAAGGAAATGTACCTACAACTAATGGGGACTGCAATGGGTACCAAGATGGCACCGCAATATGCCAATCTTTCCATGGCAAATCTTAAACAAAGATTCCTAACTACATGCCTCCACAAACCCTACAAATACTACAGATACATTGATGACCTGTTTATAATATGGACAGAGGGTGAAGAAAACCTAAAACAATTCCACGAGTGCCTGAACTCATTCCATCCATCTATTAAACTCAAAATGGATTATTCGGCAAACCTAGTAAACTTTCTAGATACTACAGTAACACTGAAAGATGGCAAACTACACACATCTGTATACAAAAAAACAACTGACAGATGCAGTTACCTCCACAACTCCAGCTTCCATCCAACTCATACAAAACAAGGTATCATACACCGCCAGGCTATAAGATACCACCGCATATGCTCTGACACTAAAGACAGAAACAGGCATCTCACAACCCTGACCGAATCGTTCAGACAGAACGGATACAAACCAAAGACCATTGCCAAAACTATTACATCTGCAATAAAAGCCCCACGAGAACAACCGCTACAATACAGACAGAAAGAACCTACCACACGCATACCACTAGTGACCACATACAACCCTACCCTAGAGGGTATACGAAAAATAATCAAAGATCTGCAACCCATGCTGACAGAGGATGCGACATTAAAAGAAATATTTCCCAAACCTCCCATTCTTGCATTCCGGCAACCACCAAACCTCAAACAGAAATTAGTCAGCAGAAAACTTCACAACGATTTTAAAGACATGGATAATGGCACAAAACCGTGCAGCAACAAACGCTGCAAACTCTGCAAACATATTTGCCAAGATCCCACAGCTAGTTACAACCATAGAACATTCAATGTTAAAGGATCATACAGCTGCACATCCAGGAATATAGTGTATATGATTCAATGCAACAAATGTGACCAAGGTTGCTACATTGGGGAAACCAGCCAAAAACTACAAGGAAGAATGAATATGCACAGACAATCTATACTCCATCACGAAGAAGGAAGATACTGCTCACCTGTGGGACATCACTTCTCACAACCAGATCATTCCATAAATGATCTAAAAATCAAAATCCTCAATGGAATGTTTAAAAGCACCCAAGAACGGAAAACATTTGAACTCAGAATGATAAGACTCTTTGACACCAAAACCAAAGGACTTAATGCGGACATGGGTTTTCTCACACCCTATCAAAATTGCTTGTAATTATCCTGCTTACCTCTATTCTTATCCACACTTTCTCTGTCCCCCCCAGTATCCCTCCCGTCCCCACCTTTCTTTGACACTGTACCCTGGCTTCAAACACATTTAACACCCTACCTTATCTACAGTAAATATCTGTTGTTTTTTTCCCCCCTCTCTACACTGTTTTAGCCATTGAATCCTTTGTATATCAGTATTGCTTGACCTGAAGAAGAGAGGATAACTCTCGAAAGCTTGTCCTATGACATAAATTGTTAGTCCAATAAAAAAGGTATCACCTAATACTGAAGAACTCATTTATTCTGCACTATCGCAACTGGACTAACACGGCTATTTTGTGCTTTATGTGCTGTGTGCTGGGTGATAATGGTGAAAGGCGGGGTTGCAGACCTGCCTAAGACATGCAGATGAGCATACAGTTGTATTTACATTTGCATATTTGCTTTGCTGTGGAGGGTTTTTGTCATTTTTTTTACTCACCATAACTTAACTCAGTATATATATATATATATATATATATATATATATAGTGATGCACACATCACGTTGCAGTCTCTTTTATCCCAAATAAGGCCGGAAACACTGTATTTCTATTTACGTGGGGTTTATTTACAGGGGTTAAGTAACGTATTAGCAGGGCCACCGTCCCTTTAAGAAAACAAAACAAAAATCCAAAACATAAACAAATACCTATCCCTGTCAGGGAACTAACTGACGTCTTCAGGCCCTTACTATCAGGGCCGCCAGCTAAGTCGGTTTTCAGCACTAAAACATGTACATTGTAGAAAGCTGTGTGATGCTCCAAACTTCAGACTAATAAGTGCACAATCCTTAAACATTTGTAATTATATACATAGCGATGATATCCTCGATAAACAAGATGATATACCCCACTTTATGAATAAACAGGCATATATGTAACTCCAATATATTTCCGAATAGCTGGCCAGGATGCCACTTGCACTGTGGTGCTTTGTTTTCTTTCTTCTTCTAAAACATGTACATTCTATATAAAGTCTCTGCAGATAATAATAAAGCATTTGCCTGATCTGTTTAGTCCAGGGTTTGGAACAGACGTCGTCCGCTTCAGCACGGTCTCTGTCATCCGTCCTTCTCTCACTCTTTACCAGCTCTTTAACCAGCTTCCATTAGCTGGGGAGCACCTCTGTCTCCCCCCCTTCTCTGGGGAAAAATAGTCTCTCACGCAGCTCATCTCAGCATGTGTCTCTCACTCTCTCGTTGTCTAAACACTTCCTGGTTTTCTCAGAATTAGATTTCAGCTGTTCTTGGCAACTCCAGGGAGGATTAACTCTTTCCAGCTCCTAGATGCCAGTGCTGGTATCACTATATATATACATATAAAAATAAACATCACAACTTGCACTCAATGTACTGGTTCATATAGAGATATATTGATAAATAGATCCTTGATAAAGAACGCACTAGAGTTCGAAACACGTTGGATTTTAGGTCTATGACACACTTTAAAGTTTATTTTTGAACTGGGTCCTCTCCTTGCTCCCCTCGGATCGTGCGCTCCTTTCCATTCTCTGCATTTACTACCACTGGAAGTTGCACATCTTGCCAGCCACAAACCGAGGAACTGTGAGTACATTATTGCTACAGGGGTACTTCCAATGAGACTGATCGTGGGGGGGTTATTCCTACCCATCACCTGTCTTCAGAAGGTTTTGTTAACCCAATATTGCTAGCTACTACTTCAATTCATCATTATTGGCATTGGTTTTTAATGGTTATTATACCTTGCATTCGAGCGCTTCTTCATCTCTATCTAACTGGTTCATATAGACAGGTGCTAGTCTCAAATAATAAAAATACAACATTACCATTCTCGCGTCCGGTAAAGAAAGACTGCACTCGGTTCAGTAATCATGAAAATCTGTATTGGGCATCTGAATAGAAAAGATAAATCACCCAATCCGACGTTTCGGTCCTGGAATAGGACCTTTCTCAAGGGGGTGCGCACCCAATGTTAAAGGACTACAGCCCCCAGAGTGCTATGGGGCAGGTAGGTCACCTGACGCCAGGGAGCCAATTGGGCTCTAGGATTCCCCTGGCTGACAGGATATAGTCATCTGGCAGAGACCATGCAGAGCAGTAGGAGCTGGGACACTGACAAGGGAGGGTGTAGGTGCAGGGAGGCAAGTAGCCCCTGCACTAGGCCAGAGACCCCCTTTGGCCCCAACTAGGCCCTACTCATGATATAGAGTGAAATTGCTATAAGGGAAGGCCCCTTCAGTTAGGGACATTGCCCTTTAAGAGTTAGGTAAGGCAGGGACACAGCTGAGTGCGACGTGGCCTGGCAAGTGAGGTCTGGGACCAGACCTGTCTCACTACAGATAAAGGGACTATCTGTATGGTGAGATCATTCTGTTGGAAGGAGGACGCCATCGCAGAGACTTCGGTGCTGGACACAGACGGGTCCTCTTCGGTTGTTCTGATGTACCCAGGTGTAGGAGCCTCGGGCAGGTACAGTAATCAAGTGTACCAACTTTAACAACAGTCACACCCTTGGGGTATTGTGGGACTCTTGGGGACTCAGTGTGAGATACACAGTATTGGGAAAAAGGTGGGGATACGGCCCTGCGCGGTCTGGTTGTATTATTAGTGATCTATATAGAGTGTTATGTAAAGTGTTACACCATAGTCTGCTACAGTAAAGCCCTTTCTATTTTTACTAATGTGTATGTGTTCATTGTAATTGTGTCCTGTGGGTGGCTGCTTCCACTCTGCTGGGATCCCTCACAGGTGGAGGCGCTGCACCATATGTACGAGTAATTCACCCCAGGCTCTCCGTGGCGGAGGCTTAGGCTCCTGCGAGCCGACAGGTAAAGGGCAGAGGTCGGAGGCAGGTGGCAGATGGTGTGGTCGGGGTCACAGGCAGAGGTCGGCATCAGGAAGGCAGGAATAGGGCAGGGAAGTAGGTACAGGACTGGAACTCAGGAACAGCACTGGGACTAGGGAACAGAACTGGTACTTGCTAGTAGGAAACAGACTGGGGCAAGCTAGTTCAATAGCAAGTGCCTTTAATATGAAATCAGGACTAAGGAACAGGTCAGGTCATGGCAGAAACAGAAGGAGTCAGGATCACAAAACAAAGGCAAAGAGGAACAGGAAACTATAAATCAGACAGAGACAGAAGACAGGAGCACCTAAGAGGAGACAGACAGAGGAAACCCCAGAGCAGACAGAAACTATTCCTGACAGAGACAGGGGAAGCGAGAGAGAGAGAGAGACGGGTGAAGCAAGAGAGAGAGACATTGGATGCAAAAGAGAGAGATGGGGGAAGCGAGAGAGAGAGAGATGGGGAAGGGAGAGAGGAAGAGACGGGAGAAGAGAGAGACGGGGAAGTGAGAGAGAGATGGGGAAGCGAGAGAGGGGGAAGAGAGAGAGGAGTAAGAGAGAGACGGGGTGGAAGAGAGACTGGGGAAGAGAGGGAGAGGGGAAAGAGAGGGGGAAGAGAGAGGGATGGGGAAGAGAGAGAGAGAGATGGGGGAAGAGAGAGAGAGAGTTGGGAGAAGAGAGAGAGGGAGGAAAAGAAAGAGGGGGAAGAGAAAGAGGGGTAGAGAGGGGCGAAGCGAGAGAGATATAGGGGAAGAGAGAGAGAGACGGGGAAAAAAGAGAGAGACAGGGCAAGAGAGGGAGAGAGACAGGGGAAGAGAGAGACAGAGATGGGGAAGAGAGAGAGGGGGGGGGAGAAAGAGGGGGGAGAGAGAGAAACAGGGGAAGAGAGAGAGAGAGAGGGGAGATTAGAAACAGGATAAGAGAGAAAGAGGGGGAAAGGAGAGAGAGGGGGGAGAGAGAAATTTACTAGATTACTCTGGTCCCATGCTGTCTGTTTGTCGGCTTTCAATCAGATATCTGGTTTCACTTTCTGTTTTCTTTCTATAACACCACTTTTTATGTCAGGGCTGTGAGAGCGTGTACTTATAAAGGGCAGGGTGCTTATAACAGGGGTTCCCATTATAGTAATGGGTGTGTCAGAACTAGATAAGTAGCTTTATAAACAGGTTACCTGAAGTGTTCCTATAAAAGTGAATTGCAATGAGAAATAAGCGAAGAAGAGAAAGTGAAAGTGTGTTAATGTGTGTCAGTTATTCTTCAGTTGTATTACTTTGCTTTATTCTACCACAAGATCTTAAGCAGCACCCGTCTTTTCATTTGAAATACCGTACCAGGGAGCAAGACATATCCGGTTCACAACTGGACACCCTTTGATGTATAAAGGACTTCCCTGATTGTATCCCACGGGAGCAGAAATCACGTATCATTGACCTTTTCCTCGGTCAGTCACTGGAATCAGCAAATCTATGCTGAGAATGACCAATATATATCTGTGTATCTGTGTATCTGTCTATCTGTCTGTCTATCTATCTATCTATCTATCTATCTATCTATCTATCTATCTATCTATCTATCTATCTATCTATCTTTCCTTTGTTGCTGGTGAAATCTCCTTTCCTCTAAACTTAAGGGATGGCCCGAGTCCTTAGTACTGCCCGTGCGATGAATAGTTCTTTTGAAAGCTCCTTGTATTGTCCCTGAATATATTTGTATATAGTTATCATATCCCCTCTTAGACGCCTCTTTTCTAATGTAAATAAATCTAATTTAGCTAGCCTCTCCTCATAAGTTAGAATGTCCCTCCCCTTTATTAATTTGGTGGCTCTTCTCTGCACTCTCTCTAGTTCCATAATGTATTTTCTTAGGATTGGTGCCCAAAATTGTATTTCTATGATATACAATATCTATCTGTGTTTGTATCTATATATCTATCTATCATCTCCAATATCTATCTGTGTGTGTATCTATCTATCATATACAATATCTACAGATGCAGCGCCCGTTATCCGATCATTTCTCAATTTCTTTTTCGAGATCTCCCAGAGATCCTCGCTAGATTTGCCACGACAGACTAATGGCCCATCGGATTAACACAACAGGGGTCCCTGCTGTGTTAATCCTACCGGGGTCTACCTGTCTGTAAGAGACGCGCAGTAAGAGATAAGCTGAATCAGTCAATCTACCTGCGCACCTCTAACAGGCGATCGCAGGGTTTTTATTTAATTTGAATACTACAGTATTGTAGCAGGGGGTCTCCGGAGCTGAACCACATTGATTTCAAGTCCAGGACTTGATTTCAAGTCCAAGCCTACTTCCCGAGTTACAGATCCTGTTATGGGGTGCCGGCATCCCTGCCATGTTAAAATCCTGTGGGTCTCCTGCAGGAGATACCGGCACCCCATAACAGGGCCTGTATCTCGGGAACTAGGGGTTCCCCGAGGCTGAAAACAACTTTTTTCAGCTCAGAAGTCCCCCTGCTTCTGCACACTTGTATCAAACACTTGCCCCCCCCCCCCCCCCCAAGAAAAAATAATTACCTTAGCGCAGCGGTTTGCAAACTGGGGGGCTGGAGAATTTGTAGGGGGGGCGCGGGCAGTTACAGAGGCCCCGCGTTTTCCCTACAGCATTTAAATTAAATGCAAGGGGAGGCCTGAGGCCTCTGTATCTCACTTACGTGCTCTCTACGGGTCTTCAGCGACGCGTCGCCATGGCAACGCGCGTCAAGTGACATGACCCGCAACATCATTTGAGGCCGAGTCATTGGGAGAGTGGGGGAGCAAATGCTGCAGCTCCAGGGCAGTTGGGAGCAGCTCAAGAAGTTTGCGCACCCCTGCCTTAGCGGACAGCTGCTAAGGTAATGAGGCTGCTTACATTTCATTTGTATTCATAGTGTGCATGAGCAGGGGGTTTCCTGAGCTGAACAAAGTTGATTTCAGTCTCGGGGACTCCCTGCTTCCCAAGATACAGGCCCCGGTAACGGGGGCAGAGCACTGCTAACAAACTGGAGGAGGCCACTATAGAAAAATAGGAAATGATTTATTAATTAAATGGATCATAACAGACCCCTAGATAGCAACACAACGCACCTACGCATTTCGGCAACACGCCCTTTCTCAAGGTGTAATTGGATGCCTTTGGATGTTACATCGTTATATACAGTAATTGATCATACCCTTGGGATAGCAGCTTCTTGGAATTGTCTGATCTTTCACGTTCACAAATCACTTTTATTTTAGATTCTATTCTATGTTTGTATATGGCACAGCGTGGACTGAGTCAGTGCTTGTGTGACTCAACAGGATATTTATCTTGTTGCACTACAGACATTGCCGGCAATTAACCCCTTACTAACGCATAGGAATGAAGTATTAGCACCACCTATGTATGAATAAGTTCTGACAACTAACGAGTTTCAGTAACAATTACAGACACAAGATATCTTCCTGCTTCAGACCTTTATGGTAATTAACCCTTCATCAACTCATAGGAGTGATATATCTATGTGTATTTTGCTCTGGCAATTAACCAATTTCTGCTGTAATTACTGTATATACCTTCTGTTACTCTCATGAGTCACAAGCATCTTGAATTTACCTAATTGGATCAATTTGGTGTATGTAATTCAACCTATGATATACTTATAAGTATACACATACCACTATTGAAGTATCGTCCTAATTAGAACACAGGTGACCCTGAAGTTCTGCCTTTATATCTGATTAGACACTTCTTTTTCACTTTTTGGCTAGCTCCTTGACACATCCATTAGTGCCCTATACGGCACTATATATGATATCTTGTATCAACCTTGTGTACTACCACATTAGGAGCATTACCTGAGCAGTCATGCCACTATCTCTCTACATTTGGCTGTACAGGCATACCCCGCATTAACGTACGCAAGGGACCGGAGCATGTATGTAAAGTGAAAATGTACTTAAAGTGAAGCACTCCCCTTTTCCCACTTATCGATGCATGTACTGTACTGAAATTGTCATATACGTGCATAACTGATGTAAATAACACATTTGTAACAGGCTCTATAGTCTCCCCGCTTGCGCACAGCTTCGTTACAGGTAGGGAGCCGGTATTGCTGTTCAGGACGTGCTGACTGGCGCATACGTGAGCTGCCATTTGCCTATTGAGCGATATGTACTTACTCGCGAGTGTACTTAAAGTGAGTGTCCTTAAACCGGGGTATGCCTGTATACCACTAGGTAGCGCTACCATTCAGGTTTTAATTAGCTATTGGTTTCCATTTTTGTCTATCTATCTATCTGTCTGTCTATTTCTGATAATTGTAATCAGCGCAAGAGGTCACTGCCCAGTGACCCGTAAAGAGCTTCTGGGCAGTGATGTAGGAATCCTCTGTATACCGACAAGTCTGTATGTTCAGGGGTGGTATTAATTGCCATAATTGCTACTTAGTAGTCTGCAAACAATTTTAAATATAGTTAATTGGTTACAGCGAGCGTAGCAGCCTGATGTTTGGTTGCTAATTGAATAATTGATCAAATGCAGTGTCCAATTAGTGGAGTGGCAAGGTAATTGGCCACTATATACTATTGACAGAAATCCGGTGATTACCTAAATGTTCGATTAGTCTGTATACTCAGATATTAGTATTGAATGTAGCAGACTGGTACTTAGTAACCTTCAAACTAGTCTGATTAACCAATTGTTTGCAGCAATTGCAGCAGCCTGATGCTAGATAGCTAGTTGAATAATTGATCACGGTAGCATCTAATTAATACAGTGGCAAGTTGTAATAAGGGATTCAAGGGAAGGGTAAGGACTAGTGTTGGACCGGGTCCTATATTTTTTTAAAACAGTGTAACGGGTACCCGGAGGATTTGGCACCTTGTACCCGGCTGGGTACCCGGAGGATTTGGCACCTTGTACCCGGCCGGGTACCCGGAGGATTTGGCACCTTGTACCCAGCCGGGTACCCGGCTACCCGGTTTTTCACTTACCTGGGGGTGGAGGAAACTTACCTGGGGTGGAGGAAGCCCGTGGCAACATCTGAACAGGTTAGCAGAGGTGCGGGGGCTGTGAGGCAGCGTCAGCGGTCAGAGTTGAGCCCGCGCGGGAGCTGCAGGACTCCATACTGCACTGTGAGCTGGGACCATGTGACCGGAGCAGGAGAAGAAGCTTTCCTATTGGACAGCCGGCTGTCCAATAGGAAAGCTTCTTCTCCTGCTCCGGTCACATGGTCCCAGCTCACAGTGCAGTATGGAGTCCTGCAGCTCCCGCGCTGGCTCCACACTGACCGCTGATGCTGCCTCACAGCCCCCGCACCTCTGCTAACCTGTTCAGATGTCTGTGCGGGCTTCCAGCAGGTAAGTAAGAGATACTTTTCAACTACCCTGACATTACCTGGATACCCGGCGCCGGGTCCACTTTCCAGCTGGCGGGTCCGGGTAATTTCCGGGTAGCTGAAAAGCCGCCGGGTAACGCCAGGTACCGGGTAGTACCTGATATCCGGCACATCAATAGTAAGGACGGATAAACAAGGAGACCCTAATCTCTGTAGCGACTGGAGTCTCTGTACTCAGATATTAGTGTTAAATGTAGCAAACTGCTACTTGGTAACCTGCAAACCAGTCTGATTGATAATGTGTTTGTAGTAATTGAAGCAGCCTTGTGCTGGGTAAGTGGTTGAAAAGTAGATCACTATAGTGTCCAATTAGGGGAGTGGCAAGATAATAAGTCTCTGTGTGTGATCTAGATATGTGTGCTTGCAGCACCCAATTTGAGGCAAAGAGTAGCCATATAGGGGAACTACAGTGACAGGGTCGCTATAAGTGAAAGTGAGATTGGGTCCCTCCTGTTCGTATGGATACTAAGTAACTTCCTGTAGTAAGGGATTCAAGCGGAGTAAGGATGGATCAACAAGGAGACTCTTGACAAAGCGCGTAACAGTAGTAATTATGGCAATTAATACCACGCCTGAAGATACAGACTTGTCAGTATATGGAGGATTCCTACGTCACTGTCCAGACTCTCTTTAAGGGCCGCCGGGCAGTGACCTCCTGCGCTGATTACAAATACCAGTAATTAACTGTCAGCAACCACGAAATAGAGTGCTACAATCGCCGTAATTAATATATCAAACTTTGACTTATCTGTTGCTGCTCACCAACATTTTTACTGTGTTCACCATCATTTCCCCCCTATATTGTGTAATATGCTGTACTAATAAAATCGTTTTGTTTAATGTTACAATTACCCACCCTCCAAAACTGTTTGGGATATTTGCATCTTGAGGATTAATTACAAGTATTGTATACTTCCTACCCAAGCTCTAGCCAGCAGTATTACCCAATACCAGCATACAACTGAACCCTTTTGGACTTTGCTACAACTACTTAGCAGACTGTCATTATATAGGTGTGCTGAGTGCATTTAATTTGGGGGCTCCACTGTGCCTCATCCTCCCTCTGGAGGCTCTGAGACATTTACCTTTTCTACATAAGCATACACGCACACGAATATCATTACATAAGCACACACATGCACACGAATATACATACATAAGAACACACACAGACGCACATGGATATACATACATAAGCACACAAACACACATGGATATACATACATAAGCACACACACACGAATATACATACATAAGCACATGCACACACATACATACATAAGTAAACACACACACACAAGCATACACACAAATATATAGATACATACTGTAAGAACACACACACACACAGATATACATACATGAGCATTCACACATGAAGACACAAATATACATACATTAGCACACAGACACCCACAAGATATATATACATAAGCACACACACAGACAGACGCATCCACACATACGGATATACATATTTAAATGCACGTACGCACGCATGCACGCACATGGATATACATACATAAACACACACAGATATACATACATAATACATACATAAGCACCCGCACACACATCCAGCTATACATACATAAACCCTCACACATATGGATATACATAAGCACACATGAATATACATACATAATCTTACACACACACACGGATATGCATACATAAGCACATGCAGCTCCCCCACACAGAAATACATACATAAACACACACACATGCGGATATACATACATAAGCATGCGCACACACACACGGTTATACATACATATATAAGTGTTTGACTCTTGTTTGACTCCTTGGCTTGTCACCAATCTCCTATCCATCATTATCCAATGTCCTTGGCTTCGCACCAATGTCCTATCCATCATTATTTCTGTGTCCTTGTCCAACAGCCGACCTTCTTTGGCCACAATACGTTTGAGACACCATCCACAAGTCAACTGATATATCACTCCGAACTCATCGTCCATCAACAAAAGAGAGGTCATCGGCATGAAGCCCACAGAGGAAATCGTTGTCCTGCAGGGGGTGGAGTCTAGGGGCACCGAGCTGGCCAATCAGCTGCCAGTGGGCCACGCAAGGGCATGGGGGGAGGAGCCACAGCCCGTTAATGAGTTGAGGAACCTCGGATATCACATTTATCAGGAGGACGGCATAGAGATCTGCTCAGAATTCTTAGTAGGCAGATGCCCTCTTGGTCTCCTGTGCCCACGACACCACACGCTCCTCCCCTATAACTGGCAATTAAGGGCAGCGAGCACCGCGGTGTGGTCTAGCGTGGAGGATGGGGCACAAGAAATGCTGGAGAGGCGGTTTAGTGATCCCAAGCAAGCGCAGGTTAAGGGAATGCACCAGTAAGTATGAGACAAGTGAGAGACTGCTCAGTCTGCGCACTCCTCTCCTCCCTGTATATACAGGTGATAGATAGCTCAGTCTCTCCCCTCTCTGTTATATAGGTAATAGATAGCTCAATCTCTCCTCCCTATATATAAGGTGATAGATAACCCAGTCTGTGCACTCGTTCTCTCTTTGTATATAAAGGTGATCGATAGCTCAGTCTCTCCTCTCTGTATAAGGTGATAGATTCTGTAGCTCAGTCTCTCCTCTCTCAGTATATGCAGATTGTAGATATCTCAGTCTCCTCTTTCTGTATATACAAGTGATAGATAGATCAGTCTCTCCTCTCTCACTGGTCCCATTGAATCACTTCTTTCTCTCTCTATCAATCTCATCTTTATCTCCCTTATTGTCTCTCTCTCTTGCTCTCTCAGGGGTCTTGCATTGCTCATAGACTTCACCACCATGACGGTCGACCAAAGCCAAATGTTTGATTGTGCCCGACGCATCTCCACCTCCACCTCTCCTTCCACCCTGTTCCATACTCACTACAAGTATTACTACGAACAAAAAGACGACAACTGGATTGAGTATGACCAGGTAAGAGAGACTCCTAACCTCCTTCCACTCCTCCAATGGAAATCCAAACATGGAAGAGCCATTGATCTCTTATCCCTATATCAAATGATGTACTCATATAACATCTGTGATGTTGTAATAAGTGCGATGGGAGGGGGTAACTAGGCTCTATAATAAAGGTCAAGCCCGTTTTGTTTATCCCTGCTCCGTGTATAAGGGTCTAAGAGAGTTAGCGCTTGGGCCCAGTAACATTGTATTACTGCATTATACTGTCTGTAATAAAACAATTATTTGTGTTTTTCCCTTTCCGGGCATGTCATCAAGCACGGATTGTTAGGGTATGAATTTCAAGGTTTTTTTGCGGAGGAACCATTGACAGAATGTGTCTAGGAGGTTGGGGTCCAGAGTTACCGGTTCCCCGATAAATGTACCCGGGAATGATGCCTGATTCTCGGAAACATGTAGGCACATTGTCCCAGCAATACATCCCCTTGAAAACGTAAGTGTCATGGAAGAGGGGGTTTGGCCCGGTATTAAAGGGGTTACACCCCATTTGGCCACCCCCTGCTCTCACTAGGGAGGCAAGGGGTTAACTGGACTGTGGTCCAGAAGTGTGGTGTTACCTTGCTGCAACATCTAAATGTGTATTTCCCCTGTATAATGTATTGTCACCATGTCAGTGTCTGCACCACACACACACACTGGGATCCATCCGGGAGGACAAGGGTTAATAGTTAGGAAGTGATTATAGCCCTTTGTTCCATGTTCCCACTTTTTTAGGCACCATTTTGCAGAGTCCCATAGGTCGCCATTGCAGCTCCATTCATTTCAATGGCGGATCTAGCGGTTTTGGACCTGTTTCCCTCGAAGACCAGCAGGTGGCGTCCGAGAGGAGGAGCGGCGGTTTCCCATTGTAAGTCAATGGGCCCATTGACTTCAATGGGGATTCCTCGACATCGATCTCCAGGAACAGGTTGGCAGCCATCCAAACCGCAAAACCGCAGAAGCGGATACAATGTCTTTGAAAAGAGCTTTATCACTTGGTTCAAGTTCAACGACAATTGGCGTGGGAATCTTAGGTTCCAGGGCACCCAGAAATAAAATTATTTTTGCCCCTAGCCCCTAGGAACCCCCACACACGACCCCTATTGGGTCCAGGAATGAGGGACCCCCGTAAGGGGTCGTACTCATGAAAGAGGGTCGCGCCATTGACTCCAATGGCGGAGCGGAGGCCCCATTGAATCCAATGGCGGTGTTGGCCCATGCATTGTCTATGGCGGCACCGGCCATTGATTCCAATGGGGAAAAGCCGCGTGGCGTTAAAACGGCTAAGTCCAAAAACGTAAATGTGTAAGTCCATATCTCCGGTTCTGGGAGGACCAGAGGGCTGGGAGTTGGGTTGCATGCAGCCACGGTTGATTTCTGGTGATTGCTGCCTGAATTGCTAATCGATGTTCCTGATTACTTCATTCGAACCCTAAGTAAGTGTCTATATTTTTCCTGTTATTTGTATATCTTGTGTGTTCACCTTTTTCAAGGAATAAATGATATTTTATCATATCTCAGTTGTGTTCAGTTCAACCCAGGTATTTTTGGTGTATATTACAACCTGCCACAAAGCTCCCGTGACAGTAAGCGCAACTCATCACTAGGGTAACCTTTCATCAGCACAGCCCAGAAAGGAGAATGAGGCACAGTGATAAATATGTATTCATGTAACTGAGGGAACCGCTAGGTTAATGGGGGCACCCCAGATAGTGCCACGGTGACCCACAACCAGTATAGGGTTTGTGGGTGCCCAACCGTATATAAGGTTGGGGGGGAGGCTCTGCGAGTCCAAACTGAGTCACAGGGAAAGTGTGTGGGGAAATAAGGCAGGCAGATATAAAGAGATAACATTTTTCCTTTTCTGTTCCTTGTACCCCAAAACTCAGAGTGTATTACAATATAATTTAATGTAGTGTAATATGTTTTTACATTCGTAGCCGATATCCAAGCGGGCTGCCCGTTCAAACCCATAGGCACCGGTAAGTCTACTGGCATCGGAGTTCAAAGCAGCCAGAGGATGTCCATAGCTGTGAACAGCATTTGGTCAGTGGAGAAAGGCGGAGTACTAGGTCCGGAGATCAATGGCAGTCCTCCGGGATGCCTACCCAGCGGATGGGATAGGGATGGCTGGGGGGGGGGGGAGGGGTTGTATGTGGCAGGCTTGTGCATGCCCCTTAGCTGTTTCGAATTTCCCGCTGACCCGGCTTTTCAAGCCGGCTCGGCTCCGTTTGGCTGCTTGGGAAAGTTCCGACGCGTGCGTTGGCTGTCCGCTCTGCTTCTATTTTTTGAATGAAGCAGAGAATACTATAAGAAGCCTGAGCCAATCATATTGTGTTTTCCCCTTGAGTCTGAGCTGAAAGAGCGCAGGCGGGCTTTTCAAAGATGCTTTGTTTGTAATAGCAAGCAACCGGCTTCAATTTCAAGTCTGAAAAACCTGCCCACCAGAGACCCGACTTTTGCGACCAAGTTCTCAGAAACGAACGTAGCGGATGCGGCTGGGATTTTAAGCCGATTTGAGTTCCAGGAGATTTGGGCTGACTCGCGTTCAGGAGGGACCAAGTTCTCAGAAGAGAACGTATCGTGGCGTATGAAATTTTATGACGATTTGGTTTCCAGGAGATTCTGCCCTAAGTTCCGGTCAGGGTAAAACTCTCACAAAGAGTTCCCTGCACCTAGGAAAGTCTAGTTTTCAACCTCAGCCCTAAAGTAAGTGTGTCTTTTCGTGTGTAGTTTGTATTTCATTGTCTGTAAGGATTGGCCGTCGGTTACGTCCCCATGATGTTTCCCGTGATGCCACGGGCGACACACCACTCATACAGGCAACGCGCAAGCGCCGCGCTACTCTTGCCAGGATCGGGCTTAGGCCCTGCGACCTGTCTAGCGTCACCACAGAGAAGCTTCCTCGTGTACCTACGCACTGGCGTCGCGTCACAAGGGACACAAAAGGGTTAATTCTATCTCCAATTTCCCCACACCTGCGGCACACTCCGCCCTGCTTACCAGTGGACAGAATATGTCTAATGGCTCATCCCACACAGCCTGGTGCAGCCTTGCCATTGGCTGCCACTTCCTTATATGCTCAGCCAGCCCTCCTCCAAGTTGGCTGAGCATAATCTTAGTGTTGTTACTTGTGCTTGCCTCAAGCAACCTTGCCTTGTCTCCTGCCTGCTGCTTTTTGTTGTACGTAGCCCTTGCTTGTTCCTGGACCTCTGCCTTCTCTGACCCTTGACCTCGGCTTGTATTTGGACCCCAACCTTCTGTATTCCTGGACCCCGGCTACGCACTACGACCATCCGACTTCTCCAACCCCAGACCACGGTGAGTACCACGTCCATCCGACTTCACCAACACCAGACCACAGCAAGTATCACGACCATTCTAACCTCTCCTACCCTGACTTGGCTACATGACTAAGACTCTGCAATCCGGACACGGTTGTGCGGTTGTTGGTCGGTGTATTCAAACATCCCCACCTCAGCGCTGCAGTCCCGTCCTATTTGTGGTGAGCACCCGTATGCTTAGCCACACAAACATGGACCCCGCTGAAGTGGGTCCAGACTTGAGCAAAAAAACAAATTTAAAGAGCGCAACTAAAAACCTCTATTGTAAAAGGAAATATTCCCAATTGAACACCTCTGTGATATATATAAAACATAACAACCTTTGTAATAGCAGGGTAAGGTCTGCAGCTGTAGATAAAGGGAGTGACACAACACCCCTGAAACTGAAACACAAAAAACACAAGCGCAGACGCATATTGTGAAGTAAGTTCCAATATTATTAATATATAAAAATGGTAAGATATCTGCGTACATCAATTCAGATTAAAATATTCATATCATGCACTTAGGTCATATGTTACCCGGCAATTGCCGAGGTCAAGAGAGACTTGTGGACATTTCGAGTGACGTCATCACTACACTTTACGGCAAGTCGCAATCCACACGGAACTCCAGAGACACGAGCCTGACAGTGGCTCCTGCGGTCACAGCACCCGGAGGGCTTCTTTGGACTCATAGAGGCAGATGGAGGGTCTCCTGAGGACAGTATGTGACGGCCTAAAGACGGCGTATGACCAGCTTCTTCAAATCCTAGCGATCCGGTGGACGCTGCGGTTCCTGTGGTCCTGGTGGTGCCGGGTAACATATGACCTAAGTGCACGATATGCCTATTTTAATCTGAATTGATGTACGCAGATATCTTACCATTTTTATATATTAATAATATTGGAACTTACTTCACCATATGCGTCTGCGCTTGTGTTTTTTGTGTTTCAGTTTCAGGGGTGTTGTGTTGGTCTTATCTCGTCTTCGTGAAAATCACCTTTATGCCAAATTAGAGAAATGCCAGTTCTACCAGATTTCCACGATATTCCTAGGATACATTTTCTTGGACTCTGGTTTTGCCATGGACCCTGCCAAACTTAAAGCAGCTCTGGACTGGCCACAACCCACTTCTCTCAAAGCAATCCAGCGTTTCTTAGGATTCAGGAACTACTATCGTAGATTAATTCGAGACTTTTCTACCACTGTAGCCCCGATCACAGCCTTAACCAAGAAAGGGGCAGATGCAGCTTCCTGGCCACCCGCAGTGGACCAGGCTTTTGACCTTCTCAAAAGAACTTTCATCTCCGCACCCATCTTAATACATCCAGACCCCAAACTAACCTTCACCTTGGAAGTAGATGAGTCCGATGTAGGGGCCGGCGCCATATTATCTCAGTTACCACAAACCAAGCTACATCCTTGTGCTTCATTTTCAAAAACATTTTCGTCAGCAGAACAGAACTATGTGGTTGGTAATCGGGAGCTATTAGCTATTAAACTCGCTTTACAGGAATGGAGACACCGCCTGGAAGGTACGGAACACCCAATCACCATTCTCACAGAATAAGAACTTGCTGTATATTGAGAGACCAGTCGTCTTGGAGCTCACCAGGCCCGCTGGTCACTTTTTTTACCACGATTTAATTACATAATTTCTTTTATTCCGGGGTCAAAAAATGTAAAAGTGGATGACTTATCTCGCCAGTTCATAGCCGAAGACAAACCAGAGTGCCAATCAGAGACCATCCTCCCGTCTAAATACATCCTGTCCGCCAACTCTTTCGGCGTCCTGGTTCACATTTTGGCGAACCAATCTCATATTCCGGAAGGTCTAGAGGTTCCGATGGTTGTTTGTATGCAGCACCACGTTTTTGCAAGAACATTTTGGAATGGAGCCATTTATCTAAATCGTCTGGGCATCCCGGTACCCAAAGAACTACCGATCTCATTAAACAAACATTTTGGTGGCCCACTATGCAAAAAGACACTGAACTATTTGTCAAGTCTTGTTTCACATGCGCCCGCAACAAGAGCTCTCGCAACAAACCACCTGGACTCTTACGCCCTCTGCCCATACTGGACCGCCCTTGGAGTCACTTGTCCATGGAATTTATTGTTGAATTACCTTTCTGCAGAGGAATGAACACAATCCTCGTAGTCGACTGTTTTTCTAAATAATCTCATTTCATCCCTTTAAAAGGCCTTCTCAACTCGGCCACGCTAGCAAATATTTTCACATAAGAAATCTTTCGCATCCATGGATTACCCTTAAACATAGTCTCCGATCGAGGGTCACAATTCATTTCCACGTTTTGGCGATCTTTTTAACAGAGGATGGGCATTTCCTTAAATTTTTTGTCCTGTTATCACCCTCAGACCAACGGTCAGATCGAGAGGACAAATCAAACCCTGGAACACTACTTATGGTGCTTCATCTCTGTCAAGGATTGGACTTCGGCTGAAGTGGATCCCAGTGGCAGGAACAGCAGGGAGCGAAGTCAGGAAACAAGCAGGGGTCCGAGGCAGGCGGCAGGTAGCGAAGTCAGGAAACAAGCAGGGGTCCGAGGCAGGCGGCAGGTAGAGAAGTCAGGAAACAAGCAGAGGTCGGCAACGAGGAAACTGGAACAGGATGATAGCAATAGCTAGCACAGCAGTAAACACAGTAACCTTGCATAAGCTAAGGAACCAGTATAAACAGGCAAGGAGGAACAGGAAAGGGAGGTTTATATATGCAGGCTGACAGGTGGAGCCCAGGTGCAGAGGTATCACGTATCAGAGTCTGGAATGTTCCTTAGTTTAGCAGCAGCTATCCCGGTGGACAAGTATAGGTACTGCAGGCTAGAACAAGACATTGAGAGTGGCAGCAGTCCCGGTGGCCAAGCATGGGTACAGCACGCTAGAGAATATGACATTACTCCCCCCTCCCAAGAGCGTTCTCTGGACGATCCTTGCTAGGCTTGTCTGGATATCGTCGGTGGAAAGCTTTGACTAGTCGCGGAGCATGTACAAAATCTTTGGGTTCCCAAGACCTCTCCTCTGGGCCATAGCCACCCCAGTGAAGCAGGTACTGTAGTTTCCCTCGGTGTAACCTGGAATCCAAAATTCTTTCCATAATGAATTCCTCTTCGTTATCCACGACGACGGGTTCAGGGGGAGGAAGTCTCCGTCCAGGAAACGGGTTCTCACGGAAAGGTTTCAGCAGAGAAGAATGAAACACAGGGTGTATTTTGATGGTCTCAGGAAGCTCTAATCTGAAGGACACTGGATTTATTAGTGCTGAGATGCGAAATGGCCCAATGTATTTTTGGCCCAATTTAATGGTTGGAACCTTTAGACGTAGATTTTTTGTAGAAAGCCTGACTTTATCCCCGACTTGAAATTCTGGGGAGGGTCTGCGGTGTTGGTCTGCTGCTCTTTTGTACTTTACTTGAGTCTCACGAAGTGTCTCTTTGAGGGTCTCCTGGATGTCTCGCAGAGTCTCCAGTTGCTCTGTAACTGCCGGAATGGGGCCCGAAGATGGAAAACGAGGAATAAAGGTTGGATGAAATCCATAATTTGAGAAAAAGGGGCTCTTCTGAGTCGATGAATGATGTGAGTTGTTGTAAGAAAACTCAGCTAATGGTAGAAAATCAATCCAGTCATCCTGGAGATGACAAACAAAACATCGTAAGTATTGTTCCAAAGTCTGATTTGTCCTTTCTGTCTGGCCATTGGATTGTGGATGATAGCCAGACGATAAATTTAAACGATTTCCTAGAGAGGAACAGAAGGTCCGCCAAAATTTTGAAGTGAATTGTACCCCTCTATCAGATATGATCTCATCAGGAGCCCCGTGAAGCCGAAACACCTCTTTCACAATCAACTTGGCTGTCTGGTCTGCAGAAGGAAGATTCTGTGCTGCAATGAAGTGAGCCATCTTTGTAAGTCGATCCACCACTACCAGGATGGTATTATGTCCATTAGATCGGGGCAGGTCAACAATAAAATCCATTGATATGGACCCCCAAGGACGAGTTGGAACCGGAAGAGGCTGCAGTAAACCCACAGGTGATGCTCGAGGGGTCTTGGTCCTAGCACAAGTCTCACAGGAGAGGACATAGTCTTTAACATCTTGTGCTTATTTAGGCCACCAAAAAGAGCGAGACAACAGTTCCTGTGTCTTGAGGACACCTGGGTGACCAGCGGGTCGGGAGTCGTGCATTAATTGGAGCACCTCTAATCTTACCTCCTTAGGACGAACAGACGATCCTTACAGTTCCAGAGACCATCACATAGAAATAGTTCTGCTTCCGGAGGAGGGTTTTTAAGAAAAGTGTCATTTGAGTAGGCTCCCTTAATTCGTGTGAGGAGATCGGCAGAGAATGTGACGCCCAAAAAAATTCTTTTCGGAAGAATAGTTTCTTCTTGCTCTTTGTCTGAACTAGGATTAGGAAAGGACCATGACAAGGTGTCGGCTTTCCCATTCTTGGAGCCAGGGCGGTATGAGATGTGGAACTGAAATCTTGCAAAGAAGAGAGCCCATCTGGCTTGTCGCGTAGACATTCTCTTTGCGGATCGAATGAATTCTAAGTTCCTGTGATCCGTAAAGACAGTAATTGGATGATTGGCCCCCTCAGTAGATGTCTCCACTCAGAGAATGCAGCTTTTATAGCCAAGAGTTCTTTGTTTCCGATGTCATAATTTCGTTCAGCTGTTGACATTTGGTATGAATAAAAGGCACATGGATGAAGGAGCATCTTGGGTCCAATTCTTAGTGACAGAATGGCACCAACAGCGGAGTCGGATGCATCCACTTCCAAGATGAATGGTAATTCTGGATTTGGATGGATGAGGATAGGGGCAGATGTGAAGAGTGACTTCAATTGTTCGAATGCCGCATCCGCTTTAGGAGACCATTTGAAGGGGAATTCTTTCCGTGTGAGTTGGGTGATTGGGGCAATAATGCCAGAGAAATTTTTAATAAAACATCTATAGAAATTGGCAAAACCCACAAATCTCTGAATGTCCTTTTCATTTCGAGGGATTGGCCATTCCACCACGGCTTGAATCTTGCCTGGGTCCATACTCAAACCCTCGGGAGAGATGATGTAACCGAGAAATTGCATGCTGGTCTTTTCAAATTCGCATTTTTCTAACTTGATGTACAATTTGTACTTACGGAGATGCTCAAGGACAATTCGGACATGTCTCTGGTGATCCATGATGTTATCTGAGAAAACAAGGATGTCATCCAGATATGCCACTACGAATTGGTCCAATAACTCTCGGAGGACATCATTAATTAAATGCTGGAAGGTAGCAGGGGCATAGAGAACTGTCTTTCTTTCCCACGAAGAAGAGCGCAGCGCCTGCTGGAGAAGTAGAGGGTCGGATAAAACCCTTTGATAGGTTCTCCTGTAGGTAGTCATTGAGGACCTTCAATTCCGGTTCTGAGAGGGAATAGATTCTTCCAAACGGAATGGCAGCACCTGATAATAATTCAATGGGACAGTCATAAGAGCGATGTGGGGGAAGCGTATCTGCGTTCTTCTTGTCACACACATCTAAAAACTCAGAGTAAGGAGCCGGCAGAAGATTTTCTTGAGACGAGGAAATCTTATGTATTCCTACACACTTTGGTATAGGAGTTTTAGGTAGACAGGCTAGCTGACAGTGCTCTGAGGGAAACGTGAGGGTCTTTGTCTTCCAGTCAATAAGTGGGTTATGGATCATGAGCCATGGAATTCCCAGAATCACTGGAAACAAAGGTGATGGAATGAGACCAAAAGAAATCTTCTCCTGGTGATTGGGCTCCATGATTAGTGTTAAGTTACTGGTTTCATGGGTAACAGGTCCAGAACTCAAGGGAGAACCGTTAATGACTTCCATCCTTTCTGGCGATTCCTTGGCTACAAATGATACCGAATTGTTCTTGGCGAATTCTATGTCCATAAAATTCCCTGCCGCCCCTGAGTCGACCATTACTGTGGTTGAAAAACGATGTGTTCCTTCCTCGATTATAATAGGAACCAGGGGGTGTGTGTGTAAGGAAATAGGGTTATCTTTCCCTTGCGAAGCAGAGAAAACAGTCTTTGAAATAGCGTGCAGCTGATTTCTCCTAGGGCTCTGGAAAGAAGACCGCCTGGACTTGTTTGGGCAATCAGCGAGATAGTGCCCATCGTTTCCGCAATATAAACAGAGATCTTCTGTTCGGCGTCTATTCCTTTCCCCGGTTGAGATGGGTCCACGCAGTGTATTTACTTGCATCGGCTCCTCCTCAGTCTCCCTGGAACGTCTTGGGGTACTGACATCTTTAAACCCGGGGTTGCTTGGCATGAACCCCTGTCTCTCCAATCGTCTTTCCGTAAGCCTGCGATCAATTTGGATGCATAAACGGACAAAGTCCTTAAATCTCTCTGGGGTCTCCACCCGGGCTAGTTCGTCTTTAACTTGCTCCGAGAGACCCTGCCGAAAATGATATTTCTGCGCGGCCTCATTCCACTCAGTATCGTTAACCCATCTGCGGAATTCAGC
Organism: Ascaphus truei; assembly: GCF_040206685.1. Taxonomy (NCBI): domain Eukaryota; kingdom Metazoa; phylum Chordata; class Amphibia; order Anura; family Ascaphidae; genus Ascaphus; species Ascaphus truei. The sequence continues at coordinate 343,071,784 of NC_134483.1, forward strand.
GGCGTACTCAGCTGCCGAGCGTCTTCCTTGACGAAGATTGTTCAGAGTTGCCTCAGCGGTTGCACTACGATTTGGGTCATCAAAAATAAGACTCATGGCTTCGATGGACTCCTCCAGATCCCTTAGTAGTGGGCTATCCTGTTCTAACATAGGGGAGACCCAAGCAAGGGCCTCATCCTTGAGCAGGGTTATGATCAGTCCAACCTTGGCTTCGTTGGTATTATAGATGGTAGGCTGAAGCTTGAACACATGTCTGCATTGATTAAGGAAATCCCGAAAAGATTGTCTTTTTCCTCCAAATTTTTCCGGAAGGGTTACACGGAGCGCGGTTTGCACAGTCAGAGTCTTTTGAACAGATGCGGTGATTAAAGCTGCACGTAGTTCACGTTTTTCAGTTTCTGCGGCGTCAGCTCGTTCCTCTGAGCGGAGGGCACATCCTTCCACGTGGACGACACATTCTTCCCAGCGGGCATCACGTTCTACCTGGCGGGCATCCCGTTCTTTCCGGAGGTATCCTGTTCTTCCACGTGACCAAGACGTTTGATAAGGTGTCCTTGTTCTTGGATACCAACCATGATACGTTGTAAGTCCTGCAGTGTCCGAGCCTGGGCCAGGTCTGTTCCGGCGGAATCCATGGTAGGGCCTGTTTATTCTGTCAAGGATTGGACTTCGGCTGAAGTGGATCCCAGTGGCAGGAACAGCAGGGAGCGAAGTCAGGAAACAAGCAGGGGTCCGAGGCAGGCGGCAGGGAGCGAAGTCAGGAAACAAGCAGGGGTCCGAGGCAGGCGGCAGGTAGCGAAGTCAGGAAACAAGCAGGGGTCCGAGGCAGGCGGCAGGTAGCGAAGTCAGGAAACAAGCAGAGGTCGGCAACGAGGAAACTGGAACAGGATGATAGCAATAGCTAGCACAGCAGTAAACACAGGAACCTTGCAGGAGCTAAGGAACCAGTATACACAGGCAAGGAGGAACAGGAAAGGGAGGTTTATATATGCAGGCTGAGAGGTGGAGCCCAGGTGCAGAGGTATCAGGTATCAGAGTCTGGAATGTTCCTTAGTTTAGCAGCAGCAATCCCGGTGGACAAGTATAGGTACTGCAGGCTAGAACAAGACATTGAGAGTGGCAGCAGTCCCGGTGGCCAAGCATGGGTACAGCACGCTAGAGAATATGACAATCTCCAACGCCCAAGACGACTGGGTGGATCTTCTTCCCTGGGCAGAATTTGCCCACAATTCTCTAAGAAACAAATCAACACAAGAATCCCCATTCTTTATGAACTACGGATTTCATCCTGCACAGCTACCCATCACTTCTTCTTCCGGGGTCCCAGCGACAGATAACAGAATCAATTCTTTGCAAGAATCTTGGAGGAAAATTCAAAGGACTCTCGGGGAGGTGACTCACAGACAAAAATCCCAGGCGGATCGTCACCGTCGCAAGGTACCCGATTTGAAACCAGGAGACAGAGTGTGGCTTTCTTCGAAGAACATCAGGCTCAAGACACCTACTCTCAAATTGGCCCCAAGATTTTGGGGCCTGTACTCTATCCTGGAGAATATCAATCCGGTTGCGTACTGTCTCCAGCTCCCCTTATCCCTGAGGACTTTCTTCCAAAGTTCTCAGTTTCCAGATTCCTCTTATATTCCTGCTCTAGTGATCGTACAAGGACCAGAAGAATACGAGGTATAGTCCATTATTGATTCAAGAATTTCAAGAGGAGCGGTATAATATTTGGTTCATTGGAAGGGGTTCGGTCCAGAGGAACGATCCTTGATACCCCATCACCAAATACATGCTCCCAACCTAATAAGGCTGTTTCATGTGAAGTACCCCCTCAAGCCATATTGGAGTCATCCAGAGGCCGCTCCTCAAGGGTTTTTTGTAAAGAATCGGGGAGCGTGCATGGCACACTCCCTCCTTACCTGCTGACTCGTGCAACCCCGCTGTTTACACAGCGCCTGTGACTCTTGTGGACGTCGCAGAGTCTGGCTCTGACCCCCGGTTACAGCGCGCATCGGCATCGCGTGGAACGCACGTTACATTTGTGCACCGCTCCCCAGCTGCGCATCAACACCCTCATTGCGGTCACCTGTCTCCTGCACTGCTCCACATATCCCTGCCTCCGCTGAGGCCGCACATCTACTCTTCTCTCTCTCATTGGTCATTGTAAGAGACGTGTTCAGAGGCACGCAGTGGAGACCGTTTAAAGTGAAACTTAAATGAGGCTTTATTGCGCCTGTCACTTTAAACACAGCAAACATGTGAAAATCCGCAAACAAAATCTGCTCCATTTTGGAGTATATTTACACTTGTAGTCCAGCCCTCTTTAAATGCGTGGTTAGCCCAGCGATTCACCAGCCCAAATCATATATATATATATATATATAAATATATATATATATATATATATATATATATATATATATATATAAATATATATAGATAGATAGATAGATAGATAGATAGATAACAGTCTTATAAGAAAGTCTTATCTGTCTCTTGTAGTTGTAGGGGGAGGCTTCTCTCTTTCCTGGGTTGCTGCCTTTTCCTCAGGCTATGTCCGCATTCAGGTTTAGAAGTCTTATTTGTCAGCTGGCAGTCTTTTGGCAGCTCAAGACATCTCTGTGTTCCCTCACTCAGTCCCACTTGTGAGACTCAGGGATCTCTGCTCTTTCTGCTTCCTGAGTCAGCTTAGCTCACATGTGAGCTCAAGAAGAATCTCCCCTTCCTGTCTCAGAGGCAGGCTTTTCTGACACCTGTAATCAGAACAAGGATAAATCCCCTGTTACAGTCATGTTCTCACAGGAAGCATTGGCATCTTAAGAGTGATGCATTTAAAGTGATCATTTTAAGTGATAAATATAGTTAGACTACAGTTAATTACTTACTTTCTTCATGCAAGACCAATAACCTCAGCTGATATGACATGGATCTATTTGCATTCCCTTCACAGGTATGTCCCTTGATGTGTTTAAGTCCTGTTTAAAAGATTTACTCAGTGGCCTTAAGCAGTGATAATTTTGGTATGTCCCTTGATGTGCAAGTCCTGTTTAAAAGATTTACTCAGTGGCCTTAAGCAGTGATAATTTTGGTATGTCCCTTGATGTGCAAGTCCTGTTTAAAGGATTTACTCTTTGGCCTTAAGCAGTGATAATTTTGGTATGTTCCTTGATGTGCAAGTCCTGTTTAAAAGATTTACTCAGTGGCCTTAAGCAGTGATAATTTTGGTATGTTTGAATATCAAAAGGTGTTTTTTTCCCCCTCTTAACTCTGTGCTGTTAATTGACCAACTGGAACAAGCTGATTTATTGGGGCGGGGGGAGGGTCATGTGACTGCTTTAGATGTATAAAACACTTATTCCCCTTGCATTGGCAAGGAAGCATTGGCATCTTAAGAGTGATGCATTTAAAGTGATCATTTTAAGTAATAAATATAGTTAGACTATAGTTTGACTTGAGGTGACTGGGGACTGCATCCTTTCTGCAAACTCTCTTACTCAAGGCAACAAACGGTGAGCTTATATGACCACACTTTGATCCCATGCTTGTTAACCTGCATATTTTAACCCCACACCCCTTTACAACTTTTTTCACTGCAGCCTCTCCCAAAACTGACTGCACAAAATACCTCCCACACCCACTCAGCCCACTGAAACCCAGAATTGACTAGCATTGCAATGCAGCAAAACATTTGACAAGGAACAGGCACACCCCTGCTGTTTAGTCTGCACACACTCACAACAGCTCCATGCAGCACAGCCTACCTTTGGCATCATGAACCTGCTATGTATCTTACCTTTTTTTCTTTCTACTGGCCTCATGGAAATGTTACTCCTTCTATACACTACAAACTTCTCCAACCTGGCCCACACACAACATTACCATATACCCTGGACTACTCAAAAGCCTTTCACTATCTATGGAATGTTGGTGGAGAACTCTAAAAACCAGCACACCAACCACTGCTCACTCTAATGGCAAACACCACAAATCTACAACTTGCAAACAACTACCCAAATTTCTTCTCATACTATTACTCTCTTTAGCAGGTGATATTGAACCAAACCCAGGTCCTCCCATTTCAAATCTGGCCCATGCTCCTGAGAATTCCACCTTTAAATTCCAAAAAGGGCTATCTGTCGCCCATATAAATATTCGGAGCCTGCTGCCCAAACTGGACGAACTAAGGGCATGGTGCCTTATGCATAAACCCAAAGCCATCGTTCTTACAGAAACATGGCTAACCCATAAAACCCCTGATGCAAATATCGCCATTCAGGGATACTCCATTTTTAGGAGAGATAGGTCAAAGAGAGGAGGAGGGGTGTTATTTTATATTGCAGACACATTAAAATTTACACTGTTAAATTGCCCCCAAGCCCACCCTCTTTGGAAATTCTAGTTGGCAAAATCTGCCTTCCCTTTTCTAAGCCCATCTTGCTCGCTGGCATCTACCGCCCCCTAAAGCCCCTCTACAATCCCTGGCTGATATCACCCAGTTTCTTGGCTCCATTTCCTCTCTGAACGAGAAGAGTGAGCTGCTAGTTCTTGGGGATTTCAACTTCAACTGGCTTGAACCTAAAAACCATAAAATCCAGATACAACTCAAGTCACTTAACCTATCACAACTCATTTCCCAACCCACACGGACAAACCTGAAATCGCATAACCATTCCTTGCTAGACTGGATTCTCTCCTCAAACCCCAGCAGAATCCAATCCTCTGGCATCCTTCCGGACATTTTCAGTGACCATGCAATAGTGTACTGTGTAAGGAAAATTAAAACGCCCCATTCAAGCCCTAAAGTTCTCCTCACTAGAACATTAAAAAACTTTAACCCACAACAGTTTCTGGATGACCTTACCAACTGCCCATGGCACAGATTTAATTCCCGACCCTGATTCTGCGCTCGACTATTTCCAATCCGAGTTCTTAAAACTATGTGATACCCATGCTCCACTACGCAAAATAAGGGTACGGGGGCCCCATCTTCCATGGGTTACAACTGACCTTATTGCACTCTACCAGCTCAGGGATATCTTGTGGAAAAGCCACAAATTAACTGGCACTACCAAGGATCTCAATCACTACAGATGCCTGCGGAACATGTGCACAAGGCAAACAAGGCACGCAAAAGCACAATATTACTCTGACAATCTCCACCAAAACACATCAAACCCAGCTAACTTCTGGAAGGTTGTCAACAATATATTCCAGCCTCCTAACCATCAACAACCAAGTAATATCACTAAGGGGGATATTACTCTGACAAACCCCACTGACATTGCAAATGCATTCAATGATTACTTTGTGGGGTGTGCCACTAACTTATTAGCGAAACGCAGCCCAAACCACAAACCTGAATCTCATCCTGGGAGTGCCCACATAGCCCTACCCCTTCACAACACTGCCCACAATTTTCAATTTGGCCCTGTAACTGAAGAGGGGATTACACAAGCGCTCCTCAAACTAAAACTAAGCAGCCAATGCGGATCTGACTTGCTACAATCTAGGTTCCTACGACTTGGTGCCCCAGCCATTGCCAAACCAATTGCTTCCATAGTCAACTCTATCCTGTCTGCAGGCCATATCCCTAAGACCTGGAAAACTGCCAGAGTTGTCCGAATCTTCAAAAGTGGGGACAAAAACACTGTCTCAAACTACAGACCAATCTCACTTCTCCCAATTCTATCCAAAGTCATGGAAAAATGTATCCACTCCCAATTAAACGACTACTACACCAAGACAAATTTCCCTAGCCAATTCCAATCTGGCTTTCGTCCCAAACACTCCACCGTAACTACCCTGCTAAAAATTTGCAATGAAATCCAGTGTGGAATGGAACGGGGACAACTCACTGGTGCAGTAGTCCTAGATTTTGCAAAGGCTTTTGATACAGTTGATCATGCTATCCTGCTTAACAAACTCCAGAGCTCTGGAATAGGGAAGCATGCTTTAAACTGGTTTCAGTCCTACCTATCAGGAAGATCCCAACATGTGTCCATCTCAGGCTCTAACTCCAACCCCCTGATATCACCTGTGGTGTCCCGCAAGGCTCTGTTCTGGGGCCCCTACTCTTCTCAGTGTTCATTAATGATCTTCCCACAGCTTGTAAGGAAGCCTCAATACACATGTATGCAGATGACACAATCCTCTATGCACACAGCCATAGCCTCTCTGACCTTCAACACATACTTCAGTCTGACTTTTTGAGACTCGAAAACTGGATTTCCCAAAACAAACTGTTTTTAAACACTGACAAGACTGTAACAATGGTATTTGGGACCAAGACTAAATTCTTAAAGCTTCCAGCGACTGAGCTCCATATTAGAACCAACACTAACACCACCCTAACTCCTGTTACCAGTTTTAAATACCTGGGCTTATGGTTTGACTCCCACTTAACATTCGGGATGCACATTGATACCCTGACAACCAAGACCTATGCCAAACTAGGGGTACTTTACAGGAACAAATCCTCCCTAAGTCTCCTGGTCAGAAAGCGTATTGCACAGCAGATGCTAATGACAATTATTGACTATGGAGACATAGTATATGGCACGTCACCTCAAACCCACCTTAGCAAACTTGACACCCTCTACAATTCAATTTGTCGTTTTGTTCTCCAATGCAACTACAACACACATCACTGCGAAATGCTCAAAGAACTAGATTGGTCATCACTAGAGTCTAGGCGCAAAGTTCACCTTTCCTGTCTTGCCTTTAAATTCTTTATGGGCAAGCTATCCAGCTTCCTGAACAAGCTCCTCACCCCTACCACATGCAGCAGCTATCATCTGAGATCTGACGCCAAAAGACTGTTCATGGTCCCAAGGCTCAACAAAGTATCCGGCCGTTCCTCCTTCTCTTACCGTGCACCCCAAAACTGGAACAACCTACCAGAGACTCTCACATCCACCACCAGTTTAAGTTCTTTCAAATCTAAGGCTGTCTCACATTTTAATCTGGTCTGTAACTGTTACATACGCCCATAACATATATTTTCTTTAACTGTGCATGCAATGTCTTGTATATAATGTATACCCTGTTCATTTATGTAACTGTATTTGTAACCATGTATTATTTGTCATAACTCTGTGCCCAGGACATACTTGAAAACGAGAGGTAACTCTCAATGTATTACTTCCTGGTAAAATATTTTATAAATAAATAAATATATGCTCAGCTATGCGACTTGCACTTTAGCTGAGCATAGTTCCAGTTGCGTTGTTCTCCCACTTCCTGGTTCCTAGCCTGGCCTGGTCTCCCGTTGCCTTGCCTTTTCAGTTTGATCTCCTGTGTACCGACCCGGCTTGACCCTTGGACTCCGCACCTCTGACTTACTGACCACGGCTTACCTCTGACCTTCCGCATCTCTCCAATCCTGACCACGGCATTCGGACTCTGAATATTCTACTGGCTCCTACCTCTGACCTGGGCAAGTATCAAGACTAATCTAAACTCTCCAATCCTGACCCGGCTACCTCTACCATCCACTCTCCAGATGTGCCGTGGCTGTGGGTGGCATTTCTACCCATACCTCCTCAGTACTGGGGTCCCGCCTTGTTTGTGGTGAGCACAGCTTTATACCAGGCTACCTGGTGTATCTTAAATCTTAAATGGAGATATATTGGGGGAATCCTTGATAGAGAAGGATTTAGGAGTTCTTGTAGACAGCAGGCTTAGCAATAGTGCCCAATGTCATGCAGTAGCTGCAAAGGCAAACAAGATCTTATCTTGCATCAAACGGGCAATGGATGGAAGGGAAGTAAACATAATTATGCCCCTTTACAAAGCATTAGTAAGACCACACCTTGAATATGGAGTACAATTTTGGGCACCAATCCTTAGAAAAGACATTATGGAACTAGAGAGAGTACAGCGAAGAGCCACCAAATTAATAAAGGGGGTGGACATTCTAGCTTATGAGGAAAGGCTAGCTAAATTTGATTTATTTCCATTAGAAAAGAGGCGTCTAAGAGGGGATATGATAACTATATACAAATATATTCAGGGACAATACAAGGAGCTTTCAAAAGAACTATTCATCCCACGGGCAGTACAAAGGACTTAGGGACATCCCTTAAGGTTGGAGGAAAGGAGATTTCACCAGCAACAAAGGAAAGGGTTCTTTACAGTAAGGGCAGATAAAATGTGGATTTTTTTTACCCATGGAGAGTGTGATGGCAGATACAATAGATTTGTTCAAAAAAAGGTTGGACATCTTTTTAGATGGGAAAAGTATACAGGGATATACCAAATAAGTATACATGGGAAGGATGTTGATCCAGGGATTAATCTGATTGCCAATTCTTGGAGTCAGGAAGGAATTAATATTTCCCCTTAATGGGGTTTTTTGTTTGCCTTCCTCTGGATCAATAAGTCAGTATAGATATAGGATAAAGTATCTGTTGTCTAAATTTAGCATAGGTTGAACTTGATGGACCTATGTCTTTTTTCAACCTCATCTACTATGTAACTATGTAACTATGTAACCCCTGTTGATTCCGTTCCTCAGCGGTGCCTGCTCCCCTTTTTACCAAACTTTTTGACAGACTCCTGGGTTCCATCATTTTCACCAAACTAGACTTACGAGGACAGAAAAGCACAGGGAGCGCACCGGGGGTTAAAACCAGATATAAAGAGCTGTCCTCTATTGATATAAGGTGTATACATAAATGCAGACTGACAATATGATGACACAACACCTTCTAGGTGTATATAGGCAAATGTATTCAATATAATCAAACTGGCTGGGTGGATACTGATCCGGGTAGTTCTTGCTGTGTTGCCATCTCCGCCGCTGGTGCAGTCCGGACCATTGGTGTCAGCGTGCGGTTCCAGCTAGCACTGCCTAGGGGTAAGTGCCCGCCCCCGTCAGCAGGTCTTGTTGTAGTCTGCGGCATTGGGTATTCATTATATTTTGTGACTACAGTGTCTGCATGTGTTTATTTTGTGTGTGCACAGTGTGCACTGTCCTGCTAGTTCTTTATATGGCATGTTTTAGTGTTAGAGCAGCGGTCTAGGAACCGCTTGCCTTGACTGTGTTTAGTCTTTTGTGGACCTTTAAATTTTAACCCTTGTGTTTTTATTATATTGAATAAATTTGCCTATATACACCTGGTGTTGTGTCATCATATTGCCGGTCTGCATTTATGTATACACCTTATATCAATAGAGCACAGCTCTTTATATCTTGTTATTAACCCCCGGTGCGCTCTGTGCGCTTTTCTGATTTTGTTTTTGGGACTCCTTAATTGGAGCCCCCTTTAGGAGCGTTTAGAGGAGACGCTCAAGCACGGATAGCAGCAAGGGGGGACCTATACTTTCGTACGGCTCGAGCACGGAAGTTCATCTATACTAGACTTACGAGGAGCTTACAACCTAGTAATAATTTGACAGGGTGGAAAAAAGCGTTTAACACCTGGGACGGACATTACAAATACCTTGTCATGTCATTCGGAATTTGTAACGCCCCGCGGTATTCCAGGACTTTGTCAACGAGGTTTTTAGAGATCTTCTCGGTCAATACGTCATTGTCTATTTAGATGATATACTTATATTCTCCAAGACCGCACACGAGCATCCTGGCCATGTCAAACAGGTACTCCAACGTCTGCGGGAGAATCGCCTCTTCGCAAAATTGGAGAAGTGTCAGTTTTACCAGACTACGACGTCCTTTCTAGGCTACATCATCTCCGACACAGGTCTGTCCATGGACCAAACTAAAGTGAAAGCGCTTATAGATTGGCCTCTTCCCACAACCCTGAAAGCCATACAATGGTTCCTTGGCTTCGCCAACTACTATCGGAGGTTCATACAGAACTTTTCAGCGGTAGTAGCGCCCATTACGGCATTGACGCAGAAAGGAGCTGACCCAAAACTGTGGCCTCCTGCAGCCATTCACGCTTTCGAGAAGCTGAAAAAAGCCTTTGTATCATCCCCTGTGCTCATACATCCTGATCCTGGGTTACCCTTTCCCGTTGAGGTCGACGCTTCTGATGTCGGAGCCGGAGCACTGTTGTCCCAAAGGAAGACTCCACAAGCCAAACTACACCCGTGTGCCTTCTTTTCCAAGAAGTTCTCGCCCGCTGTACAGAACTATGATGTTGGCAACCGGGAGCTATTGGCCATCAAAATGGCCTTGGAGGAATCGAGACATTTGCACGGGGGCAATGAAAATCCTGTTATTATTCTGATGGACCATAAGAATCTTCTTTACATTGAAGGCGCACATTGCTTAGGGTCAAGACAAGCCCGATGGTCACTTTTTTTCTCTTGCTTCAATTTCATTATTTCATATTTACAATGGTTTAAAAACGTGAAGGCAGTGCTCTCTCTCACCAATTTCTCGTGGAAGACAAGGCTGAGGACCAAGAAGAAACCATACTTCCCCCATCTTGTATAATTCCCCACCAACACTTTTGATGCTTTAGAAGACACCACGCAAGGTCAGCCGGATATTCCAGAGGGTCTCGAGGTTCCAGATGGACGCCTTTACACCGCACCAGCGTATCGCAGAAAGGTGCTGGAATGGGATCACTCATCTAAAAGCTCCTGACACCCAGGAACAAGGAGAACTAAAGACCTCCTGGAATGGACCTTTTGTGACCAGGGATACGTAAGGACATAAAGGAATTTGTCATTGCATGTCCGACATGTGCCCAAAACAAGTCCCTCTGTAACAGGCCATCAGGGTTACTGCAATCCCTCCCGATTCCGGAGCACCGATGGACTCATCTTTCCTTGGATTTCATCGTGGAATTACCCGTATCCAAAGGCAGGATTACAATTCTGTTGGTGGTCGACCAGTTTTCCAAGCAGGCCCATTTCATTCCCCTCAAGGGTCTACCCAAAGCCCTCGAATTATCTGAAATTTTAATCAAGGAGGTCTTTTGTCTTCATGGGGTACCACAAGTTATTGTGTCGGACCGAGGATCTCAATTTATTTCTAAATTCTGGCGGGCCTTTTGAAAACAACTCGGGATTTCTCTTCATTTCTCTTCCGGCTATCATCCTCAGACTAATGGTCAGACGCAGCGGACAAACCAACCACTTGAACAGTTCATCCGCTGCTTTATTTCGGATACCCAGGACAACTGGACTGATCTCTTGCCTTGGGCCGAGTTCTCCCACAACAATCACCGTAATGAGTTTATTCAAGACTCACCCTTCTTTACCAACTTCGTCTTCCATCCCTCGGCTCTCCCTACCGCAGGACCTAGATCCGGGGTACCAGTAGTGGATTATAGGATTCTGCTTCTGCAAGCCTCTTGGGGAAGATTCAGCAAAATCTTAGAAGGGCAGTCTCTCTGCAGAAGAAACAGGCTGACCGGCATCGTCGTGAGACACCAACACACTCCAGGGCAAAAGGTATGGCTGTCCATGAAAAATATTTGTTTGAAGGTTCCCACTGCAAAATTGGCATCCAGGTTTATTGGCCATTTCCCGTTATCAAGAAGGTCAATCCTGTGACCTATCATCTGCGGTTGCCAGCATAGATGAGGATTCCTTCGGTCTTCCATATCTCCCTACGCAAGCCATCCATCCAGGATTCCCTGTTCCCTGCGTCGACGTCTCCCCCTGAGCCTCTCCTGGTCGAGGGCCAGCAGGAATTCGAGGTACAGACTGTCCTGGACTCCAGGTTATCCAGAGAAACACTTCCATTGGAGGGGCTTCGGTCCTGAGGAGTGCTCGTGGATCCCGTGAACAACTCCATGCTCCAAGGCTCGTTCGGGCCTTCCACCACAGGTTTCCCTCCAAGCCATCCCTGGGATGCCCGGAGGTCGCCCCTGAAGGGGGGGAGGGTACAGTAAGGATTGGCCTTTGGTCCCGCCCTCGTGATGCATCCCGTGAAGCCTCAGGTGACACGCCCCCATACAGGCAACGCGCAAGCACCACACTACTCCTGCCAGTATTGGGCTTAGGCCCCGCCCCTGCGACGCATCTCACGTCGCCACGGAGAATCTTCCTCGCGCACCTACGCGCCGACATCGCGTCACAAGGAACACAAAAGGGGTTAATTCTATCTCCAATTTCCCCACACCTGCAGCACACTCCGTCCCTGCTTACCAGTGGACAGAATATGTCTAATGGCTCATCCCTCACAGCCTGGTGCTGCCCTGCGATTGGCTGCCACTTCCTTATATGCTCAGCCAGTTCTCCTCCAAGTTGGATGAGCATAACCTTAGTGTTGTACCTGTGCTTGCCTCAAGCAACCTTGCCTTGTCTCCTGCCTGCTGCTTTTTGTTGTACGTGACCCTTGCTTGTTCCTGGACCTCTGATTTCTCTGACCCTTGACCGCGGCTTGTATTTGGACCCCAACCTTCAGTATTCCTGGACCCTGGCTAAGCACTATGACCATCTGACTTCTCCAACACCAGACCACGGCGAGTTTCACGACCATTATAACCTCTCCTACCCTGACCCGGCTACACGACTACGACTCTGCAATCCAGACGCGGTTGTGCGGTTGTTGGTTCATGTATTCAAACATCCACACCTCAGTGGCTCATTTGTCCGCTACAGTATATGACAGTAATGTACACTTTGTGCACTGTCCTATTTTCGTCTTTACATATTGTCTACCAGAAGTCTGGTTATACTGTAACACCTATATTCTTATATTGTCCTTGAGTATTTCCTTTTTCTCACATTCCACAACTTTCTACAACTTCAGCAGTTTTATCAAAGCCTATCTCAAGATAAGTCTAGCAAGACAAAATGGAGTCTGGGTCACATGATCCCATCAAGAAACCCCCCCTCAGTGTCTTTGGAATTCTTTATCGGAGACTTAGCAGAAGATCTTTCTAGGACTCGTGTGATTCAGCAATCAGACTTCTGGGAGTACCTACAAATGACTTCAAGTTATTGAACAAATATAAATGAATGATAACATTAGCAGCATTAATACAAATAGCAATACAATGATAAACATTATGTAACCCCTCCTTGCCCAGCTCTTACTAAGGAGGGTCACAGGTGTGTGAGGTAGTGAGATAATATTGGTGTAGACTCTCAAACCTTTTTCCCAGGGTGCTAGTGTTCGGGCTGGCTGGTTCATAAAGCTGGTAAGAAGGGCGTTAGGGACTTTGTGTGACAGACAGGTTTCTTTTATTGAGACAAGACATTGCTTCATACATACTTCTTCCCTGGGTACCAGGTAACTTCCCAGGGAGGCCTAAATCACCTTCCCTTGCCCACGGTTATGGGAAACTGCACTTCTATAGCTTCAGTGATTTGGAGTCACTCCCAGGTACTTTCCTAGACTTTGTATAGGGGTGTACTTCTAACCAAGTTCCCATCTACCTATCATCCTTACGCTGACCTAGAAATCTTCACTGTAGCAACCTGGTGTGCATATTGTAAGAGTTGTGACATTTCATAGGAACCCTGGTTTAGGGATCCCATGTCTTGGGCTGTCATGCACGTTCCCCTTGAAGGAAAGATAGCAGCTATGGCATCTTCATAAGATATTAGGGGCACTCTCTAGCTTGGGTACACTCTTCCCTTACTGAAAAACAACAAAAGGTGAAAGGACATTTTTCATTTAAAATTAAACATTAATGACACACTAGTAACACCATACACTTAACACAATGGGACGCTTCACTTCTGGTGTCCTCAGGAGCCTGGGGTCTGGAAGCTTCTACAGCTCTCGTTATACCCCTGAGTGATGTCACTACTCTGCCTCTGTAACTGGGCAAGATACAAACATCCTTAACCAATCAGGATCTACCTATTTCAGGTGACCGTCCCAGTAAGTTCTAGAACTAAGAAGGGGCTGGTCACCTGACAGGCACTGCTCTGGCAACATAACTGGTCACCTGAAATATGTTACATGGAATAAGCTATATAGAATTAGTTACAGTCAGCTGGGGCCTTTCCTAAACATTAACCTGTTAATGTCCTATTAACCCCTTCTATGGGCAATAGTAATACCACTAGGGGGTTACAATTATAAAATGTAACAGTCCTATCCCAATACCTTTTTGTGTTCTCCATTTAAATAGAGAGGCCAACCATGACACATTCTCATTGTCATACTCTTTCCTGATAGATAACAGTTATTTTGTGTTATGATGAAAGATTACCCTGCCTTCTCCTAATTCTTTATTTCCATTCACCTCTAACCAGGCCTCTCATGTGGCAGGCGTGAATCATACCACTGAACCACCAATGCATTTATTAACTATACTTGGCTCTTTCTAGAAAAATAAATATATATACTTGATAAAATTTACCACTGTTGGGATTTGAACTCATGTTTGTCACGTAGAAAACAAATGAGCCACCAATGAGGAAAGTAATGTACAGTATGTGCAGTGATCTCATGGGGTCGCTCTAACTGCACAGGGAACAAGCGCTGGGGATGGGTGTAGGGAGTTGACTTGCATCCCCCTCTAGTTCTCTGATGATAAGTTGACTCCCTATTTTGATCCCTGAAGGAGTTTGTGAAGATTATAGAGAATTCTCTGAGGATGGGGTACCAGGAGGTACTCGGCTTTGGTCCCAAGTTCACATACATGCTACACCTCAGCAAGTGGTATCAGGAGAACTTACAGACGGGGACAATAAGGAGGATGAGGGTACGGCCCGTCTTCCGATCATCAATCTTGATGCCATCAGAGCTCAGGTGAGAGGGACAGACTAAAAACTCTTTTCTGTCTGTATCACTTTGTCACCCTGCGGGGGGAGGGACAAATGCATAGCTCTTTTCTGTCTGTCACTGTGTTACCCTGCAGGGGGAGGGACAGGCTCATAGCTCCCTTCTGTCTATCACTTCTATCACTGTCACGCATGCAGAGGGTGGGGTGGGGCAGACTCATAGCTCCCTTCTGTGTGTGTCATCCTGCGGGGGGTGGGACAGACTCATAGCTCCCTTCTGTCTATCACTGTCACCCATGCAGGGGAGGGGGCAGACTCATAACTCCCTTCTGTGTGTGTCATCCTGCGGGGGGTGGGACAGACTCATAGCTCCCTTCTGTCTATCACTGTCACCCATGCAGGGGAGGGGGCAGACTCATAACTCCCTTCTGTCTGTGTCATCCTGCGGGGGGAGGGACAGACTCATAGTTCCTTTCTGTCTGTCACTGTATCACCCTCCGGGGTGTGTGGCAGACTCACAACAATAATAACATCATCAACATTTGGGCATTGATTTAACTGAAAGTGAATTATTATTTCTTAACAAAGACTTAAACTTACCCCCCCCCCCATCAGAGAATTTCAAATTATTTGAAACTGTAATAGATTTACAGAAATGTATTAGAAAATTGGTACAGAAGAAATTTTTCCGAGCCAATAAAAATATTACACAAGAGATCACCAATGATGTCACGGATGCGAGTCTGGCTACTCCTTCTTTTTGGTGGCCTCCCTCGCCTCCTACAGGGACACAAGGTACTATCTCTGATTTCTGTGCTTTACAAGACATAAACAGCCTATTTGAAGATGGATGTCTGATAATGACACTGATGATAATACTCCCTTCTTGTTGAGCTCAGTACATTCAGGGTTTAAAAACAAATCTGTGTTTAACCTCTCTCACGTAAAGGTGCCACATATTAAGACTTTCGAAAAACTTGTTGAGCATGATTTACACACTGGCTAAGGGGTTTAGATTTTCTCCATGTTGTCATTTCAATATGACAAAGGAGGAACAATCTAAATTAAAAACCCTCAATAATAATAGAAATATAGTGATCAACAATGCTGGCAAGGCTGAAGCTATAGTCGTTCAGAACATCGAAGACAATAGTATGGAAGCCCATAGACAATTATCAGACTGTAATTCCTATCAAACTTAAGGGTGACCCAACCAATGTGTTTTCATCTCAGCGCAAAAACATTTTGGATCTTGGAGTTATACTCTAGGTATTGAATGACAAAGAACGAGCATTTTTGTTTGTCCCCAATCCTGTGATTCCCATTTTTCACCATTTCCCAAAGATTCATAAGTCTCTTACTTGCCCTTCTGGCAGGCCAATTATAGCGAGCATTGGATCTTTGGGAGATGGTCTTTCCAGGTATATCGACTATTTTTTGCAACCTTGGGTACACAAGTTACCATCTTACTTAAGGGACTCCACGGATCTTCTTAATGCTCTTGATAATTTCACATGGTCACATAAGTACACTTGGGTTACACTGGATGTCACTTCACTTTACACTATTATCGATCACAAACGAGGCATTTCAGCTATACAGCACTTTTTAGGCACTTCACATATTTCACTTGCATAAAATACATTTATTGTAGATTCCATTTTATTTCTTCACACACATAATTATTTTCTATTTGACAAACATTATTACTTACAGCAACATGGCACGGCAACGGGCACATCATTTGCACCATCATACGCAAATGTATTTATGGGACACTGGGAACAAACATACATTTACAGTAATCACAACAAGTATCAGCACAATATTTTTATCGGAGATACATTGATGACCTTATTTTAATTTGGCAAGGTGGTACTAGACTATTGGGAGAATTTGTGGGGTCCTTGAATTGTAACAATTGCAATTTAACCTTTATTGATACGGCTCATATACAACATATCACTTACCTGGATCTATTGCTGTTTATCAATATGGAGGGCATTGTACAGAGCGAAAATTCGAGGAATGCTTTCTTGAAAGCTAGTAGTAGTCACCCAGGTCCTTTATTAGGGGATCTGGTCTATTACTGAGTCATTCATTGAGCAATCCAGAGATCTTGCTCTGAGATTTCAGCAATGGGGTTACAGGCCGAATGACATACAAACTGCCTTCGAGAAGGCCTTCTTTAGATTGAGATCTGATCTACTGAAAATTAATCTCAACACTCAAAACAAAAAGATTGAAAATGTTGAGGATAAGACACTCTTATTCATAACCCAATACAATAGGAATACTGATGATATTAGATCTATCGTCATGAAACATTGGGATATACTTCAGTTAGATTCAGATCCCAAACCCTTTGTTCACAACAGTGCCAAATTCATTTAAAAAAAGACTAAAACACTCTCCACATATCTTTCACCAAGTTTATTCAGATTGCCTACCCAACAGACCAGAGGTTTCCACAAATGTGGATATTGTAGTGTTTGCAATTATGCTAGACCCATCAAGTCTATTTAATCAAGAGTTACCAAGAATACATACACAATTAAAACGCTAATCACATGTAACACAAATGTTGTTGTTTAAATTCTTAGATGTGATTGCGGTAAGAATTATATTGGTCGGACAATTAGGCCTTTGAAAGTACACATAATGGAACACCTGAGGTCCATTAAAAACAAAGACCAAAGGTTTCCTGTCTCACAACATTTTTCTGATTGCAATAAAAGTGATTTTAAAACATTTTCACTCAGTGCAATTAAACAGATTCCTCTTCAGGAAGGGGAATCGTCAGAGCATCCTCAACCAAAGAGAGATGTTCTGGATCTTTTCATTGAATACACTTAGTCCAACCCAGAATTAATACCGACTGGGAATTGAAACATTTCTTATAATTAATGTTTTAGATCATATGATCGTATATTATATATATATTTGAGAAAACGAAGAGATGACTCCTGCTACAAACCAAAAAAATGAATTGTACCACAGTGTAGAGGGAGAGGGGGATTGGCCCGGTATTAAAGGGGTTACACCCCATATGGCCACCCCCTGACCTCACCAGGGAGGCAAGGGGTTAACTGGACTGCGGTCCAGGGATGTGGTTTTTCCCTTGCTACAACATGAAAATGTGTGTTCCCCTGTTACAATGTATTATCCCCATGTAAGGGTCTGCACTACACACACACTGGGATCCATCCGGGAGGATAAGGGTTAATAGTTAGATAGTGATTATAGCCCTTTGTTCAATGTTCCCGCCTTTTCAGGCACCATTTTGCAGAGTCCCATAGGCCACCATTGGAGCTCCATTCATTTCAATGGCGGATAGAGCGGTTTTGGACCGGTTTCCCTCGAAGACCAGAAGGTGGCGTCCGAGAGGAGGAGCGGCGGTTTCCCATTGTAAGTCAATGGGCCCATTGACTTCAATGGGGATTCCTCGATGCCGTCTTCCAGGAACGAGTTGGCAGCCATCCAAACCACAAAACCGCCACAGGGGAAACATTGTCTGAAAAAGAGTTTGATCACTATTAGTCCAAGTTCAATGACAAGTGGCATGGGAATCTTAGGTTCTAGGGCACCCAGGAATAAAGTTCTTTTTGCCCCTAGCCCCTAGGCCTCCCCACACTTGAACATCACCAGGTCCAAGAATCCAGGAACCCCAGAAAGGGTCACGCTAGCCAAACGGGCCACGCCATTGACTTCAATGGCAGAGAGAAGAGCAGCGCGAGAAAACGGCTAAGTCCGAAACCATGAAAAAGGTAAGCCCATATCTCCGGTTCTGGAAGGATCAGAGGGCTGGGATTTGGGTCGCATGAAGCCACGATTCCGACATGAATGCATGACCATTTCCAACCCTCTCCGACCAACCAGACGGAGTGTGGGCGACAATAAAGATCAGTGTTTTCCCCATAGACATCAATGGCGGCAGTTTCCCCATTGAAAGGCTATGGCGGAGAAATCCCATTGACTTCAACGGCGGAGATGCTCCATTAAAAGTCTATGGCGGAAGATCCCGTTGATGTAAATGGGAAAAGAGTGAAAAACCGAGATTTATTTTAAAGCAGAAAATCCTGTGATTAAGAAATAAAATGTTTTAACTATATTTGCGTATCTCCGGTTCTGAGGGTCGCAGCGGGCTGAAACTTGGCCACTGTGGCGAGTCACTTCCGGCATGAAGAACTGGGTAGTTTCGACCCGCTGGGCCCAACAGAACCGGTTATTTTAATATGTCTTTATATTAGAAAGTATACTGGGTTTCAAGGCGAGGATAAAAGCCCGCGAAGTTTCCTGACATCTGTGGAATGCAAATGATCAGAGGGACAACTTATTGTCAGGAAACAGACCCCTGATCAAAGACTCATCCTCCCCAATTGTATACATTAGGGCGGAGAAGTGCAGAGCTTGAGTGGTTTGTAAGTGCCATAACTGACACTTACAAACAAAGAGTATCCTGACCAGATACCCCATCTGGTAGACTAACTGGAGCCCCTGACCTGGGTGTGGGGCTACAGAAATCAGATCCCCAGGGTCCCAGTACGCATGTGCCATCTAGCTGGGGGGCATGGGTTAACAATGTTCCCACGTTAGAGATTGGGTGCAGATAATTGTTCTCCAATAGTCTGCACTCAATAGTAAGGATAGGGCTGAAAAGATATATAAACTGATGTCAGCCCTACCGTCTTTGTCTTCTTTATATCAACTGATTCATGCCTGATTGCTGGAGAATTGATATTTGATTACTTCTTCATTCCAACCCCTAAGTAAGTGTTACCTTCTTGTTTGTTAATTGTATTGTTGTGTTCACCTATCTCAGGAATAAATATACTTTATTATATCTAAGCCTCGTTCAGTTCAACCCAGTTATTTGGTGTATTTTATATCTTGTCATAAGTTACCGTGACAAGCTTATAATAAACTGGTGGCAGCGGCGGGATCGAACTGAACCTGTATTACAGTTTACTGCGGGACATTGTAATACAGTGGGAACTTGAGGTGAATTGCGAGTTCCTGGGACTAAAGATATTGAACACACAGTTGTGCAACATTTAACACAAGTTGTAACACCACCTCACCTCACTGTTCCGACTGAACATCTATCAGCCTTGAACCATGAGCGAGGGTGCCGGCTCATCTAACGTCTGGACCCGCGCTCAGCTACGGGAAAAGTGCAGAGAGTATGACCTGCCCACGGAGGACCAGGATGCCGAACAGATAATAGATGCGATCAGGGCACACGAAGCCCGGCTTGCAGGGCCCCAGGGAATGGCTCAGCTCGCCCTTGTGCAACCACCCGGCGAGCAGGGAAGGGACCCAGCACCGGGGCGGCAGAATCCCGGGGAGGGAGCGGGAGCACTTCCCGGGAGCAGTGCAGCTGAAGGGGTACTGGTTACTGCGGCTAGCAGTCCGTTCACCCCTGAAATGCTGGCACGGATTACTGCGTGAGGTGACAGAGGGACACCGGAGGAGCGGCTGCAGTTTATCACTATGGCAGTGAACAGACCCGCTTATTGCCCCCCTGCCCACCTCGACAGAGATGCTCTCAAACTGGACCATCACAGCCTCACCAAGTTCGTGGAAGGTACTGATCAGATCGACAGTTTCTTAAAGAACTTTGAAATGCAGTGCCGGCGGTACAAAGTGCTACCCCAGCACCGGGTCGCACGTTTGGACCCCTTGCTGTCCGGCTTGGCTAAGCAGACGATGAGGGCGCTGCCAGAGGAATATGCTGACGACTACGATCACTTAAAAGAGCTGTTATTATTTCAATATGGTCTCAACCCTGAAGCCTACCGGGGCAAACTCCGGCTGGAAGAGAGACAGCCCCTGGAGTTTTATGTGACTTACGTGACCCGCATGGCCCTGCATGGGCTCAGATGGGTGGAGGGCTATGAGGCCAAGACTTACCAACTCCTGCTGGGTCTGATTTTCCAGGAGCAGCTCATGCAGCAGTGTCCGCCGGCAGTGAGGGCTTGGGTGTACGACAAAAAGCCCAAGACTTACCAGGAGGCGGCGAGACTCGCAGATGATTATGTCGCCAGCCGGGTGCTGATGCCCGCCAAAGCAGCAGCCAAAGTGGCGGCGGCCCCAGCTAAAAAGACTATCAGTACTCCCCAATTGACTCAGAAGCCGCCTGTGGGCAGCAGTCCACCGTAGTCGGGAGAGCTCCAGCACGAGAGCTGGTGCTTCAACTGTAACCGCACTGGTCACATCCGACCAGATTGCCTGGAACCCCTGCATTCTGGCGGACCCCATCAGGGGCAACGCACCCCAGCTTCGAAGCCGGTAGCCCGCGTGCGGGTGGCTTCCAAAGAATCCGGACCAGTCATGGAAACAACTCCCAGCGAGATGTCCCATGCCACGCCAGTCCCGATTTCCTCAGTGCCTACAGCCAGGAGCGGAGGACATCTCAGCGCAGCCCTGCAGCAGACGGATGGCCGGAGCAGACACCTCACCCCGGTCACAGTCGGTGACCATCAAGCAGTCGGCTTGATGGATTCAGGTGCTGCAGTGACCCTGGTCCGACCTGATATGGTCCGGCCAGAGGAATTGCTCCCAGGACCTGGGATGCAGATCACTGTGGCCGACGGAGAGCCACGTTTCCTGCAAATTGCCAGGATCTTTTTGGATTGGGGGGAGGGACAGGGTGCGCAGGAGGTGGGGGTTTTGCCTGGTTTGGTTGCCGAGGTTCTTCTTGGCAACGATCTGTGACCGATGACCTGCACCTATGACCGGGTGCCAAGACCCGCTGCGGTGGCGGCAGTCACCTGGAGCCAGACCGCGGCAATGGCAGCGGCTCCAGTCCCCCGGCCTTTGGGACTAACAATAGCGGAGGGCGCTGAGGAGCCCGGGGAGGTAAGCCAGGATCAGTTGCAAGCACAGACTGACTTACTGTGTCCCCTCACCATTACCCATTCCCCTGTCAATGACATGACTGGGGGGTGGCCAGAATTAGGAGCCCAGTTTAGGGAGCCAGTAAAGACAGACCCTACCCTGGCCGGCATGATACTTCGGGCGTCCGAGTCTCAGGCAGGGGAGGGCACTGAGCGGTGCCTGTGGCACCGGGAACTCCTGTATAGAGAAGCGGGGAACCCCAGGATAGAGGAGGGATTGACCGGTAAGCGACAGCTAGTAGTGCCCCAGGGGTACCGACAGCAACTGTTACGGGTAGCTCATTCTATTCCGTTAGTGGGACATTAGAGGGTCAACAGAACGTGAGCCCGGTTATTACAGCGTTACTACTGGCCGGGGGCATCCCGGGATGTGGGCACTTTCTGCCGCTCCTGTGATGCCTGCCAGCGGGTAGGTAAGGCGGGCGACCGTGTGAAGTCACCCCTGAACCCACTACCGGTAATAGGTGAACCCTTCCAGAAGGTAGCGATGGACCTTGTAGGACCCCTTATGATTCCTAGCAGGTCAGGGAAGCGCTACATCCTCACGGTGGTGGATTTTGCCACCCGGTACCCTGAGGCGGTAGCGCTCGGCACAATAGATGCCAAGACAGTTGCAGCAGCGTTGCTGAATATTTTTGCTAGGGTAGGTTTCCCTAGTGAGATCCTAACCGATCAGGGGTCGCAGTTCATGAGTGAACTGTTACATTGTCTCTGGGATGCATGCGGTGTACAGCACCGGCGCACTACCCCTTACCATTCCCAGACAAACGGATTATGTGAGAGGTTTAACGGTACCCTGAAGCAGATGCTTCTGACCTTCATAGAGGTGGAGGGGAAAGACTGGGAGATTAATTTACAGCACTTGCTGTTTGCCTACCGTGAGGTACCGCAGGAATTTACAGGCTTTTCCCCCTTCGAGCTACTATATGGCCGCAGGGTACGTGGACCTCTGGACCTATTCCGGGAGGGATGGGAAGGGGAGGCTACTGATGCTTCAGTGATCCAGTATGTAGTAGATCTCCAAGACCGGTTAGAGATGCTCATGAGGGTGGCCCAGGACCAACTCAGGGCCGCTCAGACCAAGCAGAAGCGATGGTATGACCGGAATGCCCGTAGCAGGGAATTCATCCCAGGACAGCAGGTGCTTGTTCTCAAACCCACTCGGGAGAACAAGCTGATGGCTGCCTGGTCGGGACCGTACCCGGTCATCCAAAAGGTGAATGAGTACAACTATGTTACAGGTAGAGCCAGAGAGGCATAAGACATATCACATTAATATGTTGAAAGAGTACAGAGCACCGAGTATGGGAGCAGTGATGGCAATTTGTAGCCCACTGCTGGAGGATCCGGCGAGCAATGCTCTGCCTGATCTCCTAGGGGAGGCTTGGCAGGGAAACACTGTAGAACAGGTGGAGATAGGGGGCAGTTAACTGCTAGGCAGAAGGGAGAAGCCAGGGACATTCTAGCTAAGTATAGGGCTCTCTTTACTGACATGCCAGGGAAAACGCACCTCACAGAACACCAGTGGACACAGGGGACCTGCTACCTCTGCATAAGCACGCTTATAGAGTGTCAGCAGAGGTCAAGACCAGCATAGAAAGGAGATAGAGGAGATGCTGACCCTAGAGGTAATTACCCCGTCCCAGAGCCCTTGGGCAAGTCCGGTAGTCCTGGTTCCTAAGAAGGACAAGACTACCCGGTTTTGTGTGGACTAGCGCTTGCTCAACGTTGGGACAGTTTCAGATGCCTATCCCATGCCCCGCATGGATGAGTTACTGGATGAACTCGCGGGGGCAAAATATCTGACCACCATGGATTTGAGCAAAGGCTTATGGCAAATCCCACTGACCCTGGAGGCTGGGGAGAAGTCAGCATTCATCACCCCAAGTGGCCTCTATCAATTCTTAGTGATGCCATTTGGGATGAAGAATGCCCCGACTACCTTCCAACGCCTGGTCAATCGTTTACTGGAAGGGATGCAGAGCTATGCCAGGGCTTACTTAGATTACATTGCTGTCTTTAGTTCCTGGGAATCTCACTTAGGACATGTAGCTGCGGTGTTAGCTAGAATTAGGGAAGCTTACCTTGAAGCCTACCAAGTGTATGATCGGGATGGCAGAGGTCCTGTACTTAAGGCACAGGGTGGGTGGAGGGCACCTCAAACCAGAGCCAGCCAAGGTAGAAGCCATAGTTCAGTGGCCTGTTCCAAAAACCAAGAAATAGGTCATGGCATTTTTGGGCACCGCAGGGTACTATAGGAAATTTGTCCCACAGTACAGCACCGTGGCCAAACCTCTGACTGATCTGACCAGAAAGCAACTCCCTGTGCTTATCACCTGGACTCCTGCCTGTGAAACGGCATTTTAGGCACTGAAAACTGCGCTTGCTGGGGCCCCCATACTGGCTGCCCCGGACTACACCAAACATTTTCTTATACAGACTGATGCCTCGGACTTTGGCATTGGGGCTGTGTTAAGCAGGTGGGGGAAGACGGCAGAGAGCACCCTGTGGTGTACCTCAGCCGTTAACTGCTCCCCAGGGAGATGGCATATGCCACCATTGCGAAGGAGTGCTTGGCCATTGTGTGGGCACTCCAGAAGCTTCAACCCTATGTGTATGGGAGGGTTTCAAGGTCATCACAGACCACAGCCACATGAGTTGGCTACAGAGGGCATCAGGGGAAAATGCCAAGTTGCTAAGGTGGAGCTTGGCCCTGCAAGAATTTGAGTTCACTATCCAGCATAAGAAGGGTAGTGAAAAAGCAATGCGGGTGGACTTTCATGTCAGGACAATCCATCTGAGACTGAGTTCGTTAATGGTGCCAGCAGTGATCCACTCCCCGTGAGGGTCAGTGGGCCACAGGTCACCTATTAAGCAGGGGAGGTGTAGAGGGAGAGGGGGATTGTCCCAGTATTAAAGGGGTTACACCCCATATTGCCACCCCCTGACCTCACCAGGGAGGCAAGGGGTTAACTGGACTGCAGTCCAGGGATGTGGTTTTTCCCTTGCTACAACATGAAAATGTGTGTTCCCCTGTTACAATGTATTATCCCCATGTAAGGGTCTGCACCACACACACACTGGGATCCATCCGGGAGGACAAGGGTTAATAGTTAGATAGTGATTATAGCCCTTTGTTCAATGTTCCCGCCTTTTCAGGCACCATTTTGCAGAGTCCCATAGGCCGCCATTGGAGCTCCATTCATTTCAATGGCGGATAGAGGGTTTTGGACCAGTTTCCCTCGAAGACCAGCAGGTGGCGTCCGAGAGGAGAAGCGGCGGTTTCCCATTGTAAGTCAATGGGCCCATTGACTTCAATGGGGATTCCTCGACGCCGTCTTCTAGGAACAGCAGAAACATTGTCTGTAAAAGAGTTTGATCACTATTAGTCCTAGTTCAACGACAAGTGGCGTGGGAATCTTAGGTTCTAGGGCACCCTGGAATAAAGTTCTTTTTGCCCCTAGCCCCTAGGCCTCCCCACACTTGAACAACACTGGGTCCAAGAATCCAGGAACCCCAGAAAGGGTCGCGCTAGCCAAACGGGCCACGCCATTGACTTCAATGGCGGAGAGAAGAGCAGCGCGAGAAAACGGCTAAGTCCGATACCATGAAAAAGGTAAGCCCATATCTCCGTTTTTGGAAGGACCAGAGGGCTGGGATTTGGGTCGCATGAAGCCACGGTTCCGGCATGAATGCATGACCATTTCCAACCCTCTCCGACCAACCAGACGGAGTGTGGGCGACAATAAATATCAGTGATTTCCCCCATAGACATCAATGGCATCGGTTTCCCCATTGAAAGGCTATGACGGAGAAATCCCATTTACTTCAACGGCGGAGCTGCTCCATTAAAAGTCTATGGCGGCAGATCCCGTTGATGTAAATGGGAAAAGAGTGAAAAACCGAGATTTATTTTAAAGCAGAAAATCCTGTGATTAAGAAATAAAATGTTTTAACTGTATTTGCGTATCTCCGGTTCTGAGGGTCGCAGCGGGCTGAAACTTGGCCACTATGGTGAGTCACTTCCGGCATGAAGAACTGGGTAGTTTCGACCCGCTGGACCCAACAGAACCGGTTATTTTAATATGTCTTTATATTAGAAAGTATACGGGTTTCAGCCATCTGTGGAATGCAAATGATCAGAGGGTCAACTTATTGTCAGGAAACAGACCCCCTGATCAAAGACTCATCCTCTCCAATTGTATACATTAGGGCGGAGAAGTGCAGAGCTTGAGTGGTTTGTAAGTGTCATAACTGACACTTACAAACAAAGAGTATCCTGACCAGATACCCCATCTGGTAGACTACCTGGCGCCCCTGACCTGGGTGTGGGGCTACAGAAATGAGACCCCCAGGGTCCCAGTATGCATGTGCCATCTAGCTGGGGGTATGGGTTAACAATGTTCCCATATTAGAGATTGGGTGCAGATAATTGTTCTTCAATAGTCTGCACTCAATAGTAAGGATAGGGCTGAAAAGATATATAAACTGATGTCAGCCTACCATCTTTGTCTTCTTTATACCAACTGATTGACGCCTGATTGCTGGAGAATTGCTATTTGATTACTTCTTCATTCCAACCCCTAAGTAAGTGTTACCTTCTTGTTTGTTAATTGTATTGTTGTGTTCACCTATCTAAGGAATAAATATACTTTATTATATCTAAGCCTCGTTCAGTTCAACCCAGTTATTTGGTGAATATTATATCTTGTCATAAGTTACCGTGTCACACAGTCAGAAAAATAAATAACTATATAACATAAAAACAAGGCGCCTGAAATAAACATTACAAATCTGACCATATATCAAATGTCCAGATAGATGCTTCTGTGATCTTCAGTGAGTCTAACGAGCAATCATATGTCATGAAAAAGAGAAAAAGAAAGAGGAAGACAAATCATAGCATATAATTGTTAGGTATATGAACTATACAAACTAACTTAGACTAACAACATATATCAACAAATAGTGATTTTTTTTGTGTTATATGTTTTGTTTCTGATTGTACTAACAAGTTTGTACTCGGCAGCCTGGCCCACATATATGGTTTATTTAAGTTATCACTTATTGTGGATATCTTACTAGGTAGTTATTAAGTTTTAGCGCTATATCAGAACAGAATGTATACCAAAGAAGGTACACTGAAGGATCCCCTTACAGGCGCACCGCAGACCTTTATAGTATAGATGGTCAGGGGTGGATGTAGTGAATAGAATAAACTTTATTTAATAACAATGTAGAAGTGTAGTTAAAACAGTATATAGTGCAGTACCATATACTTAAATAAAAGATAGACAGTGATGTTTATACAGCTCCGCCAAGCGTCTCGCTGAGCTCCTGGGCTCTGGTAAATGTAGTATCGTAACTACACAGGGTACCTATTGTCCTTCAAGTCACATGTACCGTGATAAAGGTAAGTAATACGTGATGGTATGTTAACATACACGGTACGATCACTTATGAGAATTCCCCTAGATCTCTACTAGGTGTGTAGAGTGGATAATGGGGTATGTGATCAAGGTAATTTGTATTTGGACAGCTGTGTCTATGCATAGGAGTAACATACACCTTGAACTGTGTTTTTATAGGACAGTTTGTCAAGTGTTCAGTGTGCTGAAACAGGGGCTGATACTCCAAGATCTTGAATATAGTATTTTATTGGTTGGAATATTGCCTATGGATCGAGGTGGTGCTTAGTGACCCTGACTATGTATTAGACCTGTCACATATACAATCATAGACATATAGGTGTTAGTGCTCCTAATATAGCTGTGTAGAGAGGGCAATGTTATGTCAACAGTACTGCTTCCCTAGGTAACTCAATAGGCATTCACACTGTGTCCATTTAGCATACCCACGGAGTATGTGGACCGCGCATGCGTCGTACGTGGTACTCAGTATGTCCCTGAGATATTCTCGTAGATATGGGCTGCACATGCGCCGAAGCTGGACTCTATCCTGTCTGTTCTCGGCGACTAGTTCAGAGGTAGGTGGTGGGCACATAAAACACTTGGTGTATTGTGCTAAGTTTAATGGTAGTATAGGACATTGATGTATATCATTATCCAATGTTTAAATACCAGGAGGCCACACGCCTAAAATCCTCGTATGGTACGAACTGCGCATGCGTCACAGACGGAGCTACTGGGTGCTATGGTAATACCCTATTGGGTGCAGAATGCGCATGCGCCAAAACGGGGGCTATGCTAGTGGTGAACGGTGTGTAAAGCGATAATATTGGAAGTAGTAAAGGACACGATTGAAGCTGTATTGAGTAGGGTAAAATAAAATCCAAGCGTCAGTAAGGCTGCTGGCTGTAGCGGTATTACACAGGGAAAATCACACAAACTTTGGCGAAGGTTGGTGAGCTGTCAGTAGCGCATGTGTAGCGCGGTATGCTGTGGTAATTCGTACAATTTGGCCAGAAAAGTAGTGTAGATAGAGCCCTGAGGAGGCGCTTACTGCATAATTAACACAGTGGTGTGGGCTAATAGTAGATGCTAGCCAGAAAGCAAGTACTGCCCTGCGGCAGTACTAACACCTCTTTAAAAAGAGGGTCTTTTGCCGACTTTTTAACTAGCTCTGTCAGCTATCTCTAGCAGGTCTCTGAGAGCCCAGCTCTCCTATATAGCAGCATCGAATTGTTACACCCAATTAAAGAGGTGTTAGTACTGCCGCAGGGCAGTACTTGCTTTCTGGCTAGCATCTACTATACTATACTATATTATACTACCATTAAACTTAGCACAATACACCAAGTGTTTTATGTGCCCACCACCTACCTCTGAACTAGTCGCCGAGAACAGACAGGATAGAGTCCAGCTTCGGCGCATGCGCAGCCCATATCTACGAGAATATCTCAGGGACATACTGAGTACCGCGTACGACGCATGCGCGGTCCACACACTCCGTGGGTATGCTAAATGGACACAGTGTGAATGCCTATTGAGTTACCTAGGGAAGCAGTACTGTTGACATAACATTGCCCTCTCTACAAAGCTATATTAGGAGCACTAACACCTATATGTCTATGATTGTATATGTGACAGGTCTAATATATAGTCAGGGTCACTAAGCACCACCTCGATCCATAGGCAATATTCCAACCAATAAAATACTATATTCAAGATCTTGGAGTATCAGCCCCTGTTTCAGCACACTGAACACTTGACAAACTGTCCTATAAAAACACAGTTCAAGGTGTATGTTACTCCTATGCATAGACACAGCTGTTCAAATACAAATTACCTTGATCACATACCCCATTATCCACTCTACACACCTAGTAGAGATCTAGGGGAATTCTCATAAGTGATCGTACCGTGTATGTTAACATACCATCACGTATTACTTACCTTTATCACGGTACATGTGACTTGAAGGACAATAGGTACCCTGTGTAGTTACGATACTACATTTACCAGAGCCCAGGAGCTCAGCGAGACGCTTGGCGGAGCTGTATAGACATCACTGTCTATCTTTTATTTAAGTATATGGTACTGCACTATATACTGTTTTAACTACACTTCTACATTGTTATTAAATAAAGTTTATTCTATTCACTACATCCACCCCTGACCATCTATACTATAAAGGTCTGCGGTGCGCCTGTAAGGGGATCCTTCAGTGTACCTTCTTTGGTATACATTCTTTTCTATTCTATACATCCCTAGGCAGCACGCATTCACCAACAAGGGGTTAGAGCGAGGTCTCTCTCTATTATATTAGCGCTATATCACTAATTTTTTCACTCCGAAAAATAAGCTAAAGCTAAAATAAGCTACTGACGGTGCTGGGGCTTTTGTGACAATTGAGACAAAAAAAAGAAAAGAGACAGAAAAGTATCCCACAAAAAGCACTCGGATACGCAAAAAATACAAATGTATTAAGTAACACATCACATACAGTATAAACTAGTTAAAGCAGTCCCTAGTGCCTACAGTATATGAATATACAGATACAAATACCCTTAATATTCCTGAGCAACCTAATGCTGAAAGAAATGGGAGCAATCACTGACTCTAATGAAAAAATGGGGATGGGGTTTACAATAAACTCCCCTCACCAATATGACTGACTGGTCTGTGCAAAATAACCCTAGAGCAAAACAACTCCTCTAACTGATCCTGATCAAACAGAATTACACCAGGGGATAGAGAAACATAGGTGCTGATGACACAAAGGTAATGTGCTGTATAGGACAGTAAAGATCATCAAGAAGCATTAGCTGGAGTAGTGGGAACTGTCCATAGGTAAGCTGGTCAGAACAGCACAATACTGCATAAAAAGTCCATGCTTATAAATCGTGGATACATGATGTTACATTCTTTATGTTATATATGTGTGTGTGTGTGTGTGTGTGTGCGTGCGTGCGTGCGTGTGTGTGTGTGCTTTGTGTGAAAAATAAGTACACCCTTAATGCTTCCATAGGAATTAAGATGCTAAGTAGCAGACAGGATCTGCTTATCAAATGCCCTTGATTAATTGATCATCTGCAAGTGTGACCACCTCTATAAAAGCCAAAGTTTTAGCAGTTTGCTGGTCTGGAGTATTCATGTGTGTGTTAACACAATGCCAAGGAGGAAAGACATCAGCAATGATATTATAGAAGCAATTGTTGCTGCCCATCAATCTGGGAAGGGTTATAAGGCCATTTCCAAACAATTTAAAGTCCATCATTCTACAGTAAGAAAGATTATTCAAAAGTGGAAAACATTCAAGACAGTTGCCAATCTTCCCAGGAGTGGACGTCCCAGCAAATTCACCCCAAGGTCAAACCGTGCAATGCTCAGAGAAATTGCAAAAAAAACAAGAGTTACATCTTAGACTCTACAGGCCTCAGTTAGCATGTTAAATGTTAAAGTTCATGACAGTACAAAAAAAAACACTGAACAAGTATGGTTTGTTTGGAAGGGTTGCCAGGAGAAAGCCTATTCTCTCTAAAAAGAACATGGCAGCATGGCTTATGTTTGCAAAGTTGCATCTGAACAAACCTGAAAACAATGTCCTTTGGACAGACGAGACCAAAGTGGAAATGTTTGGCCATAATGCACAGCGCCACGTTTGGCGAAAACCAAACACAGCATATCAGCACAAACACCTCATACCAACTGTCAAGCACGGTGGTGGAGGGGTGATGATTTGGGCTTGTTTTGCAGCCACAGGACCTGGGAACCTTGCAGTCATTGAGTCGACCATGAACTCCTCTGTATACCAAAGTATTCTAGAGTCAAATGTGAGACCATCTGTACAACAGCTAAAGCTTGGCCGAAATTGGGTCATGCAACAGGGCAATGATCCCAAGCACACAAGCAAATCTACAACAGAATGGCTGAAAAAGAAAAGAATCAAGGTGTTGCAATGGCCCAGTCAAAGTCCAGACCTCAACCCGATTGAAATGCTGTGGCTGGACCTTAAGAGAGCTGTGCATAAACAAATGCCCGCAAACCTCAATGAACAGAAGCAACGTTGTAAAGAAGAGTGTGACAAAATTCCTCCACAAAGATGTGAGAGACTGATAAAGTCATACAGAAAATGATTACTTCAAGTTATTGCTGCTAAAGGTGGTTCTACAAGCTATTGAATCATAAGGTGTACTTAGTTTTTCACACATGGCTTCTCCATTTTTGGCTTTATTTTTGTTAAATAAATCATGACACGATGTAATATGTCATATGTTGTTGTTCATCTGAGGTTGTATTTAACAAATTTTATGACCTGCTAATTAACAGATGATTGTTATTATGTCCTGATATGTAAAACCATGGAATTCAAAGAGGGTGTACTTTCTTTTTTACATGACTGTATATATATATATATATATATATATATATATATAATATTTATATATATATACACATCTTAACCATGACTGTGCTTAAATCTGTGACCATGCAGCAAGCTTAAGCATATAGGGAACCATGTTAAAAATGGTTTTGAAGCAAAAGGTGACACTGTGTGCCCATTTGCATGTCATTTGCCAGAATCCCTTGCTGCAGTGGAAGCGCTGTGTGCTGGGTGATAATGGTGAAAGGCGGGGTTGCAGACCTGTCTAAGACATGCAAATGAGCATACAGGAATATTTCCATTTGCTATATGCTTTGCTGTGGAGGGTTTTTGTCACTTTTTTTTACCCACCATAACTTAACTAAGTGTGTGTGTGTGTGTGTGTGTGTGTGTGTGTGTGTGTGTGTGTGTGTGTGTGTGTGTGTGTGTGTGTGTGTGTGTGTGTGTGTGTGTGTGTGTGTGTGTGTGTGTGTGTGTGTGTGTGTGTGTATATATATATATATATATATTATATATATATATATATACATATACAGTTTATATATATATATATATATATATATATATATATATATATATATATATATATATATATATATATATATATAATACAACAAGACAAACTGCCTGCAACAGACTAAGCAAATAATGAGTACTTAAATTAGTAATATAATAACCACTAACGGTGCTAAGGACTAGAAGTAATATAACAATGAAAAGAAAAAGAAAAGCGTCCCAACTCAGCACTCAAGTATACTCAGAACAAATATCAAAGGAAATTATGATTTATTTAGCAGCACAAATAATCAAACATAAAATACAAAATATATTAAAACAAACCCTGACATCCTCCTGTGATAGAATATGTATCAGACAGGGGAAATCCCGTATGAAGATACTGATGGACTCCTAATACCCAAGGCAAGGGAAAAAAGCCTATAAGCACAAAATATATGTAGAACAAGGGGTTAACAATAACCCCTTGAACCTACAAGGCCGGCCTCACCCCTAGTAAATATAAAACCACACAGCAAGCATAGATAACACATGCACCAAATTGCCTAATACATGCTGATGTCAAATACATATATTATATACATACACCGTAAATGAAGTTGGTATAATCAAGGCAAACCAGGCACATTACCAAAATGAGACTGTTAGTATGGGATCAACAATGGTTAACAGTTAACATCAGTTACCATAGTCCATGATAACTGATGGTAACTGATGTGAACTGTTAACCATTGTTTATTCATTTTATATATATAGATATATATATATATGTATAGTTATTATTATACCCTGAGAGGGGAGGGACAGGCTCATAGCTCCCTTCTGTCTGTGTCATCCTGCGGGGGGAGGGACAGCCCTCTTCTGTCTGTGTCACCCTCCGGGGGGGGGGGGGGTGGGTTGGGTGGCAGACTCATAGCTCCTTTCTGTCTTTTTCACTGTGTCACCGTGTCACCCTCCAGGGGGGTGGACACAGACTCATAGCTACTTTCTGTCTGTGTCACTGTGCTACACTGCGGGGGGAGGGACAGACTCCCAGCTCCCTCCTCTCTGTGTCACTATGTCACCCTGCGGGGGGAGGGACAGACTCATAGGTACCTTCTGTCTGTGTCACTGTGTCACCCTCTCTCTTTCTCTAGGACTTTCTCCAAGTCTGAGAGTACTTCCTCCTCCCCATTTAACCCCTCACAGTGTCTCAGCGGTTCACAATTAGAGCATCGGTACCCAGAGACATGGCGCATTAATGGGTTCTCAGACTACGAAAAGATCCCCCTGAGATATGAGGACAGTGAGTTCCTTTTTGTATACAGCAACTTCCACCAGACAATGCTCGAATCCCAGTATATAATCCTGGAGATCTCCAGGACACAGAACTACTTCCAGTGGGAGAGATACACAAGGTGAGTAATGTAATCCTATAACAATACCCTATAGGTACCAGACAGTGACGGTGACACCCTGCGGTGACTGTGTGTATTTAGCAGGGTGTAGTCCCTATGGGTATCTGTAACGGTGACATCTTGCGGTCACTGCGTGTAAATAGTAGGGTATATTCCCTATGGGTATCAGTGACACCCTGCATTTAGGGTGTGTATATAGCAGGGTATATTCCCTATGGGTATCAGTGACGGTGACACCCTGTGGTCACTGTGTGTATATAGGAGGGTTTATTCCCTATGGGTATTAGTGATGGTAATTTCCTGTGGTCACTGTGTATACAGGAGAGTATATATCCTATGAATTATTTATAATGATCATCTCTAAATTATTAATACCAACATCTTCACACAGGAAGAGGGGTCACATGAGTCAGAAGCTGAGTGCGCTGGAGCGGAATAGTGTGGAGTGGGATCTTTTCCACGGCACAGACCTCTCCTTCGTTGAAGCCGTTTGTAGACAGAACTTTGACCCACGTGTGTGCGGTAAACATGGAACCGCTTATGGTCAGGGATGCTACTTCGCCAAGAAAGCCGATTACTCCCACAGTTACTCCACTGCCACCTCTGATGGTCACCATTACATGTTCCTGGCCAAGGTCCTGGTGGGACGTCCAGCCTTAGGGTCCTCCTCTCTCCGCCGGCCCCCACCCATACACCCTGGGGACCCGGCCAGCCACCTTTATAACTCCTGCGTCTCCCGGCTCAATGACCCTGAGATTTTCGTTATATTCGATAACGACCAGTGCTACCCGTATTTCATCATCAAGTATCAGAAGATGCAAGACATGGTCATTGTGGGCTGAGGGTCTACGCTCTCCTACAGATGAATGGATCATCCCAATCCCATATTAATCAACACACCCCAACTCGTATTAAATTAGTGGGAATATAAAATCTTTCCCTCAACCCAAGTCAACAGAAGACTGGTGAATCTCCCTTATTTCCATATGTATCAACATTCCCCAAGTAGCTTAATAAGTAGCTGAACAACGGGTCACCTCTCCTATTTTGTCAATGAAGAATGCTACTTCAACCCAAGTTAATAGAAGATGAGTTTGTCTACCCATATGTACAAAATGCAACCTAAAGACACTGCAAAATATATAAGGAGGACACTTTGGTCGTATCCAGATCACAAATTTCACCATTCAGAGAAGCTGCTTTTTGACAGACATACTGTATGTTGTACCACTTATATTGTTATATTTGTATTCAAATATTATTTATTATTAGTACACTCAGCTTGTCAAAATCTATTCAATTAAATAGTGAACAATTAGTAAATTAATAAATCATTCAGTCATGAGGTCACTTTTCTTCTAGCTGGGACTGACCCTTTAACCCATTATTTCACAGAACATTTGTATGCATTTAGCATAGAGACCTGCTACTGAGACTTACCTTGACGTTGGTTAGCAGGCTTGTCAATATTTGATCAAAGGTTGTAACCAAGTGTCTCCTTTGTCTTACAGACTTAGGTTTCACTCTATATATTTATTTCCCCATATATTGTTAGCCCAATGGGAGAAGCGCAGGGATTCACTTGTTATTTTCACATACTGTATGTATGACTAATCTTTTCACCAGTAGCATGTTCCTTAGGCCGTGCTTATAGTGGGCGCGAAGGATGCCGTCACCTGTCAACGAAAGTTGTACAGGCATACCCCGGTTTAAGGACACTCACTTTAAGTACACTCGCGAGTAAGGACATATTGCTCAATAGGCAAACTGCAGCTCACGCATGCGCCGGTCAG
Organism: Ascaphus truei; assembly: GCF_040206685.1. Lineage (NCBI taxonomy): Eukaryota > Metazoa > Chordata > Amphibia > Anura > Ascaphidae > Ascaphus > Ascaphus truei. The sequence goes on from NC_134483.1 coordinate 343,106,779, forward strand.
CACGTCCTGAACAGCAATACCGGCTCCCTACCTGTACCGAAGCTGTGCGCAAGCGGGGAGACTATAGAGCCTGTTACAAATGCCTTATTTACATCAGTTATGCACGTATATGATGATTGCAGTACAGTACATGCATCGACAAGTAGGAAAACGGGAGTGCTTCACTTTAAGTACATTTTTGCTTTACATACATGCTCCAGTCCCATTGTGTACGTTAATACGGGGTATGCCTGTATTTCGCTTTGCAGCGACGCGCAAGCAACCTGGCCATTGATTGGTTGGGAGGCTGTCACATATGGCGACAGCCTCTGAAAAATCAAATTTGACCGGCTTCCAAATTTCATGCCGCCACGTCGCTCCCGTCGCGTCGCACTTACTATAAGCGCACGCGACGGCGGCAATACATATGAGCCTTTGAGAGATCGCCTACCTGTCTCCCATTGGTTGAAACTCAGAACCTTCAGCTAATGACATCAGTGTGAAGACTGATGACTGATGTGATGAACGACCCCCCGTGCGACCCTGGAAAGTTACCACTCATAGCTTGTGGAACGTCGTAATATGAGGATCTTGAAAAAATATGAATACATTATGAATGAGTGCGAGATATACCATGTTATCGGGATGGAGAAGGAAAGAGTAAAAGCAATTTATTAAACAAGGAAAAAACTATTGGTGCTCTGGCTCTAAAGAAGATAAATCAGGAGTGGCCAACCACAGTTCTCAAGGGTCACCAACAAGTTAGGTTTTAAGGATGTCCCTGCTTCAGCACAAGTGGCTCAATCAGTGGCTCAGTCTTTGACTGAGCCACTGATTGAGCCACCTGTGCTGAAGCAGGAATATCCTGGGACCCTGACCTGTTGGTGGCCCTTGAGGACAGGAGCTAACTACTCTGCACTATGTGATACCATCTACTGATTTTTCTGAACAACACCAACAAATAACATCCGAAAAAAGCGCTCTACTTACAAATAAATAAATAAATAAACTTCTGTGATATTAGTGCTTAATATAAATTGTGATGATAAACACCATAAAAAAAATATATAATCTATCCCAAACTAAAAAATATAAAGTGAAATCAGTCATTAATTAGGAATGGCTGTTTATGGAACAAAAAACAAGTCTTTCCCAAAACCTGTATTACCAATAGATACAACAAAACTAAGTCCCTGGCTCAAAAACCGAAGTAAAACCAGTCCCAGTGGATAAAACCAGTCCCAATCAAGATAATTACTCCAAATGGTGATTTTCAGATAGTTGTCCTGTATTATAAAAAGAAAAGCAGACCATTGCACTGTACATCACAACAGCATCAGACGCTTGCAAAATACAGTTGCCTACTTACAGAATGTAAGAGAATTCAGGGCAATTGATAGATGAATAATCTGAGCCAGTCTTTCAGCTAAATCTGGGGATCCCACGTAGTCTCCACCGGCGATGGTATTACCCACGAATAAACAGAGAGTACATGGCGTAATAAAATGGTGGCATTTATTAAATGCGCGAGACTTAAATATTTTTTTTCGCTTGCTCATTCATTGTCATAGTGACAAACCATGGCTATATTATATGGGCATGGTGTACCACTGTGCCAATCAATTGGTTTATTGCCATTTTTTGTATTTTCTGCTTGATTTTTTATTGGTAGATTGTCCATTCATTGCTATAGTGGCAAACCATGGCCATATTATGGAGATACTGACACCCCATTACAGGGCCTGTAACTTGGGAAGCAGTGTTCCCTGAGTCTGAAATTAATGCGGTTCAGCTCAGGAGACCCCCTGCTGTTATTAAAATCTACCTTAAAACTGCATGATCGCCTGTAAGAGCTGTGCAGGGAGATGCAGCTCTCTCCATGCAGCTCTTCCAGGCTGCAGTTTAAGCAAAAACAAGTCGTGTGATAAGTCTTGAAAAAAAAAAAAAGTATTGCAATGTTGCATTTTTTCTATCGAACTTTAAAAAAAAGTGTGATTTTTCTTAGTGAATACCGTTTTGACACACATTTCTTATAGTGCGGTAAGAACATGCACACCAGCTTGGCAGTGCACTGAACTTATCGAAGTTTAGTGTATAGGCCCCTGTGTCTTTACCCTCTGAGCCCTAGATTTTTTTTATATTTATGCTAAGATAAACAAAAATTGGGAGAGGGAGGGCTCGTTAACATTTTTAGAGACAGAGAGAATGTAAGCATGCAAATAAAAAAAAGTAGTGGTACTGTATTCTTGGTGTGGAAATAAAAAAGTAGTAGGATACAGTGCCCTAAAGTATAATCCCATTTTGACTACTGCCTATATCTCCCTGTGAATTTTATCAATAGATGGATACCAATGTGTGTAGATACAGTATGTAAGGTTAACAATCCCTTTCTTCTGTAAACTATTTGCCATCATTTTAAACAGAGTAGGTTTCTCTGTTAACGAACCAGCATAATAGTACTTCATAGATATTGCAACCCCCAAGTTTTTGAGAAACCCCAAGCCTCTACAGCCTAAATAACATTTCAGATATTGCACATCATCATATTGGTCCATTAATAGATAACAGTACCTCTTCCAGGAACAGTTACTATCTTCACACATACTGTAGCCATGTTTCACTTTATCATCCATACCGGAGACCTGGTTCCCTTAAGTTGCTCTATTATTACAGCCTTTGAATAAAAGATGCAATAAAAAGTTCCTAAAAGTAGTTTCAGGGTGTTAAATTGTGAGATTAAGGCCAGTATTTATGAAGCAATGCTATTCTATAAAATAACGCCCTATGCCAGAAGGTGAGGAATGCCCACTTGGAGAAACTCACAGCTCTTATCCAGAACATTAATAATACAGAAGAGAACCAAAATATACTGTAGCAATCCTCTTAGGAGAAGATGAAACCACAGCAGAACTGGCTGAACACTATATCAGCACCTGCCACAGGCTGAGAGACACCCACTAACCCCACATCCCTCTGTGTAACTATTACCCCTGTACTGTGTAAACATTATACCCTACCCCCTGTTACTCATGTACTGTGTAATCATTATACCCTACCCCCTGTTATTCATTTATTGTGTAATCATTATACCCTACCCCGTTATTCATTTACTGTGTAAATATTATACCCTACCCTGTTATTTATTTACTGTGTAATCATTATACCCTACCCCGTTATTCATTTACTGTGTAATCATTATACCCTACCCCCTGTTATTCATGTACTGTGTAATCATTATACCCTACCCCGTTATTCATTTACTGTGTAATCATTATACCCTACCCCGTTATTCATGTACTGTGTAATCATTATACCCTACACCCCGTTATTTATTAACTGTGTAATCATTATACCTTACCCCCTGTTATTCATGTACTGTGTAATCATTATACCCTACCCCGTTATTCATGTACTGTGAAATCATTATACCCTACCCCCTGTTATTTATTTACTGTGTAATCATTATACCTTACCCCGTGTTATTCATGTACTGTGTAATCATTATACCCTACCCCGTTATTCATTTACTGTATATTCATTATACCCTACCCCGTTATTCATTTACTGTGTAATCATTATACCCTACCCCCTGTTATTAATTTTCTGTGTAATCAATATACCCTACCCCGTTATTAATTTGCTGTGTAATCATTATACCCTACCCTCTGTTATTCATGTACTGTGTAATCATTATACCCTACCCCGTTATTCATGCTCTGGCATTACTGAAATGTTTTTCTGTCATGCCAATAAAGCATATTTGATTTGAGGTGCCTTACAGAATTACAACACTTAGTAAATATGGGCCTGGAAGTAAGGCAATCATTTGGGTGCCAAAATTGTGCGTGAGATGATAAAAATCAACTATGCATGTCTTTGTAATGGATTTAAAAAGTGGAAGGGGGCTGAGTTATATGTCTCAATTATGGTTCAGAGGAGCAATTAATTATTCGCCAGTGACTCCCACCAGTTTTACCACACACCATAACTTAGCTCCTCAATTTGACTCTATCACAATATGTATGTCCTTGCACAATGAAAACAAAAGAACCCATTCCTTTCATTGTCCAAATCCTGTGAATAGGGGAACGGCAATGTAACTTGTATCCGGATTTTTGTCAGTGCATGCCAATTTACATCTTGCCACCAGATAAGTAAAGTTATCATCGGAATTCAATTAAAGAGGGTGATTGACATAGGTAGCACATCAAAGAACAGAAGCGAATATGATAAGTCAAAGCCTTATTAATTAGTCCGCGTGGAAGAAAAATCTTTCCCCGACGTCAAGCTGGGACTGGTGCTGCTGCCAGAGAGAGAGAGAGAGCGCGAGAGAAGAGGGCAGACAAGAAATGGTGTGTTTCTTTGAAGTTAGAATGGAGATAGTGATGAAAATAATTGTGCCTTACTGAATTCAGTAATGAAGATACAGGCCAGCGCTAGGAATCGGAGCAGAGATTCTAGTAACCCATGTGCCTGACTCCTCCCTGCTGTGAAGAAACAGAATGCAGAGCCGTCTAATTGACCCAGTCTACTTTCCCAGGAGCACACTGTTATTATTTATTAATTTTTCATTTCTGAATTATTTACGTCCTGGGAAATTATATCTGACAGCCCGTTAGGCGCACCAAGTTAATGGAGGATGAAAAGCCTTTGCGACTCGAATTAGCAGGGATTGGAGTCGCCGGCAACTGAATTTAATGATTTTGGAAAGGGAAAATTGATTTCACACAGCGTGTCACTTTATGCTACTTTAGGGACACTCCAGCTATTTGATTATTTGAGGAATAACCAACTGAAAGTATATTTGAAGTGTAAATGAATCACAGTGCTCAGCTGTTTATTTTTTCTTTTCTAATGAGAGTTCTGGGTTTGCTTAAAGTTGAAGATTAAAACAGATGTAGGCGAGCCACAGCAATGCACCTTCCACTACTTCTGTGCCAGACAGCTTATCAATCCCATTGCTAATATACACACTATTACACTGGGAGATGTATTGGCCTACTGGTGTTAGAAAATAAACAGGTCTTTATAACATAATATCAAAGTCATTTAAAATCACCGTAGCCCTCTGACCTGGAGAACTTGTGAGAGTTAAAATTGGATTAGTCATACTATTATGAGAAGTATTCAGTGCTCCACATGTAATAAGCTGTTCGAGCATACTGGTATAGGTGCCATCAGAAAAGACTAAAAACGGAACTTGTCCACAGTCCATTTCATATATTGTATTGTATGTCTCTATTTATACAGCGCCAAACGTGTACTCAGCGCTTCACAAAGAATACAGTACAGGGAATTATAATTATACAATAAGTGCAGCAAAATCAGAAAATAGGAAAGGAAATCCCTGCCCCGAAGAGCTTACAACATCTTCCTTGTCTGAATATTGTGTTCATGACCAATACACATGCATGTAGTGATAATGATTTGTTCTCATACGGACCCATATTTACTAAGTGCTACTATTCCATAAGATACGTTCTGGCTCATTCACTGGGCCCATTTTGTCACAATGTCCATCAGTCAGCTTCCGGTTAGCTGTGGAAATCAGTAAAGGTCACCAACGATGCCGTCAGCTGCTTCCTATTGGCGGGTATCTTTTCCATTCTGTATTGTCCACAGTTGCCCAGGTAATGATTTACAGTATCAACTTCTTTGTCGAAGCGAAAGTTAGCAAGCAAATAAATAGCAATGTTTACAGGTTAGAATTGACAGAAAAGGATCCTACTTTCGTCCTTCAACGACTGTTTAGTCAAGGTGTGCTTCAGGAAATGCCGCATAGTCTTGCACTTAGCTGCTGTAGACTAGCACACAGAAACTAGGCTGGCCAGGATTCTTCAAATAGAAAAGTTAACAAAAGAAAGTTTGTAATGTACAGTATGATGCACCAGAACTGTACACTTTGTCGGCTAGGATTAGAAATGTGCGAACTGGTTATGTTTTAGGTCACAAAGTTGTTTGCTAATTTTGGTTATGTGACCTTGAGCATCAGGATCATTTAAGAGAAAGAAAGACCCGTTAACTTATACCTCCTAAAGCACTGAGGTACGTGGTATCTCACATGTATCTCTCCACATATTATATAGATGAGCATTTTGAGACTTATATAAGTCAAATTTACTCCTGCCTTTCCAAACCCATATTTTAGACTGAAGAGTTTTGCGTAGCGAACCCTTTGCAAACTTTTTGAAAGTTTGATATTTCGCAGTTTGCCAAAAAGGGAAATTTTCACCAGATTCACAAACCTACCGTAGGTGAAAACTTGGCACATCTTTAATGACATCACAGGTCCAAACCTTACAACCTTCAGAAGACAATGAGAAAACAGCATTGAAGAACTATTAAGAATACATGTTTTGCGTCAGTGAACCATCTTAGAAAAAAGCATTTTCTATTGCACAGTAGAGCACTATTATTTGCTGCTTCACCTTTGCCATCACTATATATATATATATATATATATATATATATATATATATATATATATATATATCTCTCTCTATATATATATATATATATCTCTCTCTCTCTCTCTCTCTCTCTCTCTCTCTCTCTCTCTCTCTCTCTCTCTCTCTCTCTCTCTCTCTCTCTCTCTCTCTCTCTCTCTCTATATATATATATATAAAATAAGCTAGCAAAATGTCATGTAGGCAAGTAAAAAAATGATTACATCAGCGTACCAGACAGACTACACAGTTACTAAATGTGGCCTAACGTTTATATATATATATATATATATATATATATATATATATATATATATATACATACCCAACACACACCTTTATAGCACAAGTGCAGACACCCGTGCAGAGAAAGGAGCACACCTGGGATATATGCTAATTTAAATCATAGATATGCATATATCTGTGAGCTATTCTGATCACACTATGATCCCTGCTGTTTAGTCTGCGCACACACACTTGGCTCACAACAGCTCCATGCAGCATTACCTAGCTCTGGCATAATGAACCTGGTTTTTACCTCCACTTTGTTCTTTCTCATGGCCTCATTGAAATGTTATTCTCTCTATCCACTACAAACGTCTCCCTCCTGGCCCACGCCCAACATCACCATGCACCCTGGATTACTCAAAAGCCTTGTGCTATCTACTGAATGTTGGTGGAGAACCCTGAAAACCAGCACACCAACCACCGCTCACTCAAATGGCAAACACCACAAATGTACAACTTGCAAACAACTACTCAAATTTCTACTCATACTATTACTCTTTTTAGCAGGTGATATTGAACCTAACCCAGGCCCTCCCACTTCAACTCTGTCCCATACCCCTGAGAATACCCCCTTCAAATTCCAAAAAGGGCTATCTGTCGCCCATATAAATATCCGGAGTCTGCTGCCCAAACTGGATGAACTAAGGGCATGGTGCCTTATGCATAAACCCAAAGCCATCGTTCTTACAGAAACATGGCTAACCCCTAAAACCCCTGATGCACATATCGCCATTCAGGGATACTCCATTTCTAGGAGAGATAGGTCAAAGAGAGGAGGAGGGGTGTTATTTTATATTGCAGACACCTTACAATTTACACTGTTAAATTGCCCCCCAAGCCCACCCTCTTTTGAAATCCTAGTTGGCAGAATCTGCCTCCCCTTTTCTAAGCCCATCTTACTCGCTGGCATCTACCGCCCCCCTAAAGCCCCTGTACAATCTTTGACTGATATCACCCAGTTTCTTGGCTCCATTTCCTCTCTGAATGAGAAGAGTGAGCTGCTAGTTCTTGGGGATTTTAACTTCAATTGGCTTGACCCTAAAAACCACAAAATCCACACACAAATCAAGTCGCTTAACCTATCGCAACTAATTTCCCAACCCACATGAACAAACCTGAAATCGCACAACCATTCCTTGCTTGACTGGATTCTCTCCTCAAATCCCAGCAGAATCTAATCCTCTGGCATCCTTCCTCACATTTTCAGTGACCATGCAATAGTGTACTGTGTAAGGAAAATTAAACCGCCCCAATCAAGCCCTAAAGTTCTCCTCACTAGAACATTTAGAAACTTTAACCCACAAAAGTTTCTGGCTGACCTTACCAACTGCCCTTGGCACAGAATCAATTTAATTCCTGACCATGATTCTGCGCTCGACTATTTCCAATCCGAGTTCTTAAAACTCTGTGATACTCATGCTCCACTACGCAGAATAAGGGTACGGGGTGCCCACCTTCCATGGATTACACCTGACCTTATAGCAATCTACCAGTTCAGGGATGCCTTGTGGAAAAGCCACAAAATAACTGGCACTACCAAGGATCTCAATCACTACAGATGCCTGCGGAACATGTGCACAAGGCAAACAAGGCATGCAAAAGCACAATATTACCCTGACAATCTCCTTCAGAACACATCAAACCCAGCTAACTTCTGAAAGGTTATCAACAACATATTCCAGCCTTCTAACCATCAACACCCAAGTAATATCACTAAGGGCGATATTACTCTGACAAACCCCATCGACATTGCAAATGCATTCAATGATTACTTTGTGGGGTTTGCTACTAACTTATTAGCGAAACGCAATCCAAACCACAAACCTGAATCTCATCCTGGGAGTACCCCTTTATCCCCACCTCCTCCCTACACTGCCCACAATTTTCAATTTGGCCCAGTATCCGAAGATTACATAAGCGCTTCTCAAATTAAAACCAAGCAGCCAATGTGGACCTGACTTACTACAATCTAGGTTCCTAAGACTTGCTGCCCCAGCAATTGCCAAACCAATTGTTTCCATAGTCAACTCTATCCTGTCTGCAGGCCATATCCCTAAGACCTGGAAAGCTGCCAGAGTTGTCCGAATCTTCAAAAGTGGGGACAAAAACAAACTACAGGCAAACTCCAGGCAAACAAACTACAGGCAAACTCCCTTCTCCCAATCCTATCCAAAGTCATGGAAAAATGTGTCCACTCCCAATTAAGCGATTACTATAACAAGACAAATTTCCCTAGCCAATTCCAATCTGGCTTTCGCCCCAAACACTCTACCATAACTACCCTGCTAAAAGTTTGCAATGAAATCCAGTGTGGAATGGAACGGGGTCAACTCACTGGTGCAGTGTTCCTAGATTTTGCAAAGGCTTATGATACCGTTGATCATGCTATCTTGCTCAACAAACTCCAGAGCTCTGGAATAGGGAAGCATGCTTTAAACTGGTTTCAGTCCTACCTATCAGGTAGATCCCAACATGTGTCCATCTCTGGCTCTAACTCTAACCCCCTGGATATCACCTGTGGCGTCCCACAAGGCTCTGTTCTGGGGCCCCTACTCTTCTCAGTGTTCATCAATGATCTTCCCACAGCTTGTCAGGAAGCCTCAATACACATGTATGCAGATGACACAATCCTATATGCACACAGCCATAGCCTCTCTGACCTTCAACACATACTTCAGTCTGACTTTTTCAGACTCGAAAACTGGATTTCCCAAAACAAACAGTTTTTAAACACTGGGAAAAAAATGCACACATTATTTTATATTGTGTGTTATGCGGTTGGTAGATTTAGTTTAATTAGTCAGTATTGATTAACTATATGGTTTGTGTTCATTGTAACCGAACCTAGATCTGTGACGCATATGTACTGAGGTGGGGTTGGATCCCCTCAGTTACTTTTTAATTAATAAATATCTTACTATTTTTAATCTCTGGTGCACATTGTGTGCATTTTTTTTCTTTTAATTCAAGGTGTCCCCCTTCTGGGGGTCACCCTGCTTTAGGAGCCTACTGGGGAGACGCTCCGCACACATGCTGCAAGGGGATTTACGTCTCCAACATACCTTATATCTGCAGCACGAGCGCTGAATTTTCTACATTATCTGCCTGTTTTTAAACACTGACAAGACTGTAACAATGGTGTTTGGGACCAAGACTTAATTTTTAAAGCTTCCAGCGACTGAGCTCCAGATTAGAACCAACACTAACACCACCCTAACCCCTGTTACTAGTTTTAAATACCTGGGCATATGGTTTGACTCCCACATAACATTCGGGATGCACATTGATACCCTGACAACCAAGACCTATGCCAAACTAGGGGTACTTTACAGGAACAAATCCTCCTTAAGTCTCCTGGTCAGAAAGCGTATTGCACAGCAGATGCTAATGCCAATTATTGACTATGGAGACATAGTATATGGCTCGGCTCCTCAAACCCACCTTAGCAAACTTGACACCCTCTACAATTCAATTTGTCGTTTTGTTCTCCAATGCAACTACAACACACATCACTGCGAAATGCTCAAAGAACTAGATTGGTCATCACTCGAGTCTAGGCGCAAAGTTCACCTTTCCTGTCTTGCCTTCAAATTCTTCATGGGCAAGCTACCCAGCTACCTGAACAAGCTCCTCACCCCTACAACTTGCAGCACTTATCACCTGAGATCAGACTCCAAAAGACTGTTCATGGTTCCAAGGCTCAACAAAGTATCCGGCCGCTCCTCCTTCTCTTACCGGGCACCCCAAAACTGGAACAACCTATCATTGACTCTTACATCCACCACCAGTCAACGTTATTTCAAATCTAAGGCTGTCACACATTTTAATCTGGTCTGTAACTGTTTCATACGCCCATAACATAAATTATCTTTAACTGTGCATGCAATGTCTTGTATATAATGTATACCCTGCTCATTATGTAACTGTATTTGTAAACATGTATTATTTGTCTTAACTCTGTGCCCAGGACATACTTGAAAACGAGAGGTAACTCTCAATGTATTACTTCCTGGTAAAATATTTTATAAATAAATAAATAAATATTTCAGTTGCGCTCAAAGTTGTGCACAGGTGTCTCTTCACCTGTTGCATAAAGGTGTATTTGGGGGGAAAATGTGAAAGTTTGTCCATGTGGGAAAATACAGTTTTCGCAGCGGATTCGAGCTTTGGTGAAAAGTTCGCCTATCTCTAATCGTTATGCTGAGAATGGATTTTTCCCCCATGGTATGCCCTGTCATGATGCATTTTAGACACTTCAACTGTTTTGTTCAATGGGACGCAATCTGTCCACAAGCCCTTGTGTAAAAGGCGGACGATCCCAGATAGATAACAGAGTCCCGAAGGAGCCAAGTTCCGTCTGAAAAGCCATTTATAGGAATTTTTTTCACTGTACATACAGAGCTTTTGCAGGCTGCCTCAAATATATCCTCCGGCTCTTCTGCGTCCAGAGTAATACCAATATCCTGTTCCTATTGTGAAACAGGCTTATATTTTCCAGGAGCATTAGTAGTAATAAAAGTGTTATATCATGCCATTTGGTGAGTGTAGGACAAGCACATTTAAAAAAAAAAAAAAAGTGATAGTAGAAAGTGGCACAAGCGAGGCAGAGAAGCCCGGATATCGGAGGAACTCCCCACCAGGCAGCCCCAACTCCCCGCACAGAGATTCAAACGGTTTAATCCAAGTCCCAATAAATAAACGTTTAATCCTAGCAAGCCCATTATTTGTCCACAGTTCAATCAATGTAACTACTGTGCCAACCAGTAATGATGAATCCTGATTATTATCTGCATTGCGAAGGCAAGGTTTGTTTCATTGTTTTCACCTCAAAGAATATGAGTATGTAAGTCTTTAGAGATCACACACACACACACACACACACACGCGCACGCACGCACGCGCGCGCACGCACGCACGCACACACACACACACACACACATAAAATAATGGACACACAATGAATAGTTTATATATATATATATATATATATATGTGTGTGTGTATGTGTATACATACACATACATACAGTATACAGATGCAGCGGCCATTATTCGAACAAATCACGGGACATTTTCATGTGCGCTTCTGTACTCCACGCGGCATTCACATGGCCAATCGCCCCAGGCACCTGTGTTTATCGCGGTTGCTTTGTTTGAATTTCATGGATTGTGTGCAATTAAATGCAATAAAATTAATGAATTGTAATGTGTACAGTACTGTGCTACTGTGTCAATTTCAGGTGTTTAAAAGCCAGAACACTAAAATGCAATTTTCTGCACTCGCCTGCACTCGTGTCTAAAGGCGGTTTGGTTGGAAGAAATTGCGCGCCATGACATGGGTATTCCGAGGTATACAACGCGTGAAGTGTTCGAATAACAGCTTCTGCATCTGTACGTGTATATACAGTACACACACATTCCAAGCTGCTGCAGTTCTGTAAATGACCACCAGAGGGCAGTGCAGGGTGTTGAATACAAGTCACAAGTTCAATGTTTTCAATTCTGGTTAAACAATTTCATTTTCTTTGAACATCATCCTTTCATCTCAAATCTGAGGTATTTGCATGCTGAAATTGTATCATCCCTTATTGCACAAATTACATCTCTTGTAAAACAAATTGCTTGTTACAATTCGGTGGTTATCTATATTTTTTTGTTCTCCTTGGCAGAGTTATTAGCCATAAAAAAAAAAAAATATGAAATAGAAACTAATATGCAGCTATTGTAAGTTTGTAAAGGGAAAAAAACCCAGGAAATAAAAGTCAATTGTTTGTAGCATAACTAACCGATAAGATTACAATTACATAGGGTCCAAAAATAATAGAAACATACCTTTTTTTAGCACAAACCAAATTAATAACCATTTTACTTTATGGGTGATTGAATCTTTCAAACAAACCAGTACCATTAATAGGTTACAGTATTTAAAAAAATAAACCTTATTGTGTTGGACTGCCACTTCAAATTCTATGATCCTATTGACGGAATCAGTGTTACTGTAAATGTTATAGGCAGGGCCTCCGACAGGGGGCACAGCCTGGACTGGTGTCCCAGCCCCGGGCAGTCAAGGAGCCTGGCCTGTCTGCCGGTGACGCTACAGTTTATTGTCTGCACCTGCGCAGGCAAGAAGAGCCCTTCCCCAGGCCCCGCCTGCACGCCTGAAGGGCCTTTTACTTTGTTGGTCGACGCCAATCTGAAAGGGGGGATTTCCCAGGCCCTCATTCTGCGGGCCTGCAGAACCCTCCTATTAACCGGCCATCTTTATCTAGAAGGCCCATAAGTGGGCCCCAGCTAAGTCCACACGCCTCTTTCACTATGTTCCCTGACCCCCTATACCCCACAGGCTCATTACCCCCTTATACCCCTCAGGCTCATTACCCCCTTATAGCCCCCAGGCCCATTATCCCCTTAATCCTCCTCCGCCCAAGCCCATTCCCCCTTTATACCCCCAAAGCTCATTACCTCCCCAGGTTCATTCCTCCTTTATACCCCAAAACCCATAACCCCCCCAACCCCATTAACCCCTTTTACTCCCCCAGCCCATTACCTTTCCAGCCCCATGACCCCTTATAGACCACCCCCCAGGCCCATTATCCCCTCCTCCAAAGTTCATTACTTCATATCCCACAGGCCCATTGCTTCCTTATACCCCCTCCTGCTGCAGATGACTTTGTTGGAGGTGGAATCCACAACTTCATTTCGGTAACCTTCCGGGGAGTGGGCGGATCAGCAAATTCAGTTACAATAGAGTTTGGAGGAGGAAGTTGAAGCCATAACTTGAGTCACAGAGTCTTCAAAGCAGTGGTGGTCCTTAAAGATTTATTTATCTTATTTTCTATATACTCCATTTACAGGAACATTTTTATTAAGCATTGGGGGAAGGATACAATAATATTTCTCAACCAATATAAAACATTTCTCATCCACCATTAAAAAATAAAATAATATAACAGTAATAAAAAAAATAGTAATGTATTAATTATTAATAAATACGTGGAATGGTACAGGGTGCCTAAGAGTTCTTCTGTGGATATGGTGCCCTCTGCCATTGTTTAAAAATAGCTTTGTGACTGGGATTCGTAGCATTCAGTCAATATACACTTGTGGGAGGATCAATATCTTCCCTGAGCAAGGTCAGGTACTAAGAAATAGCATGACGGGAACTCATAGCTTCCCCCACTCACCCCACCCCCCCAATTTGCTATTTATAGTTACTGATGCCTAATGCCAGTACAACCACTCTACATATTCACTAACACACACTAATAGATACAAAGAGAGACACTGATGCACACAATACTCTAACCGGACTTTATTTGTGTGTGTATACATGGACCACCAGAGTTGGGTAGCCAACATCCATAAGGCACCACCTCTCACAGACAATACTCTGTTCACCAAGTCACTCAGTTGCCCACACACTTCTGCTGGCAGCTTCCAGGGACACACAGCACCAACCAGAAACAGATCATCTGAACTGGTCTGCTGGCCTTACCTAGGACCAGGTGAACATATCTCGACATAGCTCTTCTGCTCCTCACTTGATCTCAGCTTTGATTTCTCAAATACACCTGCTCATCTCCTGCACTTCACTCATAACTGCCTACTATACTCCTCTTTCATCCATACTGATTTCTTTTTGCGTACATTTTTTTCTGTGACTGCCCCTTACCTGTGGAGCTCGCAAACAGTATACGCCAAACACTTCTTCTTTCCACCTTCAAGTCAAATCTAAAAACCCACCTTCTGAATAAAGCATTTCAATAGCCTGGATTAACTATTACGTATGCACAGTGGCATTCATGGTCTGGCACTGCCACCCACTGCACTGGCACCATCATCTGTCTTTTTAAGACTCCCAGCATACCACTTTGATTGTAAGCTCTCTGGGTTAGGGATTCCATTTTTCATCAAGCGCTTGTATGATTGTTGCACACATTGTATTGCAATGCCTTGTCTTATAGTGTTTATTTTGTGAGGTGCTGCAGTCATTGTTGCCACTATTCATGATTGATGAGAAAAAGCGCAGGCATTTTTAAATTGGACACAAACTTACTGTAGTGCCTACGAGTATTCTGAAACAAATCTGGGGCAATCACCAACAAGACCCAGGTACATGCTGGGTACATCCTGGGTACATGCTGCAACATTTCAGTGACATTTGTGTAGACAGACTAATGGCCCTTCGGATTAACTGCGGGGGTCCCTAGCAGTCCCATTCAACCTGAATGGGACTGCCAGGGACCCCTGCTGTGTTAATCCGATGGGCCATTAGTCTCTGCAGAAATGTCACTGAAATGTTGCAGCATGTACCTGGGTCTTGTTGGTGACAGCCCCAGATTTTCCAAAGCAAGTTTAAGGCAAGTTTTATAATACTCGTCGGCGCACCTGTGCGAATCGCAAAGCAACATATTTTAGAGTGTGGAAGCATGCAGGAAATACAATCTAAATAGCATGAATGTAAAGTCTTGATTAAAAGCTAGATCAACAAAAATATGTCTGGAAACTAACACTTAGACCTGCAAATGTGTCATTTTATATGGAAAAAATGCTCACTGGTGAGATAGGCAGTCTGCCAGATACCCTAAAGTTTCTATGGGCTAGGCCAGAAAGAGCCCACCCAGAAGACAAGTTAGTGGAAACTTTGTGAGGCAAGTGCTGAATAGTTTGAGAATTGTGTTGTTCTAAGTTGTCAGCTTTCCAAACCAAATCAGATGAAAACCAGCTAAAGCAGATATTAATGTATTGCAGGCTTCTCCGCTAACAAGATACTTCTTGAACTGTTGCAGTGCATATGCAGTGCATCGTCAACCTAACACTTGAAATAAATAAATACCACATTTTGTGGCGTTATTGTAATGCCAGTACTCTCTCACAACAATGTATTCATTAAGGACCATGCTACGTTCATGATCTGCTTCCTGGTTTGTTGCTAGCTCACTCATCGGTGTGGTATTAAGGCAGCAGTGGAAGAAAAAGAGACTTCTATGGCGCTTGGACAATTAGTATATACACTAAATGTACTGTGCAATCAAACCCTTCCAGATGAATATCCTTTGGAAATCAGCTCTGCTGTTCGAAGTGCTTCAATGCTGAATGCAGTGCTATCACAGATATATACAGATGGAGACAAGAAAGAGAATGCCACAATGGTGCATTACCCTTAAACATCAGTATTTGCCATTAATAGTGATACACTGAATAGGGATGAATATATGTGTATATAAGTATCCTCGTAGGAGACCAATGGTATAATCACATGATTATTTTAATAATACTTAGAATAAAAATCCACATGAAACATACCGTATGAAACAATTGGTTGATCAAGAAAAACAAAAATTGTTTGGCTCGGTGTTCCTTTCTGTTGCTTGTTTAAAATTGAAATCCTACTTACTAGAGTTAAGTAGGACATGCGCATAGTACATTGCAGTCTTGCTGTATTGTTGATCCCCAGCTGGTTTAATGGTAGTGTGGGACGCACTGGGTCAGCTGCTCGGTTCAGCTCTGCTGCTCCGCTCACCCAAGCTGGTTGGCCCCTCCAGATGACGTCACTGATGTCACTACGGGATTGCCGAATCTGGACATTCTGAATCAGCTGCTCAGCTCTGCTTGCCTCTCCGACTGACCACTATCACCAGGTCAGGATCACAAAGCAAAGGCAAAGAGTTGCAGGAAACAGGAGACTACAGTATGGGCCTTATTCAGTAAAGCCGAAGAGTGAGGGGAATGCTCCCCTAGCAATGCTCACAGGGAATGTCCACGTGTTAAACGTACAATTTGTAGCCTTTAAATCCTTGTTTTCTTTCCCAAAAGAGACAGCATAATGAGCCTAGACCTCCATTTACTCACTTTGTTGATCGTCTGGAGATCCAGGTGCTGTCGGCGTGCTCCTACCAGAAGAAATCATCAGTATACAAGGAGTCATGGATGGCGGTGCAGCTGCCTTGGAAAGAACGTTTGACCAATAAAATCTCTAGGTACAAAATTTTATTGGCACATAAGGAAGCAGCAACAAAGCCCTCTTACGCGTTTCGCGTGGTCTCCCACGCTTTATCAATGAGTATAGTACACAAACCAATCGACTAACATAAATACCCATAGTTCCTTCCTTCAACCATGATGTATCGGCGCTCTCATCCAATGAGAGTCATCACGCCCCTTCTCACAGACGCCTCATACCATTACCCCGTATGTCAGCTAGATCTTAAAGGAAAATGCCACACAGGGAAACCGAAGCTTGTCTCTCTGATGACATATCGGTTGAAATAGCCCTCGCATACATTCTCTTGCTAAAGGCCCTCGGTATATGTTAACCTATTTGCTGCTGGAATGATATATAGGACGATACAACATGGGGAAGTCAGGAACTTGGTATTTTACGAAAACATACAGAGTATAGGAACTGTGCAAGAAATCAAACATGTATATATTCCATTAGAAATTTGAAAAGATTACAAGACAATAAAAATACAAAACATATATACAAGCACTGTCTCTGATAGACTGTAAACAACTAAAAACCACTTCCACTTGAAGTGACTTGAGAATATTAAAACAACAAAATGCTGTAACATACAGTAGAGGCAGCGATTATTCTAACAAAAACCAGTGGCAATTCCCCAAAAGACCCAGGTACACCCAGGTACATTCTGAATACATTTCCTTAAACTAGCCCCAGCATTTCAGCATTGATTAATGGCCTATCAGATTAACAGCGGGGGTCCCTGGCAGTCCCATTCAAACTGAATTGGACTGCCAGGGATCCCTGCTGTGTTAATCCTATGGGTCGTTAGTCAATGCAGAAATGCCTTAAACGTGCCTCAAACTAGCCCAGAACATACCCAGCACATACCCTGAATGTAACCCGGCTAGTTTAAGGCAAATGTTAGAATAAGCGTTGCCTCTACTGTAATCATCACAATATAATAAAAACAGAAAAACAATAAACGAGCATAAAATTAACCAACCTAATCCAAAAACAGATTACATATATCTTCTGCGTAAACAAAAAATATATAATAAAAATATTTGATATTGATTTATGTTATTATCATTGAGAGAAAGAATAATTGTAACGGAACAAATGCATAATTCATGTTCATAAAGGAATGGTGACCATTATATATTCTATAACCTAGGGTAATAATAGCCACAATATAAAACTTTAATTTCTCTTAGGATAAAATTCAGTCATAATGTATTATTATATCTCAAAATTTATAATATTACTTCACGGTTCATAAAAATCTACCACAATATGTGGACCGGGGAGCAGACAGATGTATTTTATATTATAATAAAAAACATTTGAGAATTTTTTAGAAGCTTTCAATGTAAAAAATGTTGGAGTTCCCCGTCGACGTTAATGCCGACTGGGACCAATGTACAGTATCCAACGAGAACATCAGAACATCTCTCTTTTGTTAAGGGTGTTCAATTTATCTCCCCCCCGTCTGGAAGCCTCAACATGTTTAATCGCCATAAATTTGAAATTTGTAATACCACCCTGTGGACATTCCACAAAGTGTTTTGAAACTGTGTTCCATCATGCGTTGTTTTAAGGGCCTAATAGTTCTACCTACATAACCCTTAGTGCATTTACACCAAATGTAGTACACTACAAATTGTGTGTTGCTAATGAAAGTTTTAATCACATGAGGTTTTTTCAATTTCTTCGCTATAATTGTTTTAGACGGATAAGCGTATCTGCATATCTTACAGGTGCCACACCTAAAAAAACCTTTTGTCATTTTTAATATTGGGGACTCTGTATTGTCCATTGAGGAGAATAGACTGGGGGAAAGATGGTTAACTAAGGTTTTGGCCCTTTTTTTTGTATCAAACTTTTTTTATTGGCATCAACACTTACAGACCATGACTACATAACTTCAGTTGAAACAATTTGGTGTTAGCCAATAGAATTTTCTGTTAAGGGGTGAGGGTAGAGAGGGGTGGGAAGCGTAGGGGGGGGGCGAGGAAAAAGGGGGGGTAGACAAACAGTGGGGAGGGGGTGAGGGGCAGGGAGAGGAGGGCTGGAGTGGGAAGGGGGGGCTTGGGAGAGGGGGGGGGTCCCCGTGGATCTCCATCACCTCCTCCGTTCACGCTATAATCTCGTCCCTTCTGTTTTAATGTAGGCCCAGGCCCTGGGGTCCTATCCAGGGATCCCAAGTATTCCAAAACTGCGGCATTAGGTTTTGGCCCTTTTAAAGACCATCCTAGGACCATTTTCGAGGGGGGGAAGCAGATCGAAATCTAAGCTCAACACACCCCAATGTTTGTCAATAATGTCCCTCACCTGTTGAGCTTGATTATTATATCTAGTTATAAATTAGGGTGTTGAACACTCATTTTTGGAATCAACAACCCTATTCCTCTTGTTTGTTCTCTTGGATTTTTAACCACAGGTGGAGATAAGGCTATCATGATCCAAACTTAACGAATGTTCAAAGGACTTTCTCTCAGTCAAATCATCATACCCCCTATCTTTAAATCTCTGCATGAGATGTTGGGAGTGATATATGTATGTCTCGTCGGAAGAACACAGTCTCCTCAACCTAAGGAATTGACCCCTAGGTATCCCCTTGATTAAAGACTTGGGATGACTGCTGTCCGATCTTAAAAAGTATTGCGTGAATTGGTCTTCCTATAAACCTCCATCTGGATGGTACAGGAAAGATCAATATATAAATGTATATCCAAATAATTAATGTTAGTTTCGTGACTTTCAAAGGTGAAATTAAAATTATTATTATTCAATATATCGATGAACGTGGCTAATGCATCACTATGGGATCGGACATTTGGGATGGGGATAGTGATGCATTAGCCACGTTCATCGTTGGAGCCGTATCTCCCAGCGAAAATCTTACCCGAAAATTATGTTTTTTAATATACATTTCATTCATAGTGTAGATGTGCAGGTGGTCTCCGGAGCTGAACCGCATTGGTTTGAGATCCGGGGACCCCCTGCTTCCCGGGATACAGGCCCCATTATAGGTTGCCGGTATCTCCTATGCTTTGAAATGTCCCAGTCACGTGACACGGGATATTTAAATGCAGAGGGATACCGGCACCCCATAACAGGGCCTGTATCTTGGGAAGCAGGGGGTCCCCGGACATAAAACCAATGCGGTTCAGCTCCAGAGACCCCCTGCACATCTACAGTATGAAAGAAATGTATATTAAAAAATATTTAACAAACATCAATACACCCCCCCCGTGTCTCCCCATAATGTAAAACCATTATTTATATTTTAACAAACAGGATTCATACCCCAGACCTACGGTAGTCCCCGGTGGTCCCGACGGGTGTCCGCAGGCCCCACAGTGCACCAGTACCCCAGGGTCTGGGGGTCTACGGGTTGTTCCCGCGGGTCATCGTGGGCCACAATGGGGTCCATGGGTGAGCCCGCAAATGTCTGGGGGTCCCCGGGTCAACCCCTCAGGTGTCTGAGGCCCTCGGGTAGTTCCCACAGGGGTCTGGAGGCCCTCGGGTGGTCCCTGTGGGTCCACGGTGCCCCCACAGCTGTAGGACCTCCGGTCCTTCCCCGCAGGTGTCCCCTGTGGGTCCGCATGTGGTACCCGTGGGCGTCCGAGGGGGGTCCTCAGGTGTTCTCCATAGGTCCCCGCAGACCTAAGGTACCAACCCTATAAGTTAACAAATAAACATGGCATACATTTCAATCAATCCCCCCTCCGCCCAAACACATACAGTACAGTAATAGGCAAAATAACTATTATCCAGATATGGATAATAGATTATTTGCCCATTATTAAACACAACATTAACCAGCATAAATAAAGTAAATAAATACAGTTCTACTTACCACACCAGCAGGTCCCGCTGTCCTCTGTTGCCAGAAAGCAGACATACATAATAAAGACATTCTAATGGCCCCTAACCCCTTAATCACCTTAGCGGTTAATAACCACTATAGTAATTAAGGGGTTAACCCACCCTGCCCCGCTACCCACCTGGGAGGCCTAACCACCCACCCCAGACTGACTATACCCACCCTGTACCCATTGAGTAGTATAGTGGTACATCATACCTATATAATAATATCGGCATGGTAAGCCTCTATAGCACTCAGTGAGCACCCTAATCACAATCCATTAATGCACCAAACACACAATAATAAAACATTAAAAAACTCCAAAAAAAAGACACTTCAATAAATAAAAACAGTAACCAGCTAATCCAATGAATACTCCTATATATATTTGTCTTTAATACAAACATAAGCCCTCTCAGCAGTTTTCATACTATATACCTATAGGTCTGGATGACTGGATATTGATTAAATTATAGCTTGATTTCCAACACTTATTTGGTATCAATATCTACTATAGCCACGTTAAAATGGGGATTTTTAATACTGCATCTGTGTTTTTTTTTTTTATAACTTGTATTTTATTATACATAAATGCATGATATACATAAAAAAAAGACATCAGGTGCATATTTAGCATATCATATACAATAACAAAAGCATAATAAACTCACGTAGTTTTTCGAGGCCTACTTAACCACGTGAGTGGGAATCGTCATGTGTAAGGTACTGGGGTAAATAATAATAATATAAAAAAAAAAAAAAAAAAGGGGGGGGGGGGAGGAGGTAAAGGAGGGGGTGGGGGGAGAGGAGAGAGGGAAGGTGTATCCAAGGATAAGAATACATCTGCCTCCGGGGAACACCTGGACAGCGTGAGGACTATGTATCAACTTGTGAGGCCTTTCGGTAGAATAAGTGATTGGGCGTAAGGATTATGAGGTTCTAGGTGTGGGGTAGGTTCTTATGTCCCCAAAGGAGAACGCATTTATTACTATTATAGCCAAATTGTGTTACGCTCTACCCCAGGGATGTCTGTTTGGGCAAGCCAGGGGGCCCAAACTTTTAGATAATTGTCGCCAGTGTCATTAACTAAGCTCGTTAACTTTTCCATCTGGCAGATAAACCAAATACGATTCCGAATCTTTGGGATAATTGGAATATCGGGGCGTTTCCATAGTGCTGCGATCTCGCACCGCGTAGCTAGAGCAAAATGTGCAATTAGTTTATTGTGTGATTTTGATAGGCCCTTTAGGGGTCTGTTCATGAGAAACAGCCACGGGTCTGGGGGAATAGTGAGATCAAATATTCTCTGAATCCAATTTCTGATCTTTTCCCATAGTGGGTATATCAGCGGGCAAGACCACAGCATATGTAACAGGTCAGCTGTTCCTCCACACTGTTTAGGGCACAATGGGGAGGACCCTGGTACAAACTTAGATAATTTGAGTGGGGTGAGGTACCATCTCATAAGAACTTTATATGCGTTCTCCTTCAGTGTGGTGCATATAGAACTTTTTGCGGCTCCTAGGAATATAGCATTCCACTCTTCGTCGTCCAGGGTCTCCCCTAGGTCTCTTTCCCATTGGGTACGAAATGTAGGTGATTGGTGCTTTGAGATTGCAGGCTCGACTACCTCTCTGTATATCGTAGATATGAGTCCCTTAGTGTCGGTTTCTGCCCGACAGAGCTTTTCAAAATTCGTTAATGGGGGGTATGGGGCAAATTTATTATAAAATGATCTGAGCTGGAGGTATTTATGGAATTCAGCGTGGGGAATGTCTTTTTCTAGTCTGAGATGGTCAAAAGATTTACATTTTAGATCATGACCCTCCAGATCTTTGAGTCTAGTATAGCTTTTTTGTTTCCAAATTTAGTGATTATGACCAATAAGACCCGGCGCAAAGCTAGGATTATTCCAAATGGGTGACATCAGGGAATTTGCTGAAGTAAGTGAGTTTTTTAATTTTGATGCTTCCCAAACAGATAAGGAGTTAGTCATTGAGGTAAGCGGTAGAATAGTGTTTTTCCTTGATGTTTTAGGTAGCCAAATCAAATTGTTAAGCTCTAAAGGGGAGCAAGCCGCATGTTCGAGCTCTACCCATCTTTTTAATTTGGGGTCGGAATGCCATTGTATGACCTGGCTTAATTGAGCCGCTTTAAAATATGACAACAGGCAGGGTACTGCTAGGCCACCCGCTAAGGTAGGTCTCTTCATAGATAATTTATTTACTCTCGGTTTTTTACCTCCCCAGATAAAATTAGATATTCCAGACTGAAGTGAGAGTATGTCCTTCAGTTTGAGTGGCACAGGTAGTGTCTGGAAGAGGTATAGGATACGGGGAAGTAGATTCATCTTAACGCTGTGAATCCTTCCAATCCAAGAAATCTTCTTGGAAGACCATCTGATTAGGTCTTGTTTTAGAGTCCAGATCAGTTTGGGATAATTTGCTTTATAGATGCTTTTTGCATCTTTGGTGATATAGGTCCCCAGATATTTTATCGAGTTCTTTTGCCAGTTAAAATTGAAATTTAGTTTCAGTAATTTCTCTGTATGTCTAGGGAGGTTGATATTCAGAGCTTCAGATTTGGATTGGTTAATCTTGAAACCTGAGACCTTGGAGAATTTATCTAGTAGGTCAAACAGGTTAGGTAATGACGTAAGGGGTTTGGAGATGATTAATAGGATATCATCAGCATACAGGGCCGCTTTATGTGATTGGGAGTAAACGTTTAACCCTGAGATATCCGGGCTATCTCGAATTCGTGCCGCGAGGGGTTCAATACATAGGGCGAACAGGAGGGGAGATAAAGGGCATCCCTGTCTTGTGCCACTCTGGATTTGAAATGGGACCGAGGGGAAGCCCTGATGTATGACCCTGGCGGTTGGGCCTGAGTATAGTGACATAATCGCTCTACTCACCCGATTTCCGAAGCCAAATGCCGCGAGCGTCTCTTTTAAGTATGGCCAGTCTATCCTATCAAAAGCTTTTTCTGCATCCAGACTTAATAACATGCTTTGTGTGTTATTTTTGTTAGCCAATTCCAACAGATCAATAAATCGTCGGGTGTTATCCGCTGCCTGCCTCCCCTTAACAAAACCGACCTGATCTGGGTGTATTAGTCTGGGTAGGATATGACTTAATCTGTTGGCCAATAATTTCGCATATATTTTGATATCGGTATTAATTAGAGATATTGGCCTATAGCTTTTACAATTTAGCGGATCCTTGCCAGGTTTATGTATAAGTGATATAGACGCCCGCAGCATGTCCCCAGGAATAGGGGCTCCTGCTAAGATAGCATTAAACATTTGGAGCAGCCTCGGAGCAAGTGATTCGGAAAATTTCTTATAGTAAAGCCCCGAAAAGCCATCAGGGCCTGGTGCCTTTGATGGCTTAAGCTCCTTGATGGCCTGCGACACTTCTTCCAATGTGAAGTCAGCGCCCATAGCTTCTCTGTCTAGCTCTGTCAATCTCTCCAGTTTTGAGCTGGCTAAGAAATCTCTTAGTGCGCTGCTCGTGTTTTTATTGTGTGCCACCTTCTTACCGTCGTATAGGGAGCCATAGAATGAACCAAATTCTTCCACTATTTTTTTAGGGTTGGCCGTAAGTACACCCGATTTTAAGCGTATAGCTTGGATATTAAACTTAGATTGCCTATCCTTCAGTGCGCACGCCAGCATCGTATCCGGCCTGTTAGCTTTTTCATAAAACTTCCTCTTAGACCAACATAGGGAGTTATCCGCCCGGGAAGTCAATAACATATTTAATTCAATTTTTGTATCTTTAAGTTCCTGTGTCGTAAGTGGATCGGGATTGATCTTATGACTCGCTGAGAGGGAATGCAATTTGGATTGGAGCGTCCGAATTTTGGAATCCCTCACTCGTTTTCTTTTAGAAGTGAGATTAATTATTATGCCCCTTAGCATTGCTTTATGAGCCTCCCATAAAGTCATATGGGATTCCACAGAGCCTGTGTTTATCTCAAAGAATTGAGTTATTTCTTTACCTATCGTTTCGCAGGTTTCGGGTATTTTAAGAATAGATTCATTAAGTTTCCAGTTTGCGCCTGGTCTATTGGTCTGAATATTGTTGCACCTGAGCTCAATTGGTGCATGGTCAGACCATGAAATATCATGGATCATTGTTTGAGTGACCTTAGGAACCAAGTGGCACGAAACAAAGAGATAATCGATTCTGCTGTATGAGGTATGTGGGTGGGAATAGAAAGTGTAGTCCCTTGTCGTAGGGTGGAGCTCCCTCCATATATCTACTAGTTGAGTATCTTTTAGGGCACTGTGTAGGGAGTTTTGAGCTTTCTTGTTATCGGAATCACTTCCACCTGATCTGTCTAGTGAAGATTGCATTGTGATATTAAAATCTCCTGCTAATATAATATATCCCTTAGCTACCGAGGCCAATAAGCGGAAGAATTTGTCAAAGAAGGACGCATCCTGTGTACATGGGGCGTAGAGGGAGGCCAATGTGATGGGCTGTTCATGTATGGTTCCTGTTAAAATGATATACTGACCCTCTACGTCTTTTTTGGTTGTCTGTAGCACGAATGGGATTGAGTTACTAAATAAGATGGCTACTCCTCGTTTTTTGACTGATGCTGATGCTGTGTAAAATTGGGAGAAGCCCTTATCTAGGAATTTAGGGGAGTTACTATTACTAAAGTGTGTTTCCTGTAGGAATAACACATCCGCTTGTTTTCTCTTGTAATCCGTAAAGGCAAGCTTTCTTTTGATTGGGCTATTAAAGCCCTTCACATTGTGAGAGATTAATGTTAACGCCATGCTTTACGGTGCAAGAAATTATATGTGTAGTGAACTGTATGCTTACTTGTGATATCATGTCTGAGGTTTCCTTCGGTTGTGTCCATGTCCATCCCGTTGGCAAGATGTTCTGGGTGGGATCCATACGTCCTAGAGAGGGGGGGGGTAGGGGAGAGGGTAGGGAAAGGTAGACAAAACAGGGAAAGCGACAAGCGGGCTAAAACGGGAACGGGAAAATAATAATAAAAAGGAAGAAAATGTGAAAAGGTATGAACAAAAAACAAGGGCGTATCTCGGGAGCCCCCGAGAGTAGCCCTTGCGCCCAGAGGGTGGGTCATCTGACTCCATCTTAAAGATGGACCAGTCTCCTGTGTTGGAGACATCCCACCCTGGGTCTTGGTATCGGTCCCTCGAATCTGGGGACCGAAAAAGGGGACACATGCGCGAGGGAGGGTACTTCCCCCGGCACTTTTTGTAAAGGAAATGCATATTTTGTAGACTGTGACAGCAAACGTGACAGTGATCATAACATAGTGCAACTGATAGCGACAAGTGATTCCTATTTGTAACGTAAACAGTGATGTTAACATTAATAATAACGGGAATAATTGATGGAATAACAGTGACCGTAGGCCGAATAGCCTATATGTTTGTGTTCTTATCTAAAGTGAACAGCATCTGAACAACTTTTAACAAACTTTCTTATCCGAATTGAAATAGGTATATATGTATCTGTATACTATCTGCATAAACATTCATGACAGATATGATAATTAAAATAAACAATGTATTTTAGCCGATTAGGTTGTTTTCAGCTATATGTGGTATAATGAAGTACCGGATTAAATATATTGACCTTATCAATAACTGAGTTGACCTATCTGGGCTCAGTAACCTATGTACCAAAGCATATGCATACAAAACGTACGGTAATTATAACACGTAGAAAGAGAATACCCGAAGTGTATTGCATATATCTCTTATATACCCTACCCTTCATGTAGATATATACGAACCCACCTGTACCGCATGAATGTGTTGGTGCTAGAGTGTCTCTGATATTGATATGACAATTATGCCGTGATATAGAATATCCTTTTATAGCCTATCTTTGCCACCCAAACTGACGTAAGGTGGGTATCATATTAATACCCTATAGACCCTGTCTAACAATAGATTTATATATATATACATATACATATATATACATACATACACATACACACACACACACATACATACATATACACACACACACACATACACATACATACACACACATATACATATAACACATTATGACATGAATATTATAACAATATCTTATATAACATGTATTACCTATATTATATTACAGGTGTCAGGTATACTTTGTATTAGGGGTGCATGCATAGTAGTACATAGACTGACCATATCTAATCTTACTTAACCAGAAGTTGCTCAGCTGCATGGGACTGTATAGGTCTAACTCATTGCTTATGTTGTTCCTAATCCTTGTGTCACTCTAAGTGGGGCAGCGCTTATTAAGGGGTTAATCTTTATTGGACATTGGGGATCTCATGGGGAACAGGGGCATGTTTGGGGAGATCAACGGGGGATAAACACACTCCCCTCAGCTGCTCCGGGTGAGTGGACCGAGATCCCAGAGTGGGGAGAGGGACCCGGTCTCCGAGCCTCCCCCTCCGCCTCTCATGGCTTCTGGGGCAATGCCGAGGCTGTCTCCTGCTCTGGGATCGCAGCCACTCTGACGTCATCAATGTGCGGCTGAAGTCTCGCGTGAAGACGGTGCTTGCCGATGACGTCACCTCCTTCGCGCCAAAACCATTGAGGTTCCCGCTCTGCCCAGGGGAGGACCGGGTCAATATGGCTGCCGCTCAAAGTTAGCATGCGGATCCGATCCAGGCGAAAACCGGTAGCTGACAGGATGGGTATGTCGAGGAGACAGCCGGCACTGAGGAGACAGCAGGTATGGACTGGGGTTCACTCCGGGAGATATTTAAGGTTGTAGACTTGCATTGCGAGTGTTCAGTTGGGGCCTGAAGCTTTAGGTGCTGCATACTGTTTAGCGTGGGTGGCCCCTGCTTTGTTCCATGAGGGAGAAGGGGGGTTGGTGTTAGCGGATGGGAGGTGTGCTGGACTATGAATGGCTCCAGTGACACCAAGTTTGATAAGGAAGCCCTCTCCGTCCTCTGGATTTTTTAATGTATGAGCAACACCATTTTTAATTGAAAGGAGGGCACAGGGAAACAGCCATCTATATCTGATGCTGTGCTCACGGAGAACTTTTGTTATAGGAGCCAGAGCCTTTCTTTTGATCAGGGTAGCAGGGGCCAAGTCCTGAAATATCTGAAGCTTGACCCCCTCGAACTCCAGTGTCCTAGCTTCCCGGGCAATCCTGCACACCTCCTCCTTGGTGCGGAAATGGTGAAATCTTGCCACTATGTCCCTAGGGGGGTCACCAACCTGAGGTTTTCTACGTAGAGCTCTATGGCAGCGGTCCAGCAGTATCTCAGAGTCTGGCTTATCTGGAAAAAGGTGTTCCAGCCACCTATTGGTAAAGTCCTCAGGATCATTTATATTTTCAGGGACCCCCCGCAGCCTGATGTTGCAACGCCGGTCGCGGTTTTCCGCGTCCTCCGCCTTGTCCTCTAAGAACCTGACTCTGTCATTCAATGCAGTGACTTGGTCGTGAGTTTGAGCTAGGACAGTAGTTGTCTCATCCATTTTGGTTTCAATGGAGTCAGTCCGCTCCCCGAGAGCATCAAGGTCTTTTCTAAGCGCCCAAAGTTCTGTCATAAAGAATTTCTTCATATCTGTGCAGAATGCTTTAAGGTCTTTGCGCCGGACTATCTCTTCATCCCCCTCCTCCTCTATGAGAGGATCCACAACAGGGGCCTTGTCTGATGTCTGCATAGGGATCTCCTTATTTTCGGCTGGGGGTGCTCCATTTTTCTTGAAATAAGTAGTAACCGGTTGGCTTTTGGACCGAGCTGTTTTGCTAATCGGCATCTCTGGTTGTTTATAAATGATGTGCTGTGTAGCGATCAGGTAGAATCACACTTTTGTCGCTTGTAATTGCGCTAATAGTGCCGGTGGGAGAGGAGCTCTGGAATCAAGTCTCCATTCCCTCCAACAGCCAGCAGGTGTCCTCCTGCATCTGTGTTTTTAAAGTCAATTAAGACGTAATAAAATTTTATTGTTTTTGACTTCTACGGTGATTCCGACAGCACTATTTGTTGGACAACTTTTATGTCCATAACTAAATACTATATAGGTTTAGAGTGCTGCGTATAGAGGGTTACCTTTCTGATCAAATCTCTTTTTTGATCAACACTGTTAATACCATACATTAACCCTTCAAGCACCAGCTATATATTTCCATTCTCTTGTTATTTATTTTGGTGATTGCGGTTTCAGTTACATATTTAATCCACATAATAAACTAAGATTGCAAAAAACAGCAGCAATACAAAGCCAGAAATGTCCCCCAAATATTGTCCTAATAATATATTGATTTGTACTCTAAAAGAGTACAGATTAATATATTATTAGTCAATGTTCAAAAATTACAAATGAAAAAAAACACATCCAATGTAAAAACACAGTGTGACGGAGTCATTATAGGTCAAGTATGTGACGTCATCAAAAGGGTGTCTCATGGTGTGCAACAACCAATTAGATTGTGTAATTGGTTCTCACAATCTGATTGGCTGAAATACCGTGTGACGCCGGCCATCTTGGATTTAGTGACGTCATCTTAAATGCAAACGAAGCACAGCCATTCTGATTGGCTGGCATCATTCCCTTTAAGTGACGTAACAAAAAAAAAATTAAAGTCGGCACATGGTTTTAACAGCCAGTCAGATGATTGTTAAACCAGTTTGAGGCAAAATGTGACTCACAAGCCCTATTTAAGGCCATGACGCCTCATTTGAGCCCAAGAAGACGATGAGACAACATCGGTTTGGATCTACCATGGGGTTTTATGGATTGTCAGATGAAGATAGAAGATAAAGAAGATCAAGAAATTGTGAAAGATGAAGATAGAAGAAGGTGATTAAAGAAAGAAGATTTGGGTACCTGTTCCGGATCTTCATGGCGGATGGCATCAGATGCTGTTTGAGGCATTCAAGGTACGTGAGCTTCCTGTTTCCCCAGGAGTCGGAGGGCTAGTGCTTCTAATAAAAGTAATATATTGCATGTTTGTAAATGTCTTTTTTTACAGGTTTTAACATTGGATGTGTTTTTTTAATTTTTATATTATTATTATTATTTATATATATATCAAATAATTAATTGTTGATCTTGTTATTGCTTGTATTCATTGGATCAGATCAGCCTGCATGCATTAGGTGTTGCATCCGGTTTGGTCTGTGCCTCTCAGCTCCTCCGTGTTGGCCACGGTCGATCTCTGCGTCCCCCCGGTCAGGTGTGTGGCTTGTGTCCTGGGCCCAAGGTTGGCCACCTCGGTGGTCCGGACAAAGGCATCAGGACCTCGCTGCAGTCGTGGCGGGCCTCCTCCCCAACTTCCCTCCCCCCGCAGCAGGGTCCCAACTGGGGCATGGGGCGCGCGGCACTCCGACCTAGAGGAGGCAGTTATCGCAGGGTTTTTTGCTCCGTGGAGGACACAGGCCACAGAGAGCCCAGATGGATGGGGTAGGGAGTAGAGGGCCTGGGGGAGCAGAGGGTCAGGGGGAGAGAAGGGCTGTGATGGGGGAAGCGGTGGGCTGTGATGGGGAAGTGGAGGGCCAAGATGGGGGAAGCGGAGGGCCGAGATGGGGAAGCAGAGGGCCGAGATTGGGGGTTGGGGAGATTGGTTGGCTGTGGGCCATGAGGGAGGATGGGGGAGGAGTGTACAGACCAGGTGGCCGGGTTGTTGGCCTGCACGTCTGTCGGGATCCCAAGGAGAAGGTCTGGGCCCAGCCAAGCCAAATTGGCTTGAGCCAGACCTCAGGCCTCCAAGCACTCAACGGCGTCGCTTTAGCGTTGGTGGTCTTCCGATCTGTAGGGAAATCCAGGCTCCCATTCCTTGGCCTCCATCTGAGCCTCCGTCGCGGCTTCCCGGGACCCATCCACTGCTCCAGACCACATGGTGCTCCTGCGATGTTCCGGAGCAAGTCAGGTAGGCAGGCCATCCCTTCGATGTTATTCTCTGTGCTGGCTCGCTGCTGTAGCTGTCCCAGTATTCTCTCTGAGGTTCGCGGAGGGCCTTCAGGGCGTCCAGCTTTCTGCGTTCTCGGCAGCGGCAGCAGTTCTCCTCCCTCAGGCGATGTTATTCCCAGGCTCTGCAGGATGGAATCCATCTCCTCTGGGATTCTTAGGGTATGCTGTGTTTCATTTCTTGTGGTCATTAGTCTGAAGGGGAAGCCCCATCTTTAGCGGACTCACCTCTCTCTGAACAGGGTGGCCAGCGGTTTCAGCTCTCTCCTCTTGAGGATGGTAGATTTGGCAAAGTCACTGAATATTTGGAGAGTAGATTTCTGGAAGTCTATCTCCCCCTTCTCCCTGCATGCTGATATTTATTCTTTGGTGGAGTAATGGTGTAGTCGGACCACCACATCCCTCTTCCTATTTTCGTCTTCCGATCTTGGGCCTAGGGCTCTGTGCGCTTGGTCCATCCTGAGCTCTCTTTTCTCCAGGGCTGTATCAATCTTCATGAAGAGATTTGTCAGGTAAGGTTATAGATTCTCTGCTGTGACTCCCTCTGGTATATTGCGGATGCGAATATTCTGTCTCCTCTCTCTATTCTCCTGTTCCTCTTGGCCTTCCTTTAGTATTCTGAGCTCTTAATTGAGCTTTAGTATCTCGTCATCGGTGTTGGCCTGGATTTGGAGGGACTCTTCCATTTTATTTTCCAGCTCTGTGGTGCGTTGGGTCAGGGAGGCAATCTCCTTTATAAACTCCTGGACTGCACAGTGGAGATCTTCTTGCAAGGAGTGCTGCAGGGAGCCCTGCATTTTCCTAAACAGCTCTTCCAGAAAGTCCCTGGTGATTTGCTTTCTGCTTTTCTGTTAATGCTCTGTTCTGGTGGCACAAGTGTTGTGGCCTACTCCGGGGCACCATTTTCAGGGCTGAGGATCAGTGGGTTCCGCCAAAAAAGTGTGATACTTCTTGCGGCGTCGTTCTTTTAAATTTCACGGAGATGCTGCTACCTTTTTTGTTTGAAGATTTGGATCAATTTATGTCTTTTTATCCGTATTATTCGGGAGGGTCCCAGGAGCTCCCTCATTAGGCTTCCACCCTTGGTGACATCACGTTATGGTATTCTTAAGGATGGTTGCACATAATCGCTTTCTGTTACTGAGTGGGTCTCAATATCATGATAAAACTTCTGTTTCCTCCATATTGGGTTTAACCTGACTCTCTCTCTTCATGGTTAAATCCTATGTCCTCACATCCCGGTGGAATCAATTATCCTGTGCCTCTCGTCTGTCTCCTGTTCTCTCCCTCCTTCACGTTCTCCTTGACTCTCTGCCTGTCGCCTGCTGCTACATATTTATTGAGATAATATTCCTTGAATCAGCTGTTACTATATATTTATATTCCAAATTACTGTACTGTAGGTCTTGCAGCTTCAAACTGATGTAATATGAACTGCCCACAACTCCATACATAGATTAACCAAAAAAGGTGTACATACTCGAATATTCTCAGATCTCCTTATTAATCTAACCTATCTGTAATAGCCTCTTCTCTCAGCTAGGACCTACAGTTGTCAATAATCACACAGTATCAACCTAAACAGGGCAGTTCAAGCAACTTAAAACCATTGTATCTACAATATTTTAGTGGTTTAGAATAGGTTAACCCCAACGCTTTTACTTAAAAACTTGACATGTAACTGAAACTAGGAAGATTTGACATTAGAAGTTCTGGAAGGACTTTCAGAACTCATTCCAGTGTTAAGTATATCTCCTTATCTTTGTAAGACATCTTTTCAACAAGTGTCCTATAATCATCATTCATATGCTTGAATTCTAGAGAAAAAGACAATTTCTTACAACTATAAAACAAAACTCTAGCCATTTAATTCATTGGTTGTCATCTATGCCCTCAATGGGACACAAATAGTCACATTGGGAAGCAATGGCCACCCAACCCCCCACACCCCTCCTCTACACTTCCCCCCCAAAACACACTGTAATGGGCAAGCTTCCTATTATCCAGATCATAGCGTATTTGCCCATTAAAAATAAAATATTACCCAGCCAGCATAAAGTAAATTAAAGTTGTACTTAGCCCTGTGGGATGAAGGATGTTCTAGTCTTCCTCCACATCCTCTGCATCTTCCGTGGGCAGCAACACTAAAATAAAAATTCAAACTAACTACTGGCCACTAACCCCTTAATCCCCTTAGCGGTTAGTAATCGCTATGGTAATCCCTCTCTAACGACCCAGGTGGCCTAACCACCCTCCCTTGGGCAACTACCCCCACCCCCTCTACCCATTGATTGTCACAGTGGTAAACCATGTACACTATATGGGTATTGATTGCCACAATGGCAATGAATGGGCAAGCTACAAATAAAAAAAACAAGCACTAAATAAAACACATTTAAATAAAAACAAACATTTGCCAATAAACCCATTGATTGTCACTGTAGTAAACTATGCCCACCATTTGGGCATGGATTAACACAACGGCAATGAATAGGCAACCCATGAAATTAAATAAAAACAAATATTTGCCAGAAAATGCATTGATTGTCAGTGTGTTTATCTTTACTCTGAATGAGCAACCTAAAAAAATACACAATTAAATAAAATCTAATCAATGTGTTTCTTACCTTTGCTGGGAAGAACATTCACCCTTTCTCGTCCAACTGCGACACCAACTCTTGACCCATGATGTAATGATCCTCAACACCATGATGCACAGAAGTCCATGATCCTCAGTTGATTGCAGAGGAGTCACCGGTAAATTCTTCCCCCCCCCCTTCTTTCTTCTCTTCTTTGCCAGGACAGGAGATGTTGATCCAATGGCTTTTTGTGGTCAAATGAGACGTGACAGGCTTATATAAGGCCTGTGATGTCACATTTAACTGACAACGGTTGCACCCACCAATCCGATTTGTGGATATACCATGTGATGTCTTCCATTTTTTTTAATGATGTGACATCATCTTAAAGGGAGAGAAGCCAGTCAATTAGGTAGGATATGCTTCCCTGCCTTTAAGGTGACGTCAATTCAGCATAAAAGAAAAATGGAAGCTATTACATGTTACACAACCAATCAAATTGGTGGATATACTATTTGATGCCTTTCCTTTTTTTGAGTGATGTGACATCATCAAAAATGGAGGGAAGATAGCCAATCAGGTAGCACGCCTCCATCCCTTTTTGATATATATATATATATTATATATATTTATATATATATATAGTGGCAAACTGCTCCCTTTATGTAGCGCTGCTGCTTACCCAGGCTCTTCCTGACACAGTCTTCTAGGGTTTGTTTTGCATAAAAGGGGGACAAACACATATATACACACAAGGGGCACTCAGCCCTCAACCTTCAGCGGTTTATTCTTCCATTAGTGACACTACCATTTTTAAACACTGTCACTTTAAGAACAAAATAAACTCATAAAAATAACATCTACTCCTGTCAGGAGTCTAATGCACATGCATATCCCTATCTGCAATATTGGCTGGCTAAGCCAGTTACCAACTTAAAAATAACACACAGATAGAATAACATTGAGTCATTAACTGTGAGATGGGGGCAACGTCCCTTTAGATCCTGAGATGCTGCAGTATGTGAGGGGGGCATCTTCCCCGAACTGGATGCAGGGGAGCTGCAATACCCAGAGTCTCCAGGCTTTAGGTGAGAGAGACGGAAAAAGCAACCCACTCTGCTCTAAATACCTGTTCTAGTAATTAGAAGAGCAGGTGAGGGAAAAACCAGAACCACTATTCTCTGGCCTGGAGTTTCTATCCCACAGTCTCAGCAACTGTGAAACTGTGGAATGGATCACTTCCATACCAAGTCTGCACTTTCTTCTACAAATTAGACAGAAAGCTCCCCATTATCCTGTGACTATGTCACAACATATATATATTTATATATATATATATATAATCAATCTTTATGCAATTTAACCCTATCTAGGTAACAATGCCATACACAAACTTGGCATACAGCATGTGACTACTTCTTATATATTATAGAACCCCATATTTCAAAGGGCATATGGAAAATGGCAACAGGAACAAAGCACAGTAGCTTTCCAGTCCCGGAGGCAATAGGTCACAGAGCATACGTAGATTCAGGGGCTATGAACATTTGTATAAAGACACCTGACCCAGACACGATCAGATACTCACTAGCTTATGGTTGGATACCAACCCCCAGTCTACCAATAATGGTATGGATTGGGCTTCTTAACCATACCTCCCTTACCATCGGGTACCTCCACAGAGTGGACCTGTTTAACCCCCGTTGCATATATATATTCCACCCAGTCTTTGTAAATGCTCCATCCAATGTGCCATATTCTTACTATTTTATCTACCCTTTCCTGATTTTCTGTAAGCAGGGTGTGCCCATACTGAAAGACATGAGCCTTAGCCTTACATTGTAACCAGTGACCCCTGAACATATCTACTATATCAATAGTATCCTCAGGGAACACATGGGTATTCAGGTCTCCCTGACCCTATCCCAGATCATACGATCAGCCTGACTCAGCCATGTTAGTTAACAGCCCATCGGTGCACCGGGTAGAACCAGACTAAAAGCTCCTCTTTCGGAAGCTCAGCATGGCCATGTCCCATTGTACTCCATCACTAAAATATAAAGGGTCATCTAGTTCACCAGTGCACTGTATATAGGCCTCATTTTCCTCCTCAGAGTTCACCCGCCCACCATTGTTCAATCTCACCTATTGGCCTGACACCATGTGGATCAGACAAACTTCTGGGCGTCATCCTTCAGCAAATGGGTGTTGTCCTAGGACCCCCTCTGTGGAGGTTGCCCCATGTTCTGGGGCAGCAGGGCAAGTGGTGCAATCCGGCAACACAGCAGCCACCTATTTCCCTGTAGGAAGAAGAGAATAAACTCCACTGTTAGACTCACTTGAGGCTACACAAGCTTCAATAGCAATACAGCAAGCCAAATCGGGCAGATCTCCATGCTCTGCCAAATGCGGCATCTAAGGCGGATCCTCAATCACTTCTGGGAGAAAGTTGACCTCCAGCGGTTCAGCCGAAAGGGTCTCTTGAGGCATCTCAGCAACAGTAGGAATACGTATGGCATCACTCCTCTCTTATGGGTTGGAATTCACAGGTTCTCGTTCTCCTTCCACCTTTCCAGGACGATTGGTATAGGGAGAATGCACTTCTAACCTCACTGGGATTTCAGGGACGGAGCCTTCATGTTCGCTCATGTCCCCACTTCCTTGTGCAGAGTTTATCATCAACTCCATCGTCCTATTAATATGGGGCCGCATGTAGGGTGACCGGCACTCCACACATATGGCACACTGGACAAGGCTCCTCCAGGACGTCGGTATCCACAACAGGCAATTTATAGGGATTCTGTGTCTCCTCCGGTAATGACAAAAATTTTGCTGGTGATATCACAAAGCACAAGCTGAGGAGTACTGGTAGTAGTCGTCATCTTCCAGCACACACTGTCCTGAGAGTGAGCGACATGGTTACTCCCTGTTCCACATGCTTCTTTCTCTCTGTAATACACATTACCTACTCTAAGAAACTGACAGGAGTAGGCCCATAGTGTCCTGTATCCCCAGATTGTCACTGGAGAGTCTGGAGGGTAGGGCGTGGTCATACAGTTCGCGCCACTAGGCAACGGGATCCGCACATCGTTTCCTCCATGTGGCCATTCTTGGAATCTTGGAGAAAAGGGTAGATCTTCAGGGAACATATTCAATGTTGCTGCAGCAGACTGGACTAGAACAGCAATAAAAGATGTTGGCAAGAGATCCTGAACATTAGATTGGATCTTACATGAGGTAGAGCGGTGAAACTGGGAACAAAAGGAAGCTGAAAATGAAATGTGCTGGGTGCAGGCAGCTGAAAGTCTGATCAAGCTTTTAAAATGCATTAAAATAGATGCTGAAATAGATGCTGAATTGAAAAAGACAGTTATAGTCAAAATAGTCTCAAAATGCTTTTTTTTAAGTTTAATATTGATCCATGTGGAAGCCAATTTTCTTTCCTGTCTATAGCTAATTGCATCTAAGAGGCCAGGAGAAAGCTTGTACTTATTGTTATGTCCAGAGCTGAGAACCAGGATTGTGCATTTCACTTGTTGACATTGTGGCGTCTGAGTAGATCCTATATCACTGAAGAAGAGGGAGAAACACATTTGAGATCTATTCAGTTCATGAATAGCCTCCATATATTGCAGCCATACAGCAGCACACAGTTAATTGAATTTTAATAGCAAAAGATGAAGTGCTCAACTCTGCTCTTTCAAACTGAGAGGTACAGATGGCACTGTTTCCAAAGAGACAGGACTATCTTTTGATCTCAGTGGGGGAGAGAGGGAGGAGGGTTTAAGTTACTGTATTGCAGACACTATTCAAACCTCCAGCTCAAGCAGGTATAGAAATGATCTGTGTTTTTCCTCAGGCTGTTGTTGTTGGCCTGTTTGTTGTACATATCTCACTTCACTGAGGTTGTGGAGGAGCACTGCTGTGCTACCAGTGTGTTTATGTGCACTGATCATATTTAGCATTAGTCCCATATAATTCATAACCTATTCTTTAGTATCTGCATCAAATGCAGCAACCTTCTTTTTCAAGCTTGATGTACTGTCAGTGACAGACTTACATTTTTTCCATCTGTAGGCTTGGAGGTGGCTCTCCTCCACAGCGTAGCGGCGTTATGATGTCACAGTAGCATGTGATGCTGAGTTGTCATGGCAATGCGTCATATGACGCTACAGGAGTGGGGTTGCTCAAGAGTAGGTAAGACTCACACACAAAAACACACACAAATTGCCTCTGCCCAAAATTGCCACCCTATATAAAATTGCCATTTTAGGCTATAGCTTAGTCAGCCTTGTGGGAAATCCACCCCTGTGTACAGTATCTCAAGTCGTAAACAACCGTTAATCTCTCTACTGCTAGTGGGACCCGCAACATATTTCTTAGCAACATGTCACTGGTCGCTCTGGCAGGAAAAAAGGTTTAATGTCAATCCAGAAAATGTAGGAAATGTCTGAAATACAAGCTAATGTTAATAAAAATAATAAAACATTGGATCCATTTTAGAGCTGCTCAGGGAGACTCAGAGGGAGACAGCTTCTCTCTCTGGGACTTCTCTGCGCAGCTCCTAGAGACCGTCTGGCCCAGGACGATTAACACTGCTTTAATCTTCCAGGGCCACAAAATGTACGGCTTTCGAGTGTCACAGACATGCCACACACGCAGATTTCAGCCTGTTGGTCTGCGGCCACTGAGGCAGTAAATCTTACTACATCTGTAGGCTTCATTGTAATATTTGTGCTAAATTACTCCTCCACCAACTCTTGCTTTTGCACTTAAATAATCCTGAAGAAGCAGGACAAATCAAAGCAATTCTGGAACAAAAAGTGCACATTCTCATCTTGCTTCAATGTATCAGAGTCTGTGTCCTTTCCATCCTCTCTCCCACTCCCATATGCAACTGTCCTTTTCCCCTAAGCTTGCAGTTTGAGAGTTACAGCTGTAATGTATATGATGCTTATTTTATTATGTACGCAATTTTTTTTCTCCCTTTATTCTGCATCAAAAAAAATATATAAAAAGCCAGTGGGAGTTGCTGCACCATCATCATTACCTGTGCATCAGTCTTCTTATTGAATAGGAGTAATATAATGTTTGATTCAACTGCACTATCCAGGACTTGCAGCATTATATTCAATTTTTCAGTGTAAATATTGTGAAATAGACATTAATAACGGCAGTAATGTAACTTCAAAGTACAACCTTTCTATGGCTATTTGGTGGTAAAGGCTCAACTATTACTTGTGCCATCTCTGATACACATATTGCTATAAATTCTGGAATAGTACCAAATTACTTATTCACGCTGTTTTATGTTTCAGAATAACTTACTATCCCAATACTTCTTTTGTTTCTATATGTATATCTTAAATTGCTATGTACTCTGATAGCACTACAAATGAATAATGAATTACCTCTGGAATGCCCTTCCCCACAATACCCGACTAGCACCCTCTCTATCCACATTTAAGACCCACCTCAAAACACAACTGCTTAAGGAAGCATATGAGTAGCTCCATGGCTGATAATTAACACCTCAGACATAAACCTTCGCCCCTTGCAGACGCCCTCCTACTGTCTCTGTATGTTATTCCTACCTACCAATTAGATTGTAAGCTCTTCGGAGCAGGGACTCCTTTTACTAAATGTTACTTTTATGTCTGAAGCACTTCTCCCCTTTACGTGTTATTTATATTATTTGTTATTTATATGATTGTCAAGTGTATTACTGCTGTGAAGCGCTATGTACATTAATGGCGCTATATAAATAAAGACATACATACATACAATTAATGTGATAAGATATCATGTGATATGTGTATACTCCTTCATGGAATATTACTTTTTTTTTTTTTACATTTTAGAGCATTTCCACTATAAGAAGAAAATGTTTTTCTGTAATTTTGTGTTCCAGAATGTGGCTTTTTGTATCTGTTTCTCTTTCACACACAGGAGACGAAAAGAAAATAATTTCAATGAAAGGCTGAATGCTCCTTTTCAGCACTGCAATGTTTAAACAAAATACACTAAGGACAATAAGCTTTGGTGCTTTGCTTGGACTTTCAGAAAGTGATCAGCATGTGTGCTGTACTCTTATTAATAAAGATTAGGGCATTTTCTTTAAACTGAGATTGACCGAGTATTCAAAACAATTTTGGTCAAATATTTGCCAAATACAGTATACTGTATCTCGGATGCAAATATACATCTTAAAATTATAAGATGAATTCGCTTGACTTCTCTAGTCCTTATGAAAGCATAAAGTGACAAGTGTCAAATATTACAACCAGAAGTCTCTGTGGAGTGCTGCATCATAGAAATGAAAGGTTAGAATCACTGTGCAGAGCATAAGGCATGTAATATACTAAACGCATGCGCACTAGCGTGCACACGCACAGCAATGAAAAATACCTGTCTTCCTACGACAGTGTATCCACTGCCAACTTGCACGGCAGCTTGGTGGAAATATAAAGACATTTGTATTTTCAAGCAGCTGCTGTGCCACGTGACACTGTGTGAGCCAATCACAGTGAGGCCTACCCTTGTGACACCATGGCCACACCTCCTAGCTGCACGCATCATCGTTTGGCCAATAGGCAGAAAACGTGGTGCACGCGAAACATTACGCGCCTGCGCTTAGTATAATACATACCTAAGGTTTAAATGTGTGATATTAACAAAAAATGTGTGGGTGAAAAAAAAACGAATCAGGGATTGCACCTTTAAAAAAAAAAAAGAAGCTATACTGTACATGTTAAATAGCACTATATTTCAGGTCATTCAACGTGTAAAGGTATTATGTATTATATTTTTGCCTTTGATGCAAGGATGTTCCATAGGCCCTTATTTGTAGCAGCATCTTATTAAAATACATTTTCCTCGTATTTCTTTGACGCTGATAACTTGGGAACGAAGGAACGTGCAGGTGTTATTACACCTTGACCTCAACACGGAATCTAGCATTCTTTCATAAATCCCATTTTAATATTGAGCCAAGGAACGCGTCCATTAACTACCAAATCCATTACCTACCCAAATCCTTCATTGCTGTGATTGGTGCTGGGTTGATGTTAAGCATCTTTATACAAAATGATGTCACATAAAATGACATCAAACTGTCTTTCTTTGCATAATTTTTTTACAATAGTGTTGAGATTTTGATTCATATACTGTACCTCCTATACCTCAGAAGTAAAAACATAGCAAGCAAATTGCTGAAAGAGCAATAATTTGATTTACTTATCCTTTAAAACCAATGCAATACTCCAAGGGGATATGTTACGAATACTGTCAATGGCCAGAGGAGAGTGCAGGTAATGATGAGTTTTACATGAAAGCTCTCAGATGCCAGGCTCCCTCTTTGTGTTGGAGGATAAGAGGCAGTGTACTTTCTCACCTATAAAGCACAGACAGCACTTACACATTCCCTGCTTTGTTTGTACAGCAGCACAGACCTGCTGGTCACAGTTGTTTCTCAGAAAAAAATAATTTACCAGATGTCTGGAAAAAAAAAAATGCTCTTGTAAGAGTGATACTGTACAGTAACAATTTTGCAGTAATTTTTCTTTCTTTTTTTTTATAATAAAAAAGAAAACGGCCAACTGAAAAGTTGAAAAAATAAAAAATCTTGAGGCAAGTCTTGCCCCCTGCAAACCCTCTAATTGGAACATAAATGTGCCATTCTACTGCTAATATATAATGTACAAAGGCCCAAGCAGAAGAGATAATAGCCCGGTCAGTAAAGCAGGGGGGCATAAGCTTATTTAGCTATATAAGTGAAAGGGGGGGAAATAAAAAGGAGTAAAAGTAGAACGAAAGACATAAGAGGATGGTCATGTAGAGAGAGTCAAGAGTATAGCAAGAAACATGAATTATTATGTGTGCTCAGCATTCACAGCTAAAGGTGAAGGGGGAGGGAACAGGAATATAAATGGGAAGGAGGTGGCACTTTCAAAACTGAAAGTAGACAAGTCAATGTGACCAGGTGAGATAGTAACCCTTTGAGTGCTGGAGGGGCAACAGCGTGCCTCTGACACATTGCGACATTATTATTATTATTGTTTATTTGTAAAGCGCAAACATATTACACAGCAGAGATTTGAGAATTACATAAGCAGTTAATGCAAATAAAGACAAATATTTATTTATTTATTATTCATTTATTTATACAATGTTTTACCATGAGAGTTACAATGAGAGTTACCTCTCGTTTTCAAGTATGTCCTGGGCATAGAGTTAAGATGACAAATACATGGTTACAAATACATAGTTACATAAGTGAACAGTGTATACATTATATATGTAGCCCTGTTTCCCCTTGAACACAGAAAGACTACTAATGCTGTTGTTAATCTGTTGGCTCGCAGGGCCTGAGCCTCTGCCATGGAGAGCCTGGGTCGATATATTACCTCTACTTGATGCAGCGCCTCACCTGGGAGGGATCCCAACGGAGTGAAGTTGCCCCTCACAGGACGCCAATACAATGATGTACACGCTGGATGTACAAAAAACAAGTACATTTACTAGCAATACACAGTGACCTTATATGCATACACATCACATACTCCTTCCCACTAGAGACACAACTACCCAAAGTGTCTTGCAGGATGCAACCCTCCACCGTGTTTCCCACACCGTGTCCAATTTCCCACACCCAAAACCCCAGTGTGTGGTGACCGTGCGGCCACTATGAAGAGAATGTTATAGTTGGTGCACTTGGTGTGTGTGGTTACCTGCAGCGCTCGGGCCAGCAGACAACTTCACAAAGGATCCGCAGACATGCGATACCTTCCGCGACGTTCTTCCAGGGCGATCCCACCGGGATATTATCTCTGTCTCTGAAGAGGCCTGATCCCAAACCTCTGCTAGAAAAATGCAGCGTCTGCTGTGTCCCTAACTATAAACACTAATGGGGCAGGTTCCCTATTCTAGGGCCGTCCCTACAGCAACCATAAGCTGTATGTGACTCAGGGCCTACCTGGAGCCTAAGGGGGTTCTCTGGCCTAGTGTAGAGGCTACTTGCCTCTCTACACATGCAACTCCTACCCCCTTCCCGGACTTGACTGACCAACGTGGTCCCCTGCGCAACCTCCTATTCCCTTCCTGCAAGGATCCTTGTGCCCTATTGGCTCCCTGGCATCAGGTGGTCGGTCCTAACACTCATGGGACTTGTAGTCCCCTGCTCTAGCCCTCTCTGATAGATCCGGGCTTCGCACGCTACCGTGCTAACTCCCTGCGCATGCACGAACCTCAAAGCGGCATCCTGAACGTTCGGGCTGCCGCGGAGCCTCCTAACTACTGGAGCGCTCCATGCACTCGCTGGCAACCTACCTAATGTTCCCAACTGCAGCGGAGGTATGGGCAGACCTGGGGACCTGGCAACATCTACAAGACATAGTATGCACAGTTGGCATATGTAACAGTTACAGACCAGATTAAAATGTGAGGCAGCTTTAGTTTTGAAAGAACTTAGACTGGTGGCGGCTGTGAGAGTCTCCGGTAGATTGTTCCAGTTTTGGGTGCACGGTAAGAGAAGGAGGAGCGGCCGGATACTTTGCTGAACCTTGGGACCATGAACAGTCTTTTAGTGTCAGATCTCAGATGATAAGTGCTGCATGAGGTAGGGGTGAGGAGCTTGGTCAGATAGACGGGTAGCTTGCCCAGAAAATATTTGAAGGCAAGACAGGAAAGATGAACTTTGCGCCTAGACTCAAGTGATGACCAGTCAAGTTCTTTGAGCATTTTGCAGTGGTGTGTGTTGTAGTTGCATTGGAGGACAAAACGGCATATTGAATTGTAGTGTGTATCAAGTTTGCTAAGGTGGGTTTGGAGTGCCGAGCCATAAACTATGTCCCCATAGTCGATAATTGGCATTACAATCTGCTGTGCCATACGCTTTCTGACATGCAGACTTAGGGAGGACTTGTTCCTGTAAAGCAGGGATGAGCAAACTTTTTATGCCGAGCCCCCTTTTTATCCATAAAATTTCTCGGCCCCCCCCCTGCCTGATGTAATCAAAATCACATGAAAAAAAAAACCCTTTATTAAACGGTATACAATGTAAATACAAATATGTCTAAGGCCGCGCGTATAGTGCCCGCGACAGAGACGCGTGACGTCGCCGCTAGCAAAAGTTGTATTTTGCTTTGTGGCAGCGCGGGCGACCAGGCCATTGATTGGTTCAGGGGCTGTCACATGAGGCGACAGCCCCTGAAAAATCAAATATTGCCGGCTTCAAAAAATCGTGTCGCCCCGTCGTGCTTACAATAAGCGCATGCGGCGGCGACAATGCATTTGTTTTCGGGCGACGTCGCGTTGCCAGCACTATAAGCGCAGTCTAAATACTTACATACTTCAACAGCTCGCTCTTGCTAAATTATTTATTATTTATTTATTTATTTATAAAATATTTTACCAGGAAGTAATACATTGAGAGTTACCTCTCGTTTTCAAGTATGTCCTGGGCACAGAGTAAAACAAATAGTACATGGTTACAAGTACAGTTACATAAATGAACAGGGTATACATTATATACAAGACATTGCGTGCACAGTTAAAGAAAATATATATTATGAGCGTATGAAACAGTTACAGACCAGGTTAAAATGTGAAACAACCTTAGATTTGAAAGAACTTAAACTGGTGGTGGATGTGAGAGTCTCTGGTAGGTTGTTCCAGTTTTGGGGTGCACGGAAGGAGAAGGAGGAACGTCCGGATACTTTGTTGAGCCTTGGGACCATGAATAGTCTTTTGGAGTCTGATCT
The DNA here is from genome assembly GCF_040206685.1 of Ascaphus truei. NCBI lineage: Eukaryota > Metazoa > Chordata > Amphibia > Anura > Ascaphidae > Ascaphus > Ascaphus truei. The sequence goes on from NC_134483.1 coordinate 343,150,602, forward strand.
CATGTGATAAGTGCTGCAGGTGGTAGGGGTGAGGAGCTTGTTCAGGTAGCTGGGTAGCTTGCCCATGAAGAATTTAAAAGCAAGACAGGAAAGGTGAACTTTGCGCCTAGACTCTAGTGTTGACTAATCTAGTTCTATGAGCATTTCGCAGTGATGTGTGTTGTAGTTGCATTGGAGAACAAAACGACAAATTGAATTGTAGAGGGTGTCAAGTTTGCTAAGGTGGGTTTGAGGAGCCGAGCCATATACTATGTCTCCATAGTCAATAATTGGCATTAGCATCTGCTGTGCGATACGCTTTCTGACCAGGAGACTTAGGGAGGATTTGTTCCTGTAAAGTAACCCTACTTTGGCATAGGTCTTGGTTGTCAGGGTATCAATGTGCATCCCGAATGTTAAGTGGGAGTCAAACCATAAGCCCAGGTATTTAAAACTAGTGACAGGTGTTAGGGTGGTGTTAGCGTTGGTTCTAATCTGGAGCTCAGTCACTGGAAGCTTTACAAATTTAGTCTTGGTCCCAAATACCATTGTTACAGTCTTGTCAGTGTTTAAAAACAGTTTGTTTTGGGAAATCCAGTTTTCGAGTCTCAAAAAGTCAGACTGAAGTATGTGTTGAAGGTCAGAGAGGCTATGACTGTGTGCATATAGGATTGTGTCATCTGCATACATGTGTATTGAGGCTTCCTTACAAGCTGTGGGAAGATCATTAATGAACAATGAGAAGAGTAGGGGCCCCAGAACAGAGCCTTGCGGGACACCACAGGTGATATCCAGGGGGTTGGAGTTAGAGCCTGAGATGGACACATGTTGGGATCTTCCTGATAGGTAGGACTGAAACCAGTTTAAGGCATGTTTCCCTATTCCAGAGCTCTGGAGTTTGTTAAGCAGGATAGCATGATCGACTGTGTCAAAAGCCTTTGCAAAATCTAGGAATACTGCACCAGTGAGTTGTCCCCGTTCCATTCCACACTGGATTTCATTGCAAACTTTTAGCAGGGTAGTTACGGTGGAGTGTTTGGGGCAAAATCCAGATTGGAATTGGCTAGGGAAATTTGTCTTGGTGTAGAAATCGCTTAATTGGGAGTGGACACATTTTTCCATGACTCTGGATAGAATTGGGAGAAGTGAGATTGGCCTGTAGTTTGAGACAGTGTTTTTGTCCCCACTTTTGAAGATTGGGACAACTCTGGCAGTTTTCCAGGTCTTAGGGATATGGCCTGCAGACAGGATAGAGTTGACTATGGACGCAATTGGTTTGGCAATGGCTGGGGCACCAAGTCGTAGGAACCTAGATTGTAGTAAGTCGGGTCCACATTGGCTGCTTAGTTTTAGTTTGAGGAGCGCTTGTATAATCTCCTCTTCAGATACTGGGCCAAATTGAAAATTGTGGGCAGTGTTGGGAGGGGGTGGGACTGTAGGGATACTCCCAGGATGAGATTCATGTTTGGGGTTTGTGCTGCGTTTCGCTAATAAGTTAGTGGCACACCGCACAAAGTAATCATTGAATGCATTTGCGATGTCAGTGGGGGTTGTCAGAGTAATATCCCCCTTAGTGATATTACTTGGTTGTTGATGGTTAGGAGGCTGGAATATACTGTATGGTTGATAACCTTCCAGAAGTTAGCTGGGTTTGATGTATTCTGGTGGAGATTGTCAGAGTAATATTGTGCTTTTGCATGCCTTGTTTGCCTTGTGCACATGTTCCGCATGCATCTGTAGTGATTGAGATCCTTGGTAGTGCCAGTTACTTTGTAGCTTTTCCACAAGGCATCCCTGAACTGGTAGAGTGCTATAAGGTCAGGTGTAACCCATGGAAGGTGGGCCCCCCGTACCCTTATTTTGCGTAGTGGAGCATGGGTATTGCAGAGTTTTAAGAACTCGGATTGGAAATAGTCGAGCGCAGAATCAGGGTCGGGAATTAAATCCATTCTGTGCCATGGGCAGTTGGTAAGGTCATCCAGAAACTGTTGTGGGTTAAAGTTTTTAAATGTTCTGGTGAGGAGAACTTTAGGGCTTGAATGGGGCGGTTTAATTTTCCTTACACAGTACACTATTGCATGGTCACTGAAAATATCAGGAAGGATGCCAGAGGATTGGATTCTGCTGGGGTTTGAGGAGAGAATCCAGTCTAGCAAGGAATGGTTATGCGATTTCAGGTTTATCCGTGTGGGTTGGGAAATGAGTTGCGATAGGTTAAGTGACTTGAGTTGTATCTGGATTTTGTGGTTTTTAGGGTCAAGCCAATTGAAGTTGAAATCCCCAAGAACTAGCAGCTCACTCTTCTCATTCAGAGAGGAAATGGAGCCAAGAAATTGGGTGATATCAGTCAAGGATTGTAGAGGGGCTTTAGGGGGGCGGTAGATGCCAGCAAGCAAGATGGGCTTAGAAAAGGGGAGGCAGATTTTGCCAACTAGAATTTCGAAAGAGGGTGGGCTTGGTGGGCAATTTAACAGTGTAAATTGTAATGTGTCTGCAATATAAAATAGCACCCCTCCTCCTCTCTTTGACCTATCTCTCCTAAAAATGGAGTATCCCTGAATGGCAATATTTGCATCAGGGGTTTTAGGGGATAGCCATGTTTCTGTAAGAACGATGGCTTTGGGTTTATGCATAAGGCACCATGCCCTTAGTTCGTCCAGTTTGGGCAGCAGGCTCTGGATGTTTATATGGACGACAGATAGCCCTTTTTGGAATTTAAAGGTGGAATTCTCAGGGGTATGGGACAGAGCTGAAATGGGAGGACCTGGGTTAGGTTCAATATCACCTGCTAAAGAGAGTAATAGTATGAGTAGAAATTTGGTTAGTTGTTTGCAAGTTGTAGATTTGTGGTGTTTGCCATTTGAGTGAGGAGTGGTTGGTGTGCTAGTTTTTAGAGTTCTCCACCAACATTCAGTAGATAGTGCAAGGCTTTTGAGTAGTCCAGGGTGTATGGTGATGTTGGGTGTGGGCCAGGATGGAGGAGTTTGTAGTGGATAGAGGGAGTAACATCTCCATGAGGCCAGGAGAAAGAAAAAAGTTAAAATACATAGCAGGTTCATGATGCCAGAGGTAGGCAGTGCTGCAAGGAGCTGTTGTGAGCAGAGTGAGTGTGAGCAGACTAAACAGCAGATGTGTGCCTGTTCCTTGTCAAATGTTTAGCTGTATTGCAATGCTAGAGTCAGTTCAGGGTTTCAGTGTATTGTCCAGTCAGTTTTGAGAGAGACTGCAGTAAATAAGTTGTAAAGGAGTGGGGGGTTGAAATAGGCAGGTTAGCAAGCATGGGATCATAGTGTGAACTGAATAGCTTACCGTTTGTTGTCTTGAGTAAAAGAGTGTGCAGAAAGATGCAGTCCCCAGTCACCTCTAGTCAAACTATAGTCTAACTGTATTTATCACTTAAAAAGCTCACTTTAAATGCCTCACTGTCTAATGCCAATTGCGTCCACGCTGCCGCTGAGAGAGGTGACATCACCAACTCTCCAAGCAGGAGCACAGGGTGTCCTGCATAATTTTCCAAGCACGAATGGGGAAGTGTTTTCACTTTTTTTTAAAAATTATTTCTGTACATTCATAGTATGATTGATATAGTGGCAGCCTACCCTTTCACTTACAGAGGATCGCAGCGAAGCAGGTTGCCAGCGGAGGAGAGCAGGAACACAGCGCTATTGCAGGGCAGACACCGAAAGGAGGGGCGTTTGACATCACAGCGCTTGTGCCTCCGAATCACGTGGCCGCCACCTGCACTATTCTGTTCGGCCGCCCGCGTACATCTTTTTCGCCTGCGCACCCAGGTTTTGCTGCATGCGTCCCGCCTAAATAATCTTGCGCCCGGGGCGCCCACCCCAGTTTCTGCACCGCTGCATTCAATCACAACACCCACACAATCAGACACACACACACAGCACACACACTCAACCCCTCACACACACACTCAACCCCCCACACACACACTCAACCCCCCCCCACTCACACACAATCAACCCCCCCCCACACACACACAACCCCACACACACACACAACCCCCCCCACACACACTCAACCCCCCCACACACACTAAACCCCCCCCACACACACACACTCAACCCCCCCCACACACACACACTCAACCCCTCCCTCCCCACACACACACACCTGGTGGGAGTAATTAAGCCTGCTCAGGTCCCCCCATGTGCTGCTGAAAACGGGCAGCTAACAGACAGGAGGAGGAGGGCTTGTTTGTGTGCAGGGAAGGCCCCGCCCCCTCTGACACAGACACAGAGCAGAGAACACAGCTCTGCCCGCCCCCAGGTTTCCCCGCACGCAGCCCATGCCCCGCGCCCCCCCCTAAAAAACTTGCGCTCCCCAAGGGGGTGCGCCCCCAGTTTGCGCACCGCTGCTGTAAAGTACACCTTGTTTGGCGTAGGTTTTGGGTGTCAGGGTATCAATGTGCATCCCGAATGTTAAATTTGGAGTCAAACTATATGCCCAAGTATTTAAAACTAGTAATAGGAGTTAGGGTGGTGTTAGCGTTGGTTCTGATCTGGAGCTCAGTCATTGGAAGCTTTAAAAATTTAGCCTTGGTCCCAAATACCAGTTACAGTCTTGTCAGTGTTTAAAAACAGTTTGTTTTGGGAAATCCAGTTTTCGAGTCTCAAAATTTCAGACTGAAGTATGTGTTGAAGGTCAGAGAGGGCCCCAGAACAGAGCCTTGCGGGACACCACAGGTGATATCCAGGGGGTTGGAGTTAGAGCCTGAGATGGACACATGTTGGGATCTTCCTGATAGGTAGGACTGAAACCAGTTTAAAGCATGTTTCCCTATTCCAGAGCTATGGAGTTTGTTAAGCAGGATAGCATGATCGACTGTGTCAAAAGCCTTTGCAAAATCTAGGAATACTGCACCAGTGAGTTGTCCCCGTTCCATTCCACACTGGATTTCATTGCAAACTTTTAGCAGGGTAGTTACGGTGGAGTGTTTTGGGCGAAATCCAGATTGGAATTGGCTAGGGAAATTTGTCTTGGTGTAGAAATCGCTTAATTGGGAGTGGACACATTTTTCCATGACTTTGGATAGAATTGGGAGAAGTGAGATTGGCCTGTAGTTTGAGACAGTGTTTTTGTCCCCACTTTTGAAGATTGGGACAACTCTGGCAGTTTTCCAGGTCTTAGGGATATGGCCTGCAGACAGGATAGAGTTGACAATGGACGCAATTGGTTTGGCAATGGCTGGGGCACCAAGTCGTAGGAACCTAGATTGTAGTAAGTCGGGTCCACATTGGCTGCTTAGTTTTAGTTTGAGGAGCGCTTGTATAATCTCCTCTTCAGATACTGGGCCAAATTGAAAATTGTGGGCAGTGTTGGGAGGGGGTGGGACTGTAGGGATATTCCCAGGATGAAATTTATGTTTGGGGTTTGTGCTACGTTTCGCTAATAAGTTAGTGGCACACCCCACAGAGTAATCATTGAATGCATTTGCGATGTCAGTGGGGGTTGTCAGAGTAATATCCCCCTTAGTAATATTACTTGGTTGTTGATGGTTAGCAGGCTGGAATATATGGTTGATAACCTTCCAGAAGTTAGCTGGGTTTGATGTATTCTGGTGGAGATTGTCAGAGTAATATTGTGCTTTTGCATGCCTTGTTTGCCTTGTGCACATGTTCCGTATGCATCTGTAGTGATTGAGATCCTTGGTAGTGCCAGTTACTTTGTAGCTTTTCCACAAGGCATCCCTGAACTGGTAGAGTGCTATAAGGTCAGGTGTAACCCATGGAAGTTGGGCCCCCCGTACCCTTATTTTGCATAGTGGAGCATGGGTATCGCAGAGTTTTAAGAACTCGGATTGGAAATAGTCGAGCGCAGAATCAGGGTCGGGAATTAAATCGATTCTGTGCCATGGGCAGTTGGTAAGGTCATCCAGAAACTGTTGTGGGTTAAAGTTTTTAAATGTTCTGGTGAGGAGAACTTTAGGGCTTGAATGGGGCGGTTTAATTTTCCTTACACAGTACACTATTGCATGGTCACTGAAAATATCAGGAAGGATGCCAGAGGATTGGATTCTGCTGGGGTTTGAGGAGAGAATCCAGTCTAGCAAGGAATGGTTATGCGATTTCAGGTTTATCCTTGTGGGTTGGGAAATGAGTTGCGATAGGTTAAGTGACTTGAGTTGTATCTGGATTTTGTGGTTTTTAAGGTCAAGCCAATTGAAGTTGAAATCCCCAAGAACTAGCAGCTCACTCTTCTCATTCAGAGAGGAAATGGAGCCAAGAAATTGGGTGATATCAGTCAAGGATTGTAGGGGGGCCTTAGGGGGGCGGTAGATGCCAGCAAGCAAGATGGGCTTAGAAAAGGGGAGGCAGATTTTGCCAACTAGAATTTCGAAAGAGGGTGGGCTTGGTGGGCAATTTAACAGTGTAAATTGTAATGTGTCTGCAATATAAAATAGCACCCCTCCTCTTCTCTTTGACCTATCTCTCCTAAAAATGGAGTATCCCTGAATGGCAATATTTGCATCAGGGGTTTTAGGGGATAGCCATGTTTCTGTAAGAACGATGGCTTTGGGTTTATGCATAAGGCACCATGCCCTTAGTTCGTCCAGTTTGGGCAGCAGGCTCCGGATGTTTATATGGACGACAGATAGCCCTTTTTGGAATTTAAAGGTGGAATTCTCAGGGGCATTTGACAGAGCTGAAATGGGAGGACCTGGGTTAGGTTCAATATCACCTGCTAAAGAGAGTAATAATTTGAGTAGAAATTTGGTTAGTTGTTTGCAAGTTGTAGATTTGTGGTGTTTGCCATTTGAGTGAGGAGTGGTTGGTGTGCTGGTTTTTAGAGTTCTCCTCCAACATTCAGTAGATAGTGCAAGGCTTTTGAGTAGTCCAGGGTGTATGGTGATGTTGGGTGTGGGCCAGGATGGAGGAGTTTGTAGTGGATAGAGGGAGTAACATCTCCATGAGGCCAGGAGAAAGAAAAAAGTTAAAATACATAGCAGGTTCATGATGCCAGAGGTAGGCCGTGCTGCAAGGAGCTGTTGTGAGCAGACTAAACAGCAGGTGTGTGCCTGTTCCTTGTCAAATGTTTAGCTGTATTGCAATGCTAGAGTCAGTTCAGGGTTTCAGTGTATTGTCCAGTCAGTTTTGAGAGAGACTGCAGTAAATAAGTTGTAAAGGGGTGGGGGGTTGAAATAGGCAGGTTAGCAAGCATGGGATCATAGTGTGAACTGAATAGCTTACCGTTTGTTGTCTTGAGTAAAAGAGTGTGCAGAAAGATGCAGTCCCCAGTCACCTCTAGTCAAACTATAGTCTAACTGTATTTATCACTTAAAAAGCTCACTTTAAATGCCTCACTGTCTAATGCCAATTGCGTCCACGCTGCCGCTGAGAGAGGTGACATCACCAACTCTCCAAGCAGGAGCACAGGGTGTCCTGCATAATTTTCCAAGCACGAATGGGGAAGTGTTTTCACTTTTTTTTAAAAATTATTTCTGTACATTCATAGTATGATTGAGATAGTGGCAGCCTACCCTTTCACTTACAGAGGATCGCAGCGAAGCAGGTTGCCAGCGGAGGAGAGCAGGAACACAGCGCTATTGCAGGGCAGACACCGGAAGGAGGGGCGTTTGACATCACAGCGCTCGAACCTCCGAATCACGTGGCCGCCACCTGCACTATCCTGTTCGCCCGCCCGCGTACATCTTTTTCGCCTGCGCACTTAGGTTTTGCCGCATGCGCCCCGCCTAAATAATCTTGCGCCCGGGGTGCCCACCCCAGTTTCTGCACCGCTGCATTCAATCACAACACACACACAATCAGACACACACACAGCACACACACTCAACCCCCCCACACACACTCAACCCCCCACACACACACTCAACCCCCCACACACACACTCAACCCCCCCCACTCACACACACACAATCAACCCCCCCCCACACACACAACCCCACACACACACAACCCCCCCCACACACACTCAACAACCCCACACACACTCAACCCCCCCCACACACACACACTCAACCCCCCCCCCCCCACACACACACACACACCTGGTGGGTGGCTGGTGGGAGTAATTAAGCCTGCTCAGGTCCCCCCATGTGCTGCTGAAAACGGGCGGCTAACAGACAGGAGGAGGAGGCGTTGTCTGTGTGCAGGGAAGGCCCCGCCCCCTCTGACACAGACACAGAGCAGAGAACTGGAAGCAGCCTCATCACGGAGCTTCTGGCCGCTCGTGCACAGCTCTGCCCGCCCCCAGGTTTCCCCGCACGCAGCCCGCGCCCCGCGCCCCCCCTAAAAAACTTGCGCCCCCCAAGGGGGGTGCGCCACCAGTTTGCGCACCGCTGCTGTAAAGTACACCTTGTTTGGCGTAGGTTTTGGGTGTCAGGGTATCAATGTGCATCCCGAATGTTAAATTTGGAGTCAAACTATATGCCCAAGTATTTAAAACTAGTAATAGGAGTTAGGGTGGTGTTAGCGTTGGTTCTGATCTGGAGCTCAGTCATTGGAAGCTTTAAAAATTTAGCCTTGGTCCCAAATACCATTGTTATAGTCTTGTCAGTGTTTAAAAACAGTTTGTTTTGGGAAATCCAGTTTTCGAGTCTCAGAAAGTCAGACTGAAGAATGTGTTCAAGGTCGGAGAGGCTATGGCTGTGTGCATATAGGATTGTGTCATCTGCATACATGTGTATTGAAGATCCTTACAAGCTGTAGGAAGATCATTGATGAACACTGAGAAGAGTTGGGGCCCCAGAACAGATTCTTGCAGGACACCACAGGTGATATCCAAGGGGTTGGAGTTGGAGCCTGAGATAGACACATGCTGGGATCTACCTGATAGGTAGGAATTAAACCAGTTTAAAGGTTGCTTCCGTATTCCAGAGCACTGGAGTTTGTTAAGCAGGATAACATGATTAACATTATCAAAAGCCTTTGCAAAATCTAGGAATATTGCACCAGTGAGTTGTCCAAGTTCCATTCTACACTGTATCTCTTTGAAAACTTTTAGGAGAGTAGTTACAGTGGAGTGTTTGGGGCAAAAGCCAGATTGGAATTGGCTTGGGAAATTTGTTTTGGTATAGTAATTGCTTAGTTGGCAGTGAACACATTTTTCCATGACTTTGGATAATATTGGGAGAAAAGAGATCGTCCTGTAGTTTGAGATAGTGTTTTTGTCCCTACTTTGAAGATTGGGACAACTCTGGCAGTTTTCCAGGTCTTAGGGATATGGCCTGCAGCCAGAATAGAGTTGATTATGTAAGCAATTGGTTTGGCAATGGCTGGGGCACAAAGTCTTAGGAACTTGGATTGCAGTAAGTCAGGTCCACATTGGCTGCTTAGTTTTAATTTGAGGAGCGCTTTTGTAATCTCCTCTTCGGATACTGGGACAAATTGAAAATTGTGAGCAGTGTTGGGAGAGGGTGGGGCTATATAGGTACGCTCAGAATGAGGTTCATGTTGTGGTTTGGGTTGCGTTTTGCTATTAAGTTAGTAGAACATCCCACAAAGTAATCATTGAATGTATTTGCAATGTCAGTGGGATTTGTCAAGTAATATCCTCCTTAGTGATATTACTTGGTTGTTGATGGCTAGAAGACTGGAATATGTTGTTGATAACCTTCCAGAAGTTGGCTGGGTAATGTGGGGCTGAGAGCTTACAGTCTGTAGGGCATCACTGATGAGGTCTCTTCCATTCCAGATCACGCTCCACAGGCGCACATCTCCCCTAGAAAATGAGCAGAAAACATGAGGTAGCCACTATGTCACAGGACCCCTGTAAAATACCATGGACGGTATTTTATTTTTGGTGGAGAATGCTATTAGGTTAATTATTCTCCTGGTGCTGTCCAAGGCTTGTCTGCCTTGAATGAACCCCACCTGGTCCGGGTGGATCAGAGATGGAAGAAGTTTGTTCAATCTATTTGCTAGACTTTGTTTAATATATTTTTAAGTCCGAATTGATCAGGGAGATGGATCTATAACTAGTACAATTAGATGGGTCTTCCCCTCTTTGTGGAATAGACGCCTGCAACATGGAACTGGGAAATTGAGTTTGAGAAGAGAGAGTTAAATAGAGGTAGCATCTGTGGAGCCAGAATTTGGGCGATTTTTTTATAATATAAATTGGAGAAACCATCAGGGCCCAGGGTCTTGGAGGGTTTGAGATTTTTAATAACTAAGAGTAGTTCTTCCATTTCTATCCTTTGACCTAGTTTGGCGTTCTCCAACTCCGAAATTGTAGGTAAATTTGCTTCCTCAAAGAAGTTCTCCGCCAATTTTGTGGACTTGGCGTTCTGTATGATTTTCTTACTGTCATAAACCGTAGAGTAAAAGTTTTTAAATTCATTACTTATTGCTACTGGATGCGAAGTGACCCCTCCCGATGTCTGCCGTACGGCATGGATAGCGTGACTTGCCTTTTTTTGTGTAGCTTTGCTGCTAGCATTGCTCCCGGTTTGTTGGCTCTCTCATAGAAACTACTTTTAGTCCAGTTGAGGGAGTGTTCAGCCTGAGAGGTGAGCAACAAATTTAGCTCCGTTCTGGTCTTGTTTAATAATTTTAGAGTTGAAACCTTGCCATCTCTCTGATGGACTCTAGCAAGCTCTGCAATTTTAGATTTGGCCAAGCTAATTTTGGCTTCCCTTTCATTTTTCCAGCCTGAGGATAGACTAATAAGTCTGCCCCACATAGTGGCCTTGTGTGCTTCCCATAATGTAAATGGAGAGGATACACTGTCTTTGTTAGATTGAAAGTAAAAGGATAAATTGTCCTCCAGCAACTCTCTAATCTCCGGTACCTTTAGTATTGATTCATTTAGTCTCCATTGAGAGCTCTGTGGGCGCATATTTAACATCGAACTTCTATAGGTACATGGTCCGACCAAGATGCCGAATCTTGGCTTGGGTACAATTGGGAAGCAGTCTAGAGGAGGCAAAAATATTGTCTATGCGAGAATATATACAGTGTGGGGGTGAAAATAATGTGAATTCTTTGCCAAGGGATTGAGCTCTCTCCACCCATCACATAATTGGAGTTTCCTGAGTCCCCCGATCAAAGCTCTTGTATCCTTATTTCTGCGACTCATTTGAGTACCTGTTTTATCTAGGTCGAGGTTTAACGTCAGGTTGAAGTCGCCTCCTAAAATAACTTGTCCCTTGGTCATCTTCTCCAGTGTGGCGAAGAATCCCTCCAAAAACCTAGCACTGCTTTCATTAGGGGCATATAAATTGTCTATTGTTACCTCCTGACCAAAGAGCACTCCCACCAACATCAAGAATCTTCCAACTCTATCTGCTTTTGATTTCTCAAGATTGAAAGGAATATTGTTTTTAAACAGAATTGAGACGCCCCTTTTCTTGGAATGTGCCGTTGCATGGTTAGTTTGTCTAAATTGTTTATCAAAATAGGAAGGGATTCTATTGGATTTGAAATGTGGTTATTGGAGTAATAAAACATTGGCCCCAAGTCTCTTATATTCAGACATTGCCAGATGCCTTTTACAGGGCCTATTAAAACCCTAAACATTGTGAGAAACGATGTTTAATGACATTGGAAAGGAAGGTGAACCTTTTCATCATGGACTCCCTGGAAGGATGCGGAGACTTGACCCCCCTCCCCCCCCGTGATCGCCTCCTCCGACAGCCCCACCGTGTCCTGCAAGACTCCTTTTGGGAACGGTAGTGTGGTGAGATGTAAGGAATGGGAATGAAAGGGGAAAAAGAAAAATGTAAAGAGCATTATGGGACGTCCATGAATTCCATGGCCCGGAGCTCTGATTCGATTGGAAACTTGGGAGAGAATGGGAACCAAGGGTAAGTGTAGGATGCACACGACTAAGCATGCCGACCGCTTGGGAATGTATCTCGGTGTACTGAGGCTGGACAGGTTCGCTCCGGTCACCGCAGGTATTCTTAGCAGAAACCATTAAATTCAACTAAACAGAAGATATATATATAGATAGATATAGATAAAAAAGAGAAAAATCCGCAGCACTCACCAGAATTAATCAATAATATATCAGGTTTAATTAATCTGCAAGCATCAGGGGGTAAACACAAGAAAAATGGAGCAACGTTTCGGACCTCCCGGTCCTTTCTCAAGCCCCAAGCTTGCAGATTAAATAAACCTGATATATTACTGATTAATTCTGGTGATTGCTGCTGATTTATCTTTTTTGAATCTATCTATTTTGTTGCTGAATGGTGATCCTGTCTGCACTGCGAGCACCCTGATCTGCAAAGATAAGTTATTTGTCCTACCTTGCCCACATAGAGTGCCCTGAACATTATGTGTTATATACATTTTATATATAACTTATCACTCTGACTCCACCTTAACATTGATATATAACACCATTGTATTTCAGTTTTGCATAAAACCTTGATATACTTTAAGCTGCGTGTGAGTTTAGATTACCTTGACCCCCATGCATAACCTTGTTAACCTGGTACCTCTTTTGCTTTGCACTTTAGTTAGGCGCTCACTTGCTGGTACCTCCAATATGAAAAAAACTGTGGTGGGTGGGCCAAGTCACTGATATCTTTATTTGTTATAAGACTATACCAACTGGGGATAATCTGAATCTATGTTCTAGAAAAACAAACTAGTTAAAGTAAACTTTTTTCTCATGAGTACAATTGATAAATCTCTTTGTTAGATTAGTCTGCTATCCCACTATAATTCCACATAAACATATGTTGCTGCTTGGGGCGAAGCGGAACTGGGATCCCAATTTAATGACTAGGCTCTGATAGGTGAGGAACAAACCTCCTGTCCCTCTATTCCCCCCAGGAGTTCATAGGCCTTCTCTCCCAGCCAGGAGAGAAATTATTTCTAGTGGAGTTTGGGGGTCTTTACCCTAGAACTTGTTCCCTTCCCTGCCCCTCCGCTTCCAATGGTGTCTCTGTGGTATTTGTTATCTAGCTGGGGGGGTCGTGAGAGATATATGTCAATAAGGCCTCGTCCAGGGTGGCGATGAGTGGGCGGGCGCGCTCATGCTGGTCACGATGAAACACAATACAGCAATGTGTGTGGCGAGCGTGAGCGAGCGCCTGCGCATGCTTGGCACTTAGCTGCTTGCCGGTGCAAGCAAATTTGAATCTGACGATCGCTCGTGCATCTCGTGAATGGTTCGCCCAATGAGGGCGAACCAGCTCAGTGATGTCTTAGCCGTGCCCCCTGACACGCCCCCGCATGCGCCTAGCCAGCCACAAATCGCCTGGCCAAGTAGGAGCGCGTGACATCATCGCGCATGAGCGCCAGCGCTCTCTCTCCCTGCCTGGCCGCAGCCTTAGTGTTACCTTCAACTCATGTGTGACATTTAGCCCCTTCTGCTATGTAAATGGCGAGACGTCTGCATCCCCTGAGTAGAGTGGAGTGGTGTCATCGTGGCCCGCCGCCAACACCGGGTCCGCTCCTCCCACCCCAAAGACAACCGCATACAGTTGTGTGAAAAAGAAAGTACACCCTCTTTGAATTCTATGGTTTTACATATCGGGACATAATAACAATCATCTGTTCCTTAGCAGGTCTTAAAATTAGTTAAATACAACCTCAGATGAACAACAACACGTGACATATTACACCGTGTCATGATTTATTTAACACAAATAAAGCCACTATGGAAAACCAAGAAATGTTTTGAAAAGTTATTACCAGTAGCTGCCACTAGAAGGAAGTGCAGATTCAGAAATGCTCTGAAACAGAAGAGTTGAATATTATAATATAGTGAGGGATATAAAACAGTTCACCATCTGTTTTTGCTTGTTCTAAAAAGTGCTTAATGTTCTTCTGGAATTTCTAATGATAGCAGAACCCCTTTCACACATGGAGCCTGATGTAGGTAAACATTATTAGCGCCCTCCTCTATTGTCTGACATTAAGAGGGAAAAGCCTTGAAGAACAAGACTTAAGCCTGCCAGCTTTCTTTCCAAATGCACACTAACAAAGCATCTTTTGAAATGCATAGATTAACTCGTCCCTCTTTTCCTTAAAAAAAAACAAACAAAACCACACAAACATCTAAATTGCCTTTTAAAAACACAATGCAGAGTTCGGAATCAGTGCCTGCTACAAAGTCAGCTCCTTGCAAGTAGAAACCTGTGCAAAGATTTATTTTATTTTATTGCAAAATGTGTAATTTATGTAAAGGCTGAGAAATCACGCACACGAAAAACATAGGGGAAAAAATCAATCCCCTTCGATATATTAATTCAGGTTTTCTTTTCAATTACATTTTTAATATCTTAAAGTTGTGAAACGTATCTTGGCAGGACAAAAGTATCCTGTTTGAACAGGGATCTGCTGTAAATGCCACCCCCATCTTATTTACAGTTCCTATTTCAGTCCTAAAAATAAAAAAACGCAGGTCTCGTTCCGTGGAAAGCGAAAAAAACAGTTTTTTTGTAGTAGACCTCATTTTTATATTTATATTGCAATAGAGCTATTGTATGTAATATTTGAAACAGATGCACATCACCCAGATGTAACCCCTTAAATATGGCACTGGCATTAGTTCACTTTGGTCCTTAGGGGGGGGGGGTAACCTCTTTTACAAGTGTAGCCCCCTGTTCCTATTCCTAAAGGAAATACGTGGACGACTACACGTGCTGCTGTACCTGTATGCTCACAGGAGGCTTACTAAGCATCCACTTCTGGGAGCCTGGGGTGAGCTGTATCTGCGTGCGTGCCACTCCTCCATCTAGGAGGGATCCCAGCGTTGGCGGGATAAACCCTCACAGGAACCAATACAACAGTAGTAAACAACACACCACTCAATATATATAACTGAGCTTTACTGTACACAATTTGAGTTAGGAGCATTTCTGTGATCGTTGATTTTCCTTATTATTTTATAACAATTATTGCTATTATGCATTATTGCTTTATGTTTTATATGCCATCATAATTACATCAATGTGGTATATATTTTTATGTGTTTTTATGTTTAGTGGATGTGTTAGGTCATTGTTGTTTATTGTTGATACGATTGCAAAGCTTATCAAATGTTCAGTGATTTTCAATCTGCCAAGTAGGTATCGCTTTAAGGCCGCCATGATTGATAGACCAATCAGATTGGGGGCGGGAGTTTAAATACCGGGCATCACTGACATCATCTTTTACCCCCTGAAGAAGTGTGTGTACACACACGAAACGCGTAGGGCCATTTTATCTACTGTTGGACATTGCAGGACATTAAGAGTGAAGGAGTAGTTGTGCACATTATCTTTACACGGTGAGAAGTAGCGGAGAAGTTGGGATCGCCGCCCCTTCCAATATTGTCACTAGTCCCGCCCGCGTGTGACGTAACGTCCGGTGACGTCACTACTGGCCCCGAATCGACACGGGACGTGGAGAAGCACACCGGAGACGTCGCTTACGGGGTTGAGGAACTGGGACACACGGGAGAGTTTATGGTGATCTGGAAGCCCTGCGAATCCTCTACACGTGGAAGATAGAATTTATCAGCTCAGCTGATGCACATTGCCTTGTACTTTCTGCCGTCCTGTGAGTGTTACTCAGGTTTTACCCAACCGGATTGGCGTTCCTGCTATTGTCCACAATCTTTTATCCATTCTAGTTATATTAAACTAATTTTACTTATAGCTTTGCTTTTGTGGCTGTTAGTCTTGTCTGTGTTTTCTTGTCCTGTTAGTGTTGTTGGTTTGTTCTGTGAGTTTATGTCTGTTTAACATCATAGCTGTGTTGCACTAAATATCTTTTATTTCATTGCATGTTCCACTCCCTACGAATGAGGTTGCATCTGGTCATCACAAAATCAACAGATTGCTGATCATTCCGAAATTTGAACTATCTTCACTGGATATCAAGGAATCCACCTAATTGGACATACAGTGGCGACACACTTTATTCTCATGCGGCTAGAGCCGCAAGCCGCGAGGTTTCCCGGCTTTGTTGTTGAATTCCCTCGGCGTGCCGCGGTCACGCTTCATCGGGAGCCCTGGTGTCCCGAGATGTGGGGGATGGCATGGGGGGCTCTGGGGGACCCGGAGAGGGGAGGGGGATGCCTCGATCGGAGGACCAATCCTCCGAGGCTCCGGCGCGCGCACGGGACACCTCGGCGCACGCCCGGTATCTGTCGCGGCCGAGACCGGGTAAATGTTAGAATAAACTCGGCCGCGACAGTATTAGGCGCCGTTATCCTTTATTGTTATGAGCTTTACTGTTCACAATATATAACACACACACTACTAGGCTGCAACAATATATGTGACACCAAACACCGAGTGCTGTCCCCAAAGTACTGAGGGTGTGGTGGCACCAATAACCCCTGGTGTCCGTTCCAGCAATCCCACCCAAATGTGCGGAAGCACTACCCACTGGGAATGTTGGTGAACGTTGGGCACCTGCCTGGGTACTCCAGTACCCAGGTGCAGCGTGTAGAGGTGCTTTGGAGTAGGTCCCACGCAGCGGGGAATCCAATAATAATTTCCCTTTCTCCTAAGGGTCCCTATCCTCCTCGTGGGGTGAGCTCCAGCTGGAGTGACTCACCCAAGTGTCCTTGAATACTATGACCTGATCCCAGGCCATAGAGTGCCGTGTGGCTGTCCGTCCAACGGCGTAGCACTAGTACTAAAGGGGAAGAGTCCCTAGCTGGGGCCTTCCCTATAGCACAGAACTTAGATTGTCTCAGGGCCTAGCTGGGGCCTAAGGGGAAAGGTCTGGACCTAGTCCAGGAAGCTCTGCTCCCTGGACACTACCTTCTTCCTTCGCTCCTCTGTCAGGACTGACTCACGTGCTTCTTTTGTAAAAATGAGTCCGTTTTTATTTGCTTTGTGTTATTACTGTTCGTTCCCCATAATCTCTTCAAGATAATCATGTTGCCATCATTTGCAGCACAAAACATGAACAAGAATAGACTCTAGAGATGAACAATCTCCTTGCATATACTGTGGAGCAGTTTACACACAGTGTTGTCACAAAGGAGGTTAGGTGAAGATTGTGGAAATACTCCAAAGCATCTGGTTACTATGGGGACACAAAACTATTTTAAGATAAAATACGTAGGCTTGTTTAATTTGTATAAAAAGGTGTCAATCACCTACACGTAACATAAAGAACACACCACTGCATTAAAGACACTCTCTTTTTCTCATTGGATGCAATCAAGAAGTGTTACAGACTGCAAGACAAAACATATGGGGGGTATCTGTATAAAGACAAAATTGGTGCATTTCTGGAGTCAAAAAGATGCCCCATTTAAAGAATAAAATAAAAATAAAATCCCATTTAAATCAATAGGAAATGTAACTTGCTACATCCAGGGCTGTTAGTTTCATCCCAGACTTTTGCCTTGATATTAGTATATCATGTTGGAGAAACACATTTCAAGCAACTTTTGGATTTTCACCAGTTTTTAGCATTTTTAAGTGACTCTTGGGGGCCTATTCTATAAGCCTCAAAAACCCACTTATCAAGGTCTTTTTGACCAAAATGCCTACTTCTATTCTGTAAGCCTCGATAAGTGGGCGATAAAGGCATAAATCGCCCATTTTTGCAACCGTCAAAAAAGAATCGCTGGGTGAGCGTCAATAAGCCAATTATGGACATGTTATGATACTCGTGCAATTCTAGTAGCCTCGCTTAGTTTATCGAGGCTAATCGTGGCTCTAGAATGGCGCGTTTCTCTCAAAATCCTCATGCCAGGAAAAGTTGGCGTGAGGCTGGGGAGAACCTGCTGAGAAGCCGGAGAGAGACCCCCGGCATGAATCCCATGCAAAAAAAATGCATTTACAGACAACTTCATTACCTTAGCGGCTAACCGCTAAGGCAATGAAGGCGTCAACTACCAGTGCCATGTTTATTATTGGGTAGCGGGGGTGGGTGAAGGTGGTATTTGGCCCTTGGTGGGTGTAAAGGCCTTGCTGGGGGGGAAGGGGTTGCGGGTGGAGTTAACTGCTTCATTACCTTAGCGTTTAATACCGCTAAGTTAATGAAGGGGTTAACCCCTCCCGCTACCCACCCGGTAGGTATAAACACCCACCAAGAGCCAAATACCAACTTTATCCATCTTCGCTACCCATAATAAACATTCAAAAACACAACAACACTGCGACCCACCTCCTCTACCCCCATCAAACCCTCTCCCTCTCCCCTTCCCCCCCCCCAACACATACAGTGCATTAATGGGCAAAATAACTATTATCCAGATATGGATAAGAGCTCATTTGCCCATTATAAAATCAAACATTAGCCAGCATAAATAAAGTAAATACAAAGCATTCTACTTATCCCTGCCATCATGAAGGGTGTCCTCATCAGCATACTGTAGGTCCATGTCCTCTTTAATTTAATTCCTATGTTTTGAAATAACATAATTTTTATTATTTTGGTGATAGATAAATGATATTCATGTGTACTATTCAGCTTTTGAATTCTTTTATTGATGGGGTGTTTAGGTGTGTGACAGGGTGAAGTCAACCCCTATCAGTTATGCCTGGGAAACATATGTCTGAGTGCTGCATCCAGAACTCAGAAGGTTAACTCAGGAGGAAGCTAGGTAATCAGGAGGTAAGCTGACACCTGATAGCAGCAAGGTAGAAAAGGATCTTGTTACTGGCAGTAGCTGCCTGCCTTAGACCAGAGAACGCTACTATGTGAGCTGTTAGCCAGAGGGATTTCACCAAAGTCACTACTTCAACCAAAGTAAGGATTGTTCTTTTGTTTTCCTGACTGCTTAAAGTACACTTATGGTTTGGTTATGGTCTAGCCAGCCAGCCTGCTAGATAGGCCTGGTGTGTTAGTCAGATCTCCCAATGTGGAGCAGGTTTTGTTTTGGTTTGAAGGGACAGTGTACCCACATGTTATATTATATTATGTTATGGAGAAATAAAGCCACTGAACGTTTTCACTGAACAGTGTGGACTGTTCCCTGACCTCGGCTACAGGCCGTCCTGTCACAGGTGGTGTCAGAAGTGGGATGTCGGACAACCCCTGTATCTGAAGGGCCACACAAAAAAAAAATGGAGAAATTTTTTTCTCAGTTCCTTGAGCAACAGCTCCAGCTAGCAGAGAAACAAGCTGAGCAACAGGCCCAGCAAATAGAATGGCAGGCCCAGCAAGCTGAGAGACATGCCTAGCAAGATGAGCAACAGGCCCGGTGGGAGGAAAAGCTACTCCAACTGCTAGTCGAAGGCCCAGCACCAAAGCAGACCAGGGATGCCAAATAACCCACCGGTGATGCTGCCTAAAATGAAGCCAACCGACGACCCAGAGGCATTTCTCCTTACTTTTGAAAGGGTAGCCATGGCCCACGGCTGGACAGTTGATCGCTGGGTAACGACTCTGGCTCCACTCCTCATAGGAGAAGCTCAGACAGCCTACTAGGCTCTTCCAGCAGATGAGGCCATGGACTATCAGCAACTAAAGGCTGCTATTCTGGATCGCCTAGGCCTCACTCCAGAGACCTACCGTCAGCGATTCCAGACAGTCAAATATACAAACAGAGACAGACCCCGGGTCGTAGCCCACCGCTTAGTAGACTTATGTACCAGGTGGATACAACCGGAGAAGCATACAAAGGCAGAGATCCTTGAACAGTTTGTGCTCATGCAGTTCATACAGATACTGCCCCCCTCCTCCCGCTCCTGGGTAAAAAGACACGCTGCATTTTCCCTGGATTCAGCGGTCTGCTTGGTGGAAAACTTCCTTGGCGACGACACCCAACAGGATAGCTGGGAAGCGGTCCGTGCAAACACCAGTTGCTTCCGGTGATAGCAGAGGCAGGAGAGCAGACAATCGAGGGGTCTACAACCCGCCAGCTCGGGAGATCCAGTCAACCCGATCAGAAGGCCCTTTCCCATCTCGGAGGGTTCCTGGTACAAACTCCCGCAGAGACGCTCGTCCCGGTTCCGGGGCCATTGGATCACTCAAGGGAGGCCGCCACACACAGTATTCCCCGAGAACCTGGACTTCTGTCACCCATCCGGTGGAGAGGATACCACCACCAACCAGAAGGGAGGATCCCATCCAACAGCGGAGAAGTCCAAACACCGAACCCCGTCGAGAGCTTCCGCTGACGACCGAGTTTGCGGACTCAGGAGATGATGAGATGGACTGTTCATATGGCAGAACCACTGCCACAGCTTCTCTCCGAGAGGACCACAATCCGTGGTTAGTTCCAGCATCTCTGGAGGGGAAAATAGTAAAAGCCATGCTGGACTCGGGATCTGGAAAAACCCTGATCCTAGAGGGCCCAATTCCAAGCAACAGACTATCCTATGACTCTCCTTGGAATATCGAGTGTATCCATGGAGATACAAAGAGATACCCGACGGTGAACATTCTACTGCGTATCAAGAATCAAGAGGCTAGCCTACTAGTGGGAGTTGCTCCCTGGCTACCTGCTCCTGTTCTACTTGGCCGAGACTGGCCCTACTTCGAAATATTGTTGGCCCCTACTCCTATGGAGCTTACTTCTCTGGTACCGGAGAAGCCCGGAGACTTGTTTCCTTTTTCCCCAGAGATTTTTCCCCGTAGACACCACGTCCCAAAGACACGTACTGTAAACAGAGACGTGCGGAAAAAGAGGACTGGTTAAGAAAGACTGGGACTCTTGGTAACATTAATCAGCCCAAAGGACTGCAGGTCATGGCCGGAGATTACCAGGGTGGGGAACAGATAGATACGAGAATTTTGCCAGACCTGGATCTTCCTGACTTCCGTCAGAGGCAGAGGGCAAGACCCAGCTCTGGCTAGACAATATGAGAAGGTGGTACAGGTCAACAACAAGATAATGGATGAACAAGGTGTAAGAGTGTTTCCACATTTTGAACTGTTGAATGACATCCTATATCGTGTGAATAAAGTTACACAAATAGGGGAGGTCATTCGACAGATGCTAGTCCCTAAAGGGTTGATTAAAACAGTGTTCACCCTAGCCCATACTCTCCCATGGGGTGGTCATTTGGGCAGAGATAAGACCACGGACCGCATCTCGTCCCGGTTTTACTGGCCAGGCATACATGGTGACATCATGAAACTATGTGAGACATGTCCTGAATGCCAGTTAACTAGCCAAAAAGGACAGAAGCCGGCTCCCTTGGTCCCTCTGCCCTTGGTAGCCGTCCCATGCGAGAGAATTGGGGTAGATCTGGTCGGACCTTTAGAACCCTCTGTGAAGGGACATAAATTTATACTCGTTGTTGTAGATTATGCCACCAGATATTCTGAGGCCTTCCCTCTGAGATCAGCCACTGCTAAACAGGTTGCTCACAGGCTGTTAGAACTGTTCTCTAGGGTAGGACTTCCCCAAGTAATGTTAACTGACCAGGGAACAAATTTCAGGGCAAAGTTAATGCAGGATGTCCTGAAGTTATTGGAGGTAAAATCCGTCCGGACCTCAGTCTACCATCCTCAGACTGATGGATTGGTAGAGAGGTTTAACCGTACTTTAAAAACCATGCTTAGGAAGTTTGTGGACACTGAAAAGCGAGCTTGGGATGAACTTCTCCCTTTCCTGTTGTTTGCGGTACGAGAAGTTCCCCAATCATCCACAGGCTTCTCCCCGTTTGAGCTCCTATATGGACGCCAACCTCGGGGTATTCTCGACCTACTGAAGGAATCCTGGGAGGAGGAGCCCTCCCCCTCCAAGAATACCCTTCAGTATGTCATAGACCTTAGAAACCGCCTAGACATGATAGGTCGGTTTGCTAAGGAAAACCTCAAATCTGCTCAAGAACGTCAAGAGAGGCAGTACAACCAAAATGCCCGCTTGAGGGTCTTCCAACCTGGGGACCAAGTGATGCTACTACTACCGACATCAGAGAGAATAGACTCCTTGCGAAGTGGCAGGGTCCTTTCCAAGTTCTCCTCTGCACCGGGGAGGTGAACTATGAGATCTCTCTACCAGGGTCCAGGAAGGGTAAACAAATCTACCACGTAAACCTCCTGAATCCCTGGAAAACGATGAGATCGCTGTTCATCCACCCTCGGGAAGGAGAGACGGATTTGGGTCCACAGCCTCCAAAGGGTAGTACGTACAATGACCATCAGTTTCCCATGGGAGGGCAGTTAACAACGGAACAAAGGTCAGACCTACTAGAATTATGTGACCAGTTCCCAGATGTTTTTTCTGAGCTGTCAGGGCAGACTGATTTAGTGTACCATGGGATTGAGACAGAACCTGGCGTAAAAGTACGGTCCCGTCCCTATAGATTGCCAGAGGGCCGAAAAGTCCTGGTAGAGAGGGAGATAATAGACATGTTGGAATTGGGCGTGATCGAGGAGTCCCACAGCGAATGGTGTAGTCCTATAGTGTTGGTTCCTAAACCAGATGGGAAGGTGAGGTTTTGCGTGGATCTGCGAAAGGTAAATGCTGAATCCAGATTCGATGCATACTCAATGCCTAGGGTGGATGAATTGCTTGACTCTCTTGGTAAAGCAGAGTATATCTCCACCCTAGATCTCACGAAAGGATATTGTCAGAAACCTCTAGCGGAAGAATCCAAATGCAAAACTGCCTTCGCCACCCCTCTTGGTTTATACCAATTCGTTACTATGCCATTTGGGTTACATGGGGCTCCAGCCACGCTCCAAAAGTTAATGGACAAGGTACTACGACCCCATAGGAAATATGCCGTGGCCTACTTGGATGACATTGTCATCTATAGCAGACACTGGCAGTCTCATATAAAAAGGTTAAGGGCAGTCCTAACGTCCTTAAGAGAAGCAGGGCTCACTGCAAATCCAAAAAAATGTGCTCTGGGTAAATCCACTACAAAATACTTGGGCTATGCCGTTGGGGGAGGGATAGTAAGGCCACTAGCTAGCAAGGTGGCCGCCATAAAGGAAGTCCCCACCCCATAGACAAAGACACAGGTCCGCTCCCTTTTGGGGTTAGCAGGGTATTACAGGCGGTTCATCCCCAATTTTTCAGAAATATCTGCACCCCTAACAGATCTGACAAAAAAGAGTGCCCCGACCCAAGTTAAATGGTCTTGGGAGTGCCAAGACGCCTTTGACATGCTAAAAAATTGCCTGTCAGAGGGCCCCGCTCTTCGGAGCCCAGATTTTAAAGAGCCCTTCATCATCCAGACAGATGCCTCAGAGGTAGGACTGGGAGCAGTGCTGTCCCAGCAATTTGATGGTGTTGAACACGCCATACTGTTCATCAGCCGGAAGCTGTTCCCAAGGGAAGTGAGGTATTCCATCATTGAGAAGGAGTGCCTCGCTGTAAAATGAGTAATTGAGGCCTTGAGACATTATGTCGCCGGAGTACACTTCACCCTGGTCACTGACCATGCGCCCTTGAAATGGTTAAACACCATGAAAGATACAAACTCAAGGTAGATGGCCCTCCAACCCTTCTCTTTTGATATTCAGCATAGACCTGGAAAGGACCAGGGAAATGCTGATTTTTTGTCAAGAGAAGGAGTGGAGGGTCGGGCTTCAGCCGTGTGGTACCTAGCCACACACAAACAGGGGAGGTATGTGACAGGGTGAAGTCAACCCCTATCAGTTATGCCTGGGAAACATATGTCTGAGTGCTGCATCCAGCACTCAGAAGGTTTACTCAGGAGGAAGCTAGGTAATCAGGAGGTAAGCTGACACCTGTTAGCCAGCAAGGTAGAAAAGGATCTTGTTACTGGCAGTAGCTGCCTGCCTTAGACCAGAGAATGCTGCTATGTGAGCTGTTAGCCAGAGGGATTTCACCAAAGTCACTACTTCAACCAAAGTAAGGATTGTTCTTTTGTTTTCCTGACTGCTTAAAGTACACTTATGGTTTGGTTATGGTCTAGCCAGCCTGCCTGCTAGATAGGCCTGGTGTGTTAGTCAGATCTCCCAATGTGGAGCAGGTTTTGTTTTGGTTTGAAGGGACAGTGTACCCACATGTTATATTATGTTATGGAGAAATAAAGCCACTGAACATTTTCATTATCCTGAAACTACACGTGTGGACTGTTCCCTGACCTCGGCTACAGGCCGTCCTGCCACAAGGTGCTTGTGTATTTATTTTATTATTGTGTATTTTTGGCCTTAATGTTTTTATTTGATTGACCATTGAGTGCTATAGTGGCTTATCATGCCCATATTATATGGGTATGATATACCACTGTGCCAATCAATGGGACAGAGTGGGAATAGTGGGCCCGGGGTGTGTGGTTAGGCCTCCCGTGTGGGTAGAGGGGGACATGGGTTAACCCCTTAATTATTATAGCAGTTATTAATCGCTAAAGTGATTAAGGGGTTAGGGGCCAGTATATTGCATTTTTTCTTGTACTCTTGCAGGCTACAGAGGACATGAACCTGCAGTATGCTGATGAGGACGCCCTTCATTATGGCAGGGGTAAGTAGAAAGTTTTATCATACTTTATTTATTTATGCTAGCTGGCTAATGTTTGATTTTATAATGGGCAAATTAGCTATTATCCATATTTGGATAATAGTTATTTTGCCCGTTAATGTACTGTCTGTGTTGTCGGGGGTGGTAGGGGGTAGTAGCCCCAAGGGTGGGTGCTAAGGCCTTCCGGGGAGTAGCGCGATTGGCTAACCCCTTCATTACCATAGCGGTTCTCATCACTATGGTAGTGAAGGGGTTAACTGCTCCCGCAACCTTCCAGGCAGGGCTATCCACCCACCCTGGGACTACTACCTCCATCAACAACCCCCTCTGCCCCAAGAAACCGGCTATTGAGGTTTAGCCCCTTCATCTCCTTAGCGGCTAGCCGCTAATGTAATGAAGCTGTTTTAATATTAATTTTAATACTAGTGTAGAGGAGCAGGGGTTCTCCGAGCAGAACCGCGTTGTTTTGAGGTCCGGTGACCCCCAGCTTCCCGAAAGACAGGCCCCGTTATGGGGTGCCGGTATCTCCTATTAATTTTATTCCCATGGTCACGTGACGCGAGACATTTAAATGCACAGGAAATGCCGGCACCCCATAATGTGGCCTGTATCTCGGGAAGCAGGGGGTCCTCGGAACTGAAATCAATGCAATTCTGCTCCGGAGACCCCTGCTCATCTTCACAAGTATTAAAATGTATATTAAAATCTTGCGATCGCTGGTGAGATATGTGCAGGGAGAGGCGGCTCTCCCTGCCGCTCTCTGCAGCTGGAACAAATCACCAGGTGAGCCCTTTTGAGAGAGGCGCTCATCACGTCGCCGGCTACTTGCCCGTTTTGGGAATTTTGCTATCACAGGTAATCGAGGCTTTTTGAATACCGTGATAGCAACACTCAAAAAACTGATGGTGTAACCGGCCCAGATATATTTTTGTATGAAGGCTTATAGAATAGACCCCTTGAAGTTAATTATACACAGTTGTCTATTTATAAGTTTGATATGTAGGCCCCTTAACCTTTCACAGCCAGCTGATACACAATATGTTGCAGGCCGCTCTGGCAGTGAAAGCTGAGGCAGTTAATAAGTATGTTTATTTCCTATATGTCAACATATCTTATACTATATTAGTGAAAGCACTGTATGCCTGTCTGGATGTCCGGTGTCCCTAGGGGAAATCTCATTGGTCCCTTGGCCCCCCCGCCCCCGCACACCTCTCAATGGCCTGAGGCGGAGTGATGGGCCACACACACACACACACACACACACACACACACACACACACACACACACACACACACACACACACACACACACACACACACACACACACACACACACACACACACACACACACACACACACACACACACACACACACACAGTAGGGGGGGTGTTACATACATTAGCTTGGGGCGCGCCCCCTTGGGGGGGGGGGAACGATTATGTACGGGGGGCGCGAACAGCTTGCAGGGAAACCTGGGGGCGCTCCGTGCTGCTGCTTCTATGTCTGTGTCTTGCAGAGGGGGCGGGGCCAGAAGATCCGTGCTGCTGCTTCTATGTCTGTGTCTTGCAGAGTGGGCGGGGCTTCTCTCTGCACACAGACAAGCCCTCCTTCTCTTCCTGTCTGCTTCCCGTTTTCAGCAGCATGGGGGGTTGGGGGATCGGAGCATGTCACCCCCCCAGGTGAAATTGTGGACTGATTAAGTGTGTGTGTGTTGGTGGTGGTGGTGGGGGGGGAGTGATTGAGTGTGTGGGGGGTGGGGGGGATTGAGTGTGTGTGTGTTTGGGGGGTGGGGGGATTGAGTGTGTGTGGGAAGTGTGTGTGTGTGGGGGGATTGTGTGTGTGTGTGTGTGGGGGGGGGGATTGAGTGTGGGGATTGTGTGATTGTGTGTGGGGGGGGATTGTGTGTGTGGGGGGGGATTGTGTGTGTGTGTGGGGGGGATTGTGTGTGTGTGTGGGGGGGGATTGTGTGTGTGGGGGATTGAGTCCCCCCCTCGCTGCCCTTTGCCCTCGCTGCCCTTTGCCCCCCCTGCCCTTTGCCCCCCCTCCCTGCCCTTTGCCCCCCTTGCCCTTTGCCCCCCACCCTCCCTGCCCTTTGCTTTCCCCCTCACTGCCCCTTGCCCCCCCCCTTCCACTCCATGCCCCCTGCCCTTCCACGGCCAGGCAATGCCGGGTATATCAGCTAGTTAAGTATAAAAGTGGTCTAAAATATTAATAATTTAACCTCACTGTGATACAAATGAAATTTTAGAGGGAGAATATTCATAGTATGTTGACATCTACATGGTAACTGCTGGATCAATATACTGTACCTACAAACATAGGTTAAGTATCTGTCATCTAAATTTAGCATAGGATGAACTCGATGGACATATGTCTTTTTTCAACCTCATCTCCTATGTAACAATGTGTAGCCCTGTTCCCCCTAAACAAGATGACTACTGGTGCTGCCTTTAGCTGTTGCTCACAGAGACCCTAAGCCTCTGCCACAGAGAGCCCAGAGTGCAATAATAATAGTATCTGTGCAGCGCCTCCCCTGAGAGGGATCCAACGTAGTGGAATGAGCCCCTCACAGGACCCAATCACAATAATCACACAGTGTAAAATAACAATACCTTTACTTGGCAATATGTATCTCTTAACAGCTCTAGAATGATCACGAATGGTACAACAACCCTTCAGCCCGCACGGCCGTGACCCACCACAGTGTAGCCCACACCGTGTCCCAAGAGTCCCACACCCGAACCAATGTGTTGAGACCGCGCGGCCCACTATGGAAAGTGTAGCAATGGTTGGTGCACTTGATGTAAAGGTACCTGCTGGGTGCTCCAACACCCGGGCGCTCCGACTGGAAGACAGATGGGATCCGCCGATCCAGCGAGGTCATCCGCGATGAGTCCGCCTCCGCGTGGGGTGGTATCCCGCTGGAGTGTTCCACCGTGATTATAGTCTCTGTATCTTCAGAAGTGGTCTGGTCCCAGACCACAATTATCAGGGATGCGTTGCATAGCAGCTGCGTCCCTGAACTATACAAATAGTTAATGGGGCAGTGTCCCTACCTAAGGGCCTGTCCCTATAGCAGCCACAAACTGTACTTGTAAGTCGGGGCCTAGCTGGGGCCTAAGCGGACTCTGGCCTAGTGCAGAGGGTCACAGACACCTGCACACATACCTCCTACCCCTGTCCTGTCCCAGCACCGACTGACTCACTGGTGCCAGAATGCGAAATGTATCGTCCTCAATGCAGGGAATCCTTGCAGCCCTATTGGCTGTGCCTGGCCATGTGTCTCCATGCCCCTAAGCACTATGGGGCTTGTAGTCCCTGCAGAGCCTATTCCTATGAGCCGCATGTGCCTAGCAGACTGCGCATGCGCGATTTTGTAATTGCCGTCGCAGTACCGGCCGCACATGCGCGAACCAGCGCAAGATGGCGGTGCACTACTGATTGAGCCGCCGGAGCCTCCGGCCAGCCCATCGCCCGCTGCACCGCCCGCAACACCACCTCCGCAGCACATGGCAAGGGGGGAACAGGGGGAACTGGGGAGCCATGGGGGACCTGGCTACATATGTAATAATGTATTAATAAGGTGCCCCTTAGCTGCACTCTGTTCAAAACATGCAATTCAGTGCTTGAATTGCTCACCATGTTTGCAAACCATTAAGATTCTTTCACTTAAAAAGCATGCACATTGTGTGCACAGCTATTATAGTATTGTTAGTAGCACTAGTAGTGTATGCAGTGTTCAACACTAAGAACATAAAGAGGGTCATTAGCATGGCAAATGCTCCAGACATAAAAGCACAGGGCAATATAACAATCACAACCATTTTAAAATGCTGCTGCGAATTATGCATTCTTAAAAATGTGCTTAATGATTTTTTTTTTAGGATCTAGAACCAGCAAAATATACTGTAATCTGATGTGTGCACATCATTTCCCAGTAAATCCGATAAAGCACCATGCTTTAATATGAGTTAGTTGAGATAACACAGAGCGCATGTATCCCAGGCAGTGATTGAAGCCATACGTTTTTGTATTGAAGACTAGTCCACCAATGACCACTAAGCTTCCAACTTGTGTAAAATAATAGGGTGTATTTATTAAGGGCCCTATGACAGCTCGGCACAATGTTATACCTTTTTTTTTTCATAATCAACTTACATTCAAATAAAAATCCCTTTCCCATGTATACATGTATGTTTTCTGTTCTTACCTGTGCCTTACACATACTTACTATATTTAAATGGTAAAGCATAGGGTACATATTTACTATGCAGTGCTATGCCATGGCTACTCTCCCCCACCCACAGTCACTCATACCAATGACTGCCATCTACTGCACTCATTCCCTTACTTGCTGTCTATGCAAGTTTCCCATCATACCACTTAGATTGTAAGCTCTCCGGGGCAGGGATTTCTTTTCCTATGGTCTGATCTTATTTGTTGCAGTTATTGTACTTGTAACGGTGTTTCTGGACCCCTCCTGACCCACCCAATCTCAGATTGGCCCCTGTGGTCTAACCGGTCCCCATTACATGGATGTGTCTGGTGGTGCACCTGTTGGCTACAGGACTCCTTAGTCTCCTACATGATGGTGTTGTGGGGAATGTCAGCCAGACAGGCAGCTGAGGTAGTGTGCTTGAGTCCTACCTATATCCAGTGCAGCACCTCCACCTCATCAGGATTCCTGCGTCCGCAGGGGACTGGTTCTGATGAGGACCTCCTCTGTGGTGCCTTCCTCTGCTGAGTAATTCCCGACTCACACATGAAGGTGTTGGTGAATAAGGGCATCTTTATTGTCAGGGTAGGCAACTGCCCCTCGCAGCAGACAGCTCAGCCACTCATTCTTCTACAGCCTGTCTTTCAGAAGAATCTGCCCTCCCAATGGAGTTGGATCACCTCTCCCCTCAGGGAGATCACCACCTGTGCCAGATCCCTGGACACAGTGTAGGCACACTCTGGGCCTGTCAGCTTTACTGCTCACTATAGAACCACTCTCTTGAACTTGAACCATATAGATTAACCTTGAACAACTAGTTTTGGGCAGTGCTGTGTCTTATATAACAAGGGAATAATTCCACCTCATGTGTCACTAACAATGGACACACGGTCTGTTACCACTCCCCTGATGTACATATAACACCTCACCAGGGTGTGAGGGCAAACCTCCATGATTGATGCTGGCAATCCTGTATATTTACCAGGCTTACTGCCAGCATGAGAGAGAACTGTACACCATTTTTAAACATGGCTACATTCTCCCCCTTGTGAATCCCAATGACCCATCTAGGACCTAAATTTGTCAGATCTTCCTCCAGGCAGCACTGCAAAACATAACAACACATGACAACAACATTATACAGTTCTCTCATGATTAACCAACATGTACAGTGCCTGCTGACCACACTGCTCCCAAGGAGAACTCCCAGTATCTTCCTAATAATTGTGCCCGGGATCTGGCTTCTTTACCTCCCTGCCCGCAATGTCCTTGACTGTGACACTATATTCCCTGGGTGGCCCACTCTCTGGCTGGTACTCTACCCTGTGCATGAAAACATTGCGCCCAATGCTCCATACCCTCATGAGCTGATCAATCCTCTCCTCCGCCCTGTGCCCAGTGCATCCGCCACCCTTGGTCAATATATACTCCTCTATGGTCTCCCTCAACCAGGCATTCCTCCCGTCCTCAATCTCCTGCATTAGAGGTTCAGGAACGTAAGGGTACTCCAACCCGTGGGATTTTTTATATTTAGTCACTATGGCCCTTTCAGCCCTGCTCGTCCTGATCAGTATGGCGTTACCTGCCCTGCCTGGCAGCACCCAATGCAACGGTTCATCAGGCTCTACGGGGTCCCTGAACCTGGCTGTCCCCTTGGGATCCACCACCCCTGTGTGAATGTCGTGCCCCCTAAGCCTAAGTTCCTCTAGGCGTTCCTCTTCAGTGAACTCCCCTACTCCCCACCAGTAGTCAACGACTCATTCTCTTCTTAATATAAAATTAGTGCGGTCCAGCCAAGCCTCGTACCCCTCAACCGGGTCTCTCTCTCTTTCTCTGGCTCCGGTACTGCTACCTTACCCTCATTGTCCTCTTGCTCCCCCCCAGAGGATATCCCTGAGGTACCGGTCGATCGGGAATTAGACCCTAACCTTTTGGGCCTACTGGGGACACTTGCGATACTGGTACACTCACTGGACCCAGACACTTGTCGTGTGTATCTCCCCCCTCCAGACCCGTCATCCGATGTCAAGCACTCGCCCCAGTCCAAGTTCTCCCCAGTCCATTCATCCGAATTAGATCGGGACTCCCCAGACAACCCTTGGCTGGATTGGGACCCATAGGAAAAAGTGACAGGGGCCGGGGCTTTAACTATGGGCAGGGGTTGGGCATAGGGGAATACTGCCGGCATCCACGGGGCTACGACCCGCAACTTCTCGCTACCTTGCCCGGTGCCATCGGACTTACCCTCCGGTTCTCCCGTCTCGCTGCTCCCAGGCTTCCGCAGGGCCTGCCAGCTATTCCCGGATCCAGGCAATCTGGTACAGCTGGTTGGTCGAGAGGACGTGGCCATCTTCCACCCGGCTCCGCTGTGTCCGCCGGATGTGATGTCATCAATCTAGCAGGACTCGCCGCCGCCATCTTGGGTTGGGCTCCCCACCGGAACCTCTTCTTCCAGAATGACGTCCGCCGCCGGAAGTGATGGTCCTGCTCTCCGCTCCACTTGGGCCTGGGCTAGGCCTTCTCTCGCCGTTGCCACCACCGGCGCCTGGGGAGGGCAAGGATGTCGCTTACCGCTCCGTCGGCTCGGGATGGTTCTTTCTCCGCCGTCGGTTCCGCCAGTCACCACGGTCGTGGGACTCCGCCTCTCCGGTTGTTTCTGCACCGGCGATTGGAGACTCCGGTCCGCCACAACACAGGTAAGTGCCGTTTCCTCCACAGCGCCGCTGTAGTGGTCTGCCGGTAGGCACGTCACCACCGGTGTCGGGGTCTCTTGTTCCTCGTCCGAGGAGCCGCACTCCGACTCGGGGAGTGGCACTCCCGTCGGGGACCGATGGTGAGATTCTCGGCCCGCACATCGCTGGTAGGTCTTTTTCTCTTCCGGCTCCGTCTTAATCATCAGGAGCGACCCCCAGGTACCGGGATCAACTGGTTCTTTCCAGGCCGCACGCGGGTCTTCAGCCGTCAGCATGGCTGTGTCCGCTCCCACCTCCACGGTCTGCCCTGGTACGAGGGGCTGCACGGCCAATAAGTAGTGGATGCCACATTGAAGGCATCTGGACGTTGTGCTGACCGCACCACCCGGCAGCCTGCACTGCATACACAGGCATTTGACAGTCTCTTTACAACCCGCCGTGAGCGCCAGGAAGCCTCCCGTGCATTGTAGGGGTGCGCGGAAATGTCCATTTCCTTTTTGGCTTGACTGGCCATGTTTATCACAGGAGACACTTTTTGTAGTGGTCTGCTCTGTTCACTGGCTCCTCGTGACTGAAGTGCAGGGGTTGGTTTGATAACTCCTCCTTCCGCCAGCTCCACCCGCATTTGGCACAACTGGAAACCACTCCCCCTGGTTGAGATTAGGGGAGGGTCCCACAAGTTTACAGGGTGACCCAGCACTGGGGCTGAGCCTGTCACTGTCCATGAGGGTGCGGCCACAGCTTTCGCGCCATACCCCCCAACAGGGTGGGGTTCTCTCCGTGGCGCCAATCCCGGCCAACTTTCTGCAAATTTAGTATTTGCAGCATTTCCTGCACTCGGCCCACGCGGTCTCTCAGGGAAGCGGGAGCCGCCATCTGGGTTTGCCCGGCCACTCACAATAGCAACTGAGGTAGATTTTTGTATAGCACTCGCCGTCTGGCAAGCAGATCCTCCATTTCTTTCACACACCACCACAATGTCCTCAACACTGTCCTCCAGGGTAGTACCCTGCGGTCCCAAGCAGGACCAAAACGGCGCGGCCACAGCCTTGGCGCCACTCCACAGAATGCTTGCAAAAGTCCCTTCTGCCGCTTGCTCTTCTGTGGAACGCACACCACGTGTGCTCCCTCCATCTGCCTCCGCCCGCCATTTTGGACTCTCCGCACAGCGCGGATCCTCCATTCTTGCGGTCACCATCTTTTCACTGTATTTGTTTCTTTTATCGCACATAGAGCTCCACTCTGCGGGGCAGCTACCATACCGATGCAATAAAGAATGCCCAATGCACCACCTGTGTACCTAATGTAGGTCTGACTCGTGTTGCACTACCTCAGGCTAGGCTCACTCTCTCTGTGTATGCTGTGTCTCTCCTCTCTCCAGTCTGTGCTGACTGTGGTAAGTGGTCTGGAATGGGCTAGAGTACTCTGGATTCTCCATGCAGTACTAGGGCATCTACCTACTGTTGGTCAGCCTAGCGCAGACCCTCTCCAGGATTCCTGACCTCTGTTAACAGGCTATCCCTTTAGGCATCCTACCAACTAGCTGCCTCAAGGTGACTAGGACAGCTATAGCCCTGTCTCCAGACCCCTAACTCCTTCCAGGATCCTAGGTCGTCCCTGTGAGCTGACAATTCCACCAGGCCCCTTGACTACCACTAGGTTCCATCCCAAACACAGCACTGACTGGCAGCATACACACTCACTGTTCCCTAGTGTGCCTAGCAAAAGCCTGTCCTGTTGACACAGATCTCAGCAGCTCGCCTCCAAATGTAACAGTGTTTCTGGACCCCTCCTGACCCACCCAATCTCAGATTGGCCCCTGTGGTCTAACCGGTCCCCATTACATGGATGTGTCTGGTGGTGCACCTGTTGGCTACAGGACTCCTGAGTCTCCCGCATGATGGTGTTGTGGGGAATGTCAGCCAGACAGGCAGCTGAGGTAGTGTGCTTGAGTCCTACCTATATCCAGTGCAGCGCCTCCACCTCATCAGGATTCCTGCGTTCGCAGGGGAATGGTTCTGATGAGGACCTCCTCCGTGGTGCCTTCCCCTGCTGAGTAATTCCCGACTCACACATGAGGGTGTTGGTGAATAAGGGCATCTTTATTGTCAGGGTAGGCATCTGCCCCTCGCAGCAGACAGCTCAGCCACTCATTCTTCTACAGCCTGTCTTTCAGAAGAATCTGCCCTCCCAATGGAGTTGGATCACCTCTCCCCTCAGGGAGATCACCACCTGTGCCAGATCCCTGGACACAGTGTAGGCACACTCTGGGCCTGTCAGCTTTACTGCTCACTATAGAACCACTCTCTTGAACTTGAACCATATAGATTAACCTTGAACAACTAGTTTTGGGCAGTGCTGTGTCTTATATAACAAGGGAATAATTCCACCTCCTGTGTCACTAACAATGGACACACGGTCTGTTACCACTCCCCTGATGTACATATAACACCTCACCAGGGCGTGAGGGCAAACCTCCATGATTGATGCTGGCAATCCTGTATATTTACCAGGCTTACTGCCAGCATGAGAGAGAACTGTATACCATTTTTAAACATGGCTACATTCTCCCCCTGGTGAATCCCAATGACCCGTCTAGGACCAAAATTTGTCAGATCTTCCTCCAGGCAGCACTGCAAAACATAACAACACATGATATAACATTATACAGTTCTCTCATGATTAACCAACATGTACAGTGCCTGCTGACCACACTGCTCCCAAGGAGAACTCCCAGTATCTTCCTAATAATAGTGCCCGGGATCTGGCTTCTTTACCTCCCTGCCCACAATGTCCTTGACTGTGACACTATATTCCCTGGGTGGCCCTACAATTAGTCCTAGTTACGTGTATGTGTGTGTGTATGTGTGTGTAAATGTTGGATTTACAAAAAAAAGCCAGATGTGAATGACTAGTTTCCTGCACCCTTTAACCAGTGTCTGGATGCCCCCACTTCACAATATCTAAAGCAGCCATCCCACCTGGGATCTTTCCTGATCCGCAGTCCCTCAATGTCCAGGTACCCTCATTCCCGCAATATTATATGTTGGAGGGGAGGTGTTCCCTACCTGTCCTCTGGGTTAGGGGGGATTCCGATGTCTCCCGTGTGAAGCTCGAGAGTCAGATCTGGAAGAAAGCAGAATAGGTTATTTCGGTGTAGGTATAGGGCAGTTAAGATATATAAGGTAAATAAGATATCCAGATCCATAGTGTGAGACAGAGTGTGAGAGACAGAGTGTGAGAGAAGGAGACTGGGTGGGTGACTGACTGGGTGGGTGACTGACTGACTGGGTGGGTGACTGACTGACTGGGTGGGTGACTGACTGGGTGGGTGACTGACTGACTGTGTGGGTGACTGACTGACTGGGTGACTGACTGACTGGGTGACTGACTGACTGGGTGACTGACTGACTGGGTGGGTGTCTGACTGGGTGGGTGACTGACTGGGTGGGTGACTGACTGACTGGGTGGGTGACTGACTGGGTGGGTGACTGACTGGGTGGGTGACTGGGTGGGTGACTGACTGACTGGGTGGGTGACTGACTGACTGGGTGACTGAGTGGGTGGGTGACTGACTGACTGGGTGACTGACTGACTGGGTGACTGACTGACTGACTGGCTGGGTGGGTGACTGACTGGGTGGTGACTGACTGGGTGGGTGACTGACTGGGTGAGTGACTGACTGACTTTTGGGTGACTGACTGACTTTTGAGTGACTGAGTGACTGGGTGGTGACTGACTGGGTGGGTGACTGACTGTGTGTGTGACTCACTGGGTGACTGACTGACTGACTGACTGGGTGGGTGACTGACTGGGTGGGTAGGTGACTGACTGACTGGGTGGGTGACTGACTGGGTGGGTGACTTGACTGACTGGGTGGGTGACTCGACTGACTGGGTGGGTGACTCGACTGACTGGGTGGGTGACTCGACTGACTGGGTGGGTGACTGGGTGGGTGACTGGGTGGGTGGGTGACAGACTCTGTACTTCTGGGGTCACACACACATATATATACTCACACACTTTCGCACGCACGTCCAACTACCACCTCCCGCTCCCGGCGGGAAACCACGGGGACCGAAGGAGGGGGGGGACACCGTGCGAGCAGCCGCCACAGGACGGAGGGGCAGACAATAAACAAACGCGCGCACACACACAGGGGCAGGGGGGAGGCATGAGGGCATGATACTGTACTTACCTCTCTGTAGAAAAGGCAGGGCGGGCCTTGCTGCACACAAACAAAAAGGGAGAAAAAAAAAAGTCCTGGCAGCGAGCGCGAGCCAATCAGGCAGGGGATTTTTTTTCTTCTCTCTTCTTCGAGCAGGGGAATTGTAAGTCGCCAGCCGGCAATATCCACTCGCCAGGTGCGACCTGGTGACTGGGTTTGTCGAACACTGGCTATAGGCACTATATAGATAAAGATATACTATACATATACTGTATACATACATACATAAGGCAACTTTGCAGCATGTGCATTGGCTGTGACATGTCTTCTGTCTTCGAGAGGGATATTATAGCAGAGCACCGCTTAGTAAATATGGACCTCTGTATATGACTGATGCTACATATTATTACGATGATCAATTCTCCATTAATGAACAAATGCTTCCTTATAGATAGTAAGTTCCACGGAACAGGGCCCCCCTTACCGACTGGGTGGATGACTGACTGACTGACTGACTGGGTGGGTGGGTGACTGACTGGGTGGGTGACTCGACTGACTGGGTGGGTGACTAGACTGACTGGGTGGGTGGGTGACTGACTGGATGGGTGACTGACTGGGTGGGTGACTGACTCACTGGGTGGGTGACTGACTGGGCGGGTGGGTGGATGACTGACTGACTGGGTGACTGACTGGATGGGTGACTGACTGACTGACTGGGTGGGTAACTGACTGACTGGGTGGGTGGGTGACTGGGTGGGTGGGTGACTGACTGACTGGGTGGGTGACTGACTGACTGGGTGGGTGACTGACTGGGTGACTGACTGACTGACTGGGTGGATGACTGACTGACTGACTGGGTGGGTGGGTGACTGACTGGGTGGGTGACTCGACTGACTGGGTGGGTGACTCGACTGACTGGGTGGGTGACTCGACTGACTGGGTGGGTGACTAGACTGACTGGGTGGGTGACTAGACTGACTGGGTGGGTGACTGGGTGGGTGACAGACTCTGTACTTCTGGGGTCACACACATATATATACACTCACAAACTTTCGCACGCACCTCCAACTACCACCTTCCGCTCCCGGCGGGAAACCACGGGGACCAAAGGGGGGGACACCGTGCGAGCAGCCGCCACAGGACGGAGGGGCAGACAATAAACAAATGCGCACACACACAGGGGCAGGGGGAGGCATGAGGGCATGATACTGTACTTACCTCTCTGTAGAAAAGGCAGGGCGGGCCTTGCTGCACACAAACAAAAAAGGGAGGGAAAAAAAAGTCCTGGCAGCGAGCGCGAGCCAATCAGGCAGGGGATTTTTTTTCTTCTCTCTTCTTCGAGCAGGGGAATTGTAAGTCGCCAGCCGGCAATATCCACTCGCCAGGTGCGACCTGGTGACTGGGTTTGTCGAACACTGGCTATAGGCACTATATAGATAAAGATATACTATACATATACTGTATACATACATACATAAGGCAACTTTGCAGCATGTGCATTGGCTGTGACATGTCGTCTGTCTTCGAGAGGGATATTATAGCGTAGCATCGCTTAGTAAATATGGACCTCTGTATATGACTGATGCTACATATTATTACGATGATCAATTCTCCATTAATGAACAAATGCTTCCTTATAGATAGTAAGTTCCACGGAACAGGGCCCCCCTTACCGACTGTGCCAGTGTATGTGAATGTTGTATGTTTGTGACTCTCTTCCCACCCCATGGTACTGCGCTGCGGAATATGTCATGATCATTATCATTTAACAGATCAGGCCGCCCGTCAGCCAGGCATGAACCGTGGCTGGGAAGGCAAACGCAACGGGGCTTGTCAGAGGTGAGGAGCGGCGCATTCCAGGTATCTGCCAGGTACATACTGGGTATTTGCTCGAATAAAGTGTGTCGATGCTGTAGATAGTAAGTTCCACGGAACAGGGCCCCCCTTACCGACTGTGCCAGTGTATGTGAATGTTGTACGTTTGTGACTCTCTTCCCACCCCATGGTACTGCGCTGCGGAATATGTTGACGAGTTATAAATAAATGATAAGAATAATTAAGTGGAGCACAAGCAGTTGAGTCTTGAAGATGGTTGGAAAATTTGAAGAATGCCTTATCAAAGAAGCTGAGAATAAGTTCCTCTGACAAGCAAACCCGTCAGCTCGTACTGATTTTCTGCGAGTTTCATTGATTTTTTCACATAAACAGTCTCATAGACGTCAGTGGAATCTCACTAGGAAAAAAAAATATCTGAACTCTATTAAAATGCCATTTTTTGCCGCAGATCCCACAAATCTCCACGATTTCAGTAATTTGGAGGTTGACATCTGTGGATAAGTCTGAACGGTAATCAGCCCTGCAGTGCCTGAGTGGCTGAGAATAAGCAGCAGAGGTTGCAATGGGAACGCTCTACTGTAGTGTTTGGGACTTTTAAACATTGAGCTCACTTTCAATGTACAGTAGATCATTTTCTTTGGGAGGGACGGGGAGAGGGGACGACGACAACATCTTTAAATTGGGCACCAAGTCTCGTCTGGAAACTGGATATTCCATGAAATTGGTGATTATTGTACAGTTGATAGGGAACTTCTGAACTAAAACATGAACTATGAACATACATAAAGTGGAACAAACTACTTATATCATATATTCCTATTAATCATAAATTATATTTAAAAAACAACAATCTGGGGAGCCATTCCTAACACAGAGACCTCTGTGGGAATTCTAGCAGCTGAAACAGGTTAAACCATCATGGAAGAGAATGTCAGGGCCAATAAACTGGTTAAATAAAAATCTCTTTCAGACAGGTTGCGAGGCAACAAATAAACAAATGTCTAGTCCAGTTTTGTTGGCCGATGACTCACTCAGGAATTTATTAATGGTGTAGCAACCTTCAAGCACATATCTTACAGTCTGTTTCACACAAAAATCAACACCACAGAGATACATATGAAGTGTCTTCTCTATGCACTGTAGCACTGTTTCCCCCTGAACACAGAAGCTACTAATGCTGTATTTCACCTGTATGGCTCACAGGAGCCCAAGCCTCCGCACTGGGAGCCTGGGGTATATATGTATATATATATATATATATATATATATATATATATATATATATATATATATATATATATATATATATATATATATATATATATATATATATATGTAGCGGTCATGTAAAATGGCTACAGTCATCTCTCCTGCTGACAGTAAGGCCTGGTAAGTTGTGGGCATGCCAGCAGTAATTATGGAGGTTTGCCCTCACACCCTGGTGGGGTGCCCTGTGTATGGATGGGACTGGTCACATGCTCTGACTCCATGGTTAGTGATGTCAGAGGTGTGTCAGCCTCAGAAGTTACATAAGGCACAGCACTGTTTCTAAAAGTTAGTTCTAGCAGGATTTCTAGTGGAGCCAGAGTTCTACCTGAGACCTGAGTTCTGCCAGAGTTATATTGATGTTGTAGTAACTCCAGGGGAGACTGTGTCCAGGGACCTGGCACAGGGCAGTGATCTCTGCGGGGATAGGGAATCCCTATCTAAGGAGAGATACACCTTTTAAGGGAGGCACAGAGACTAATCATGAGTGGCTAAGAATCTACTGCGAGGGGCAGCTAGCCCACTCAGACAATAAAGATGTTCTCAATCAGAAACCCTCTCGTGTACATGTGTGGAGTGAATGTACAGAGAGGAGCACCACGGAGGAGTTCCTCAACAGGATCATCCCCATGCGGACGCAGGGACCCTGATGAGGTGGAGGCGCTGCACTGGAACTAGGTGAGACTCAGCACACTACCTCAGCTGCCTGTCTGGACGGGTCCTCCCCACACACCATCATGCGGGAGACTCAGGAGTCCTCTTGCCAACAGGTGCACCACCAGACACTATCACACTGTAATGGGGGGCCGGTTAGACCACAGGGGCCAATATGAGATTGGGTGGGTCAGGCCGGTTCACAAAAACCGTTACTTTTGGAGGCGAGCTGCTGAGATCAGATCTGTCATCAGGACAGGCTCTAGCTAGGCACACTGGGAAACAGGGAGAGTGTCTGCTGCCACTCTGTGCTGCGTAGGGACGGACCTAGGGGTGGTCAAGGGGCTGACGGGATATTGTCAGTTCGCAGGGACAACCTAGGGGCCTGAAAGGAGTGAGGGGTTTGGAGCAGGGCTATAGCTGACCGAGTCACCTTGAGGCAGTGCTAGTTGGTAGGATGCCAGAAGGGATAGCCTGTTAACGTGGTCAGGAATCCTGGAGAGGGTCTGCGCTAGACTGACCAAGAGAGGTAGACGCCCCAAGTACTGCATGGCAGAGCCAGAGTACCTAGCCCATTCCAGACACTTACCATAGGGAGCACAGACTGGGAGGAAGGAGACACAGCAGACACTGAGAGAGTGAGCCTAGCCTGAGGTAGTGCAACATGAGTCCAGCCTAGATCGGGTACACATGTGGTGGTGCATCTGAAGCAACTCTTTATTGTACTGATGTGGAGGCTGCCCCGCAGAGCGGAGCCACATGTACGATAATTGGCACGAGGACATAGAAACCCAAGGAATGGAGAATCCGCGTGGTGCGGAGAGTCCAAAATGGCGATCAGAGGCTGATGGGGAAGGAACCCGTGGCGTGCGCCCCACTGAAGAGCAAACTGTCGCCGAGTTATCGTTAACCGATCTGCTCTGGAGCGGAGCGAAGGCCGTGGCTGCCCCGTTTTTATCCTGTCTGGGACACCGAGGGGCCACCCTTGAAGAGTGTGAGGAAATTGTAATAATTGGGGGAGAACCCCGTGAGGAGAGCAAACAAACTGACTTTTTGGGCTTAAAAGCCAACCAAAATGGCGGTTCCCGCTTGCTAGGGAAACCGCATGGGACAGCCACAGAGAAAATGGCTGATGCAGATCTTGCAAAGAGCTGGCCGGGAATGGCGCGAACAGCAGAGCCCCGCCCTGATGGGGGGCATGGCGCGAAAGCTATGGCTGCGCCTTCATGGACAGTGACTCACTCGGC
Organism: Ascaphus truei; assembly: GCF_040206685.1. Taxonomy (NCBI): domain Eukaryota; kingdom Metazoa; phylum Chordata; class Amphibia; order Anura; family Ascaphidae; genus Ascaphus; species Ascaphus truei. The sequence goes on from NC_134483.1 coordinate 343,190,939, forward strand.
CCCTGTGCTGAGTCAACCGCTTAGTCTATGGGACCCTCCACTGATTTCCACCAGGGGGAGTGACTTTCAATTATGGCCTGTGGGAATGCACCCATTGGGCCCAGGGACTGATATTCAGACGGCGCCACTACAAGAAGTAGTTCCGGCCGCGGAAAGGATTTGCAAGAAAGAAGGATACTTTGCACGCAAAGCTGCTGCAAGGAAAAGGCGGGAACTAGCCGCGGGAAAAGAATCCAGCTCTGAGGAGGAAACTGGCGCAAAAACGCAGACCGCGCCCACCAGGACTGAGAGAGGCACGGCTTTAATTAAGGGGCATGATGTTCCCCTGTGGGACCCGCCCATAATTGCAACCCCTGGGGGCGGGTTCCAGCTATGTCAGCGGAAGGAGGAGCCGAAGCAGGAAGTGGATGGCCCAGAAGCTTCTAACGGTCAGTTGCGAGGAACCACTGACCAGGAGAGACCTACCCTGGAAGTGGTCCCTACCAAAAGAATGGCCTGCCCTTCCGTTGTGGGAACTATGGTCTCCACCCAGCCCTACTCAGTACCCGGCGGGCTACTAGTAGTTAGGGTGGCTAACACCGAGACGGTGGTCGGGCTCTGCCTACAATGCGGGCTGCCCGTAGGCACTGTCAACACGGCGGCACGTTCCCCTCATTGCGGGACATTATATTTGTGGCCCATGCCCACATTTATACCAATTCAATCTGCTGACCCCCCGGGGGATACGGCTAAGCGCTCCGCTGAGTCCCCTGGCGCACTGTGGCTTACCCGTGCGAGTCCCGGAGAAAGGGGACTGGAGTCGACCAAGTCGGCTGGGTCAGTAGCGACCGAGGCGGTCGGGTCACTCCCTGACCGTGCAGAGACAAGAATTTCGCCACGCTCGGGGACCCCGAGATCCGGGAAGGGAGATTACTCAGATGAGGACCTCCGTGAACTAGTGGTGGCGAAATCGGGATCCAAGAGGGACCCAGGATGGACGACACCCCGTGGGGTGAGTGGCGGTCTGGAGAACAGGGCGTCCCCCGCAGATCGGCGAGCCGAGAGACGGAGTCCCGCCGTCCCAGGACCGGGCGGCGACGGGAGAGAGACGCCAACGCCCCTGCGGACTGGTAAGAGAAGCAGCCCCATCACTTACCTTGTCCCGGCAGACAGCGCAGCGGAGGAAGGGCCATGCCAGGCCGCAAGCGCACGTGGAGAGACGGCATCACTTCCGGTGGCGACGACGGCAGAGCTTCCGGATGTCGTCATTGAAGAAGAGATTCCGCATGGGGGTCCAACCCGCGATGACGATGTTTCCGGTTCCGGGGAGGGCATCACTTCCGGTGGTGCCAGCGGAACCCCCAGAACGAATGCAGCGACGCTTCGGCGATCGGGGGAAGGTCCCCGATCACCTGCAAGGACCAGGAGTTGGATGGGCGATCCAAGGACTGAGGAGGGTGAGATATCCTCATTGGACCAGTCTACGGACAGCCAGGAGCGGGTCGTAACCCCGTGGGGTCCAGTCTCTCGCCCTTATACCCAATCCCACGCCCTAGCTAAAACCCCTGCCCCAATCCCACGGTCACCGGGTTCCCCGCCTAGTTTGGAATCTGTGGACTTATCACCAGGGGGAGAAGGGAGACGGACTGGGGAAAGAGTGGCGCTACGGAGGGCGATTCTCGGGGAGGGGGAGAGTTGAGAGTGGCCACGACAGCACCCGCACCCGAACCAGTGGTACAGGCCCCGGGATCTTCCAGGTGGTTTCTACCGCGATCAGCGCGGTCTTCGGGGATATTTTCTCTAGACGACGATAGAGAGTCAAGGGGGTCACATAAGTTTAGAGAAAACCGTTGGTGGGCCCCACTATTCGAAGGGTACTCCGCTTGGATGGACCGCACTCGGTTCCTCATCCGGCGAGAAGATGTCGTAGATTATTGGTGGGCTGTGGGAGAGTTCACACCGGAACAACGGGATAGAGAGCTACAGGAGCGGTGGCTGCAGATTGAACACAGGGAGATAGAACCCATGGGTCCTAGTATCCTATCAGACCCCGTGGACCCTGACGAGCCCCTATCATGGGTGTTACCTGGGAGGGCAGGTAAGGCTGAACTGACTAGAATAAGCAGGGCCGAACGAACCATAGTGGCTCGGTACAAATCATCCCACGGGTTGGAGTACCCGTATGTCCCTGAGCCTCTAATGGATGAGATAGAGGACAATCGGGATAGGTGGCTTAGGGAGGCCATTGAAATGCACCTAGTGGGAAGAGGGAGTTCAGTGGTAGGGAAGAAGGCCGAGGAGTGCATAGAGCACTTAGTGCGGGTATGGGGCATTGGCAGAAACATTTATAAGCACAGGGTGACATATAGGCCTGAGAGGGGACTGCCTAGGCACTATCACGTCACGGTCCTGGACATGGGCGGTAGAGAGGTCAAGAAACCTGACCCAAGTCACTGTTGTTAGGGGGTACTGATGCATTGCGCGGGTTCGTGGCTGCAGGTCGGGGCGGGCTTGGCGGAATGTACTGTAGTCATTTTTCTGTTATACCATGGAACTGTACGTGAAGTTAACATAATTATGTTTTGTATTTCAGTGCTTCCTGGAAAAGGGTATACAAATTTAGGTCCCAGCGAGGACGATGGGATTCATCAGGGGGAGAATGTAGCGGTCATGTAAAATGGCTACAGTCATCTCTCCTGCTGACAGTAAGGCCTGGTAAGTTGTGGGCATGCCAGCAGTAATTATGGAGGTTTGCCCTCACACCCTGGTGGGGTGCCCTGTGTATGGATGGGACTGGTCACATGCTCTGACTCCATGGTTAGTGATGTCAGAGGTGTGTCAGCCTCAGAAGTTACATAAGGCACAGCACTGTTTCTAAAAGTTAGTTCTAGCAGGATTTCTAGTGGAGCCAGAGTTCTACCTGAGACCTGAGTTCTGCCAGAGTTATATTGATGTTGTAGTAACTCCAGGGGAGACTGTGTCCAGGGACCTGGCACAGGGCAGTGATCCCTGCAGGGATAGGGAATCCCTATCTAAGGAGAGATACACCTTTTAAGGGAGGCACAGAGACTAATCATGAGTGGCTAAGAATCTACTGCGAGGGGCAGCTAGCCCACTCAGACAATAAAGATGTTCTCAATCAGAAACCCTCTCGTGTACATGTGTGGAGTGAATGTACAGAGAGGAGCACCACGGAGGAGTTCCTCAACAGGATCATCCCCATGCGGACGCAGGGACCCTGATGAGGTGGAGGCGCTGCACTGGAACTAGGTGAGACTCAGCACACTACCTCAGCTGCCTGTCTGGACGGGTCCTCCCCACACACCATCATGCGGGAGACTCAGGAGTCCTGTTGCCAACAGGTGCACCACCAGACACTATCACACTGTAATGGGGGACCGGTTAGACCACAGGGGCCAATATGAGATTGGGTGGGTCAGGCCGGTTCACAAAAACCGTTACATATATATATACACATCCACAAGACTGCACTATAAAGGTTACCAAAAAAACGGACAATCTATATCTATAAGTCTCAAATAATGTTTGTGTGTGTATGTCTTCCCCCTGTGTGATTGGCCCTGTGTTCCCCCTGTGTCATTGGCCACGGCGCACAAAACCCCCACCACGCCCCCCCCTCAGCCCACCCCCCCTCACCCCACCCCTCACAATGCAAGGACCATCTCACTTGCAGTTGGAAACTAAGGAGAACAACTTGGCGAACCCACATTCCTCACCCCCCACACACCGCTGCCACTCCTTGGTGCAGGCCTCACCTCTCCCCCACCAACCCCCCACCCTCCGGTCACTCCACTCCCACCCGCCGCTCCTCGGCGCAGGCCTCACTTCTCCCCCACCACCCACCCCCCTCCCTCCGGTAACACCACTACTGCGCAGGCCTCACCTCTCCCCCACCACCAACCCCCATCCCTCCGGTCACGCCACTACCGCGCAGGTAACACCTCTCCCCCACCACAACCCCTCCTCCGGTCACTCCACTCCCACCCGCCGCTCCTCAGCGCCGTCCTCACCTCTCCCCCACCAACCCCCCTCCCTCCGGTCACTCCACTCCCACCCGCCGCTCCTCGGCGCCGTCCTCACCTCGCCCCCACCAACCTCCTTCCCTCCGGTCACTCCACTAACAGACACTGCAGCCACCACTCCAATTACAGGGGAGGGGGCTTTGTGTGTGTGGGGGGGGAGGGGAGGACGCACAGTGTGTGTGTGTGGGGGGGAACGACAGTGTGTGTGAGGGGGGGCAGTGTGTATGTGGGGGGGAACGACAGTGTGTGTGTGGGGGGGCAGTGTGTATGTGGGGGGAGACCACAGTGTGTGTGTGGGGGGGAATTGTGTGTGGGGGGGACAGTGTGTGTGTGTGTGGGGGGGGACAGTGTGTGGGGGGGGACACAGTGTGTGTGTGTGTGTGTGTGTGGTGGGAAGGACGACAGTGTGTGTGTGTGTGTCGGGGGGGGGGACAGTGTGTGTGTGTGGGGGGACGACAGTGTGTGGGGGGGACAATGTGTGTGGGGGACCCTGTGTATGTGTGTGTAGAACACTGTAGGGGGAGGGGAGAACGGAGCTGCGCAGGGGGGGGGGACACAAACAGAGAGGGGAGAGCGGAGAAACAGACAGGGGGAGTGGAGAGGGAGGGGGAACGGGAAATTGTACTCCCGGGCAACGCCGGGTCTCTCAGCTAGTAGTATGTATACACTAAGTAGATATGTCAGTGGTGCTATAGGGCCAAAATGAATGAAAAGAGCAAGAGAAAAAGAAGCCCAAAAGGATAGCACTATGGTATACCGTTGGCAATATCAAAAACACATTTTATTAATTAGATGTCACAAAAAGAAATAAAAGATAGCACGGAAATTAAAAGTATGGCATAGATCCCCTGTGCGTAAACCAAGACAATATGCTGACTAAAGTGCCTGTCGAATCAATAGGTAACAAAGAAAGAAGCCAGGGAATACAGATAAGTTTATCCCAAGCTTAAATACAAATCCCAGATACGCAGTACATAGAGTAATGATAATGCAGCTTTACGGGAAAAACAATCAACAGTGTTACTCTTAGGCAGAAACAGAATAACCGAGAGTGAACCACTGATGCATGCATAAGATGTAAGAAGATGGAGCCAAATAACCTTACAGATGAATCAGATCTCTTCAATAATGTCATGAGACTGAAAATGGTTAAGATACCAAAATAAGCTTCAACTAGCAAGGCAAAAAACCCGTCTTGTTTTGGAGGCAAATAGCAAGTGGAGTTAATCCAAATTCAAAGGAGCACAGTCATAGAGTGTGTATCAACGTTCAGTACTGTGTGCAGTACGTATTCCCTAGCCTCTCCTGTCGCCGACTGACCCAACGTGCTCCCCTGTAAGCCTTTTCCTCACTTCACTAGAGGAATCCTCACACCCTATTGGCTCCCTGGCATCAGGTGGTGCGTCCCTAAGGCCCATGGAACTTGTAGTCCCTGCCAAGAGCCTTCTCTGATTGGCCAGCCTCTCGCGCGCTTGTACTGCGCATGCGCGATCTCCCTGAGGGCCTCCCGCCGTGCATCTGTACTGCGCATGCACAAAGGACAACATGGCGGAGCCTTGAGCTTGCGGGCCGCCGCAGAGCACCGGAGCGCTCCCTGCTCAGCCCCCACCTTCTCAAAGTGCCGGCGGGTCTGCCGCTTGGCTCCGGCTGCACCTGCGACCGCCCCCGCAGTGAAGGTAATGAGGGGGGACCCAGGGGAACCCTACTACACACATTTGCTAGTTAGGAAATATCCTGCAGAAACCTTCTTCACCCAGAACTTATTGATGCATTACTCCTCTGGCTGATTAGGTCATTCTGGATCACCTGACCCTGAGGCCCTTTTCTGATGTCTTCATCAGGATTAAACTGATCAAGACTTCTCCTATGAATATCCAGCATTCTGGGAGACTAGTTTTTTCATCTACACACGTCACATTAGCCACCAGAACTACTGTGGGTGCTGTCTCTGCGCGTTGGTTGATTAATTCATCCAGCTTTCGAATCTATCTCTTCCTCAAATTCTGCTCAAAGTTCATCCTGGTTTCAATTCTAATTTCTTATCCTCTCTTACTCCATATTGGCTTCCCTTCCCAGTCCCCAAAAGTGAAATATATATATATACCTGTACCCCCAGAGTCATATTTCCCAATATTGTTCCATTCATTCCTGGCACCTTTTATTCCATCTCCTAGTACTGATTCCATATGTAAGCGTGTGTGAGAATCTCTGCATGAATGTCTAGGCCAGAGGTGACCACTTTCAGTCCTCCAAGGCCCCCAACAGGTCAGGTTTTAAGGATATCCCTGTTTCAGCACAGATGTCTTAATCAGTAGCTTAGTCAACTACTGAGCCACTGATTGAGCCACCTGTGCTGAAGCACAGATATGCTTAAAACCTGACTTGTTGGTGGCCCTTGAGGACTGGAGTTGGACACTCCTGCTCTAGGCGATCAGTTATTAAAGTGCCCTGGCTCCAAAAAAGGGGCAAAAAAACTGCACCAATATTCCAAGGAAGAACATCCCACTGAAATCATAACATGCTCTGCTTTGATAAATCTAGTTCAGTCCGTATGCACTAGTTTTGACTCAGTTTTGCAACTGGGAGACTTTGATAGGCAACCCCATACATGTCTACAGAAATTATTTATCTCAGCCATTATCTCAACATGTCCCAATGTAGGCACTTATTTTAGCCTGAGGAAGATATTGAAATGAGTCAGGGTTTCCATTCATTATATCTCACTCACTTTTCTTTTTATACCCTAAAAGCATTTGCTATATGTATTAAGCACATTCTTCCTTATATTAAAGTCATTGTCCCGCGTTGACTACTGCAACTTTCTCCTTGATGGCATTCCCCTTGTCCACTGGTCCCAAGTCCAATCAGTACAAACATGCTGCTACCAGACTCATCTACCTAACTCTCTGCACCACTTCTGCTGCTCCACTATGCAAATCCCTACACTGACTTCCAATATAATCTAGACTCAATTTCAAAACCCTAATTTTGACTTGCAGTACAAAGCTCTTAATAATACCCCTTTACATCTCAACACTCACCCCAAGTTTATCCCTAAACGCCCCCTACTTTCTTCCCATGACATCCGCCTTTGCTCCCACCTTTTACCTCTTCTCTCTCTCCGACCTACAAGACTTCTCCTATGCTGAGCGCTCTCTCTCTGGAATTCCCAACCACGGACCATCAGGCTCTCCCGCAGCATTCACACATTTAAAAAACGCCCTTTTCAATGATGCTTAACTAGCATACCCCTAACATATCCCCCCCCCCCCCCCCACACACACACACTAAACCCTATTGGGAACAGCTGTGCGGCTAGAGCAAACTCCATGCTATGTAACACCTCCTAATTTAAATGGGACCAGCTGTGGGGCTGGACCACACTCCACCCTGAATCACACTCCATCCCACAATGAGAAGCCACTTTACATTTTGTTTCAACATTGCCCCGTATTCCCTCTAGATTGTAACTCTCAGGAGCAGGGCCCTCATTACCTTCTGTGTCTGTGTGTTCTTGTTTGTCCTTGAATAATAATAATAATAGATTTTTTCCCCATGTATGGTGCTGTCAGTGTACTCAGCGCTGTACAGAGACATTTTGCAGGCACACATCCCTGACCCATAGAACTTACAATCTATTTAAATTCCTCAAACCCAACGTTATTGTTTTCAGAGTGTCTTTACTCACTGAGCCGTTCCTTTTGCCCTTATTTGATATGTCATTCTTGTTGATATAATTGACATAATTCTACTCTCCGATTGTACTGCCCTGTGGAATACTGTATATGTGAGCGCTTTTTCAAATTAATAATCATAATTGTATGTGTAGCACTGTTTCCCCCACTCTGGGAGATTTTGCCTAGGCTACAGGTCCGTGTGGTGCTGGTTACCTGTGAGGGTCCAGGAGAGATGAGCTTCCGCGATGTTGTGGGGAACGGGACAGGCTTTATGTGATCCTCAGGTTCTTTTCATTTGGTGACAGCGCCTCCAGTCACTGTAGGCTACAGCAGAGCTGCAGGCAGTCCCTACCATGACAGTTCTTTTCTCCTATATTTCTGTCAAATAGACTGCGACTTAGCCAGAAGTATATAAACAGGGTCTTTATTTGATGCAGCTACTGCAGATGGTATAACAGCGTTGCATATAGTGGAGAATGGGTGTCAGGCCCTTGGATGGTGATGGCCAGCAGATAATGTTGAGGCCTTGTGCGATGCACAGATCTTGGTTCAATCAGCTCCATGAGGAGCTGAGCTCCTCTACTTTCCCCGGGTGGGAAGGCACTGACTCTATAATTTGGAAGGCATCCTCCCTAATGCAAAAGGGGAGGGCACAGGGTCTGCACCATGATTGGCTGCAACACAGACCCAGTGTCACCACCTCTCCTGCCACTCAGGGAGGCTCGTAGGGGGGGGTAAACCCCACAGGATAGCCTGTCACTGCCTGTAGCTACTAGGACTTACATGACAGGAGGGAAGAAAGATAGTCTGGACCAGCCATGGCAATATATGGAAAAGGGATTTTTTTTTGGTGCAAATTTTGCCCAACAATTGCACCATGTTTGCATTTAAAAAAAGAATGGACGTTTTTAACGCATAAATATCGCTTTGTTCACTGATATTACTATCTTCATAAAGTTTGCACTATATTACATATATTATGTTAAATATTGCTCAAATAATGCAATAAGTTAAAGCCTCCTATTTTTACCTGCGCTATTTTCAGCTCCAGCAACACTACCATTCTGAAGATATTAACCAAATAAATTACCCATCCATTAGGAAGCAACAAGCGATGAGGTTGTTCCTATTGGCTTGTGGTTTTACGGCCACTTTGTTTCCACTGGAGGGAAGTTTAAACCCAGTAACTTCACTGGTTTGGGAACGGGGTGGTCCCCAGAGATGAAAATAGCAGTCCGGCTCCAGGATACCCCATGGTTCACATCCTGCAAAAAAGCGAGGTGGAGGGATAAAAAAAAAAAGGAGCTGGGGGGATTGCTGCTTTAACACTTGAGCTGCAAATTGAGTTCAATTTAAGTTATAATCTCTCTTGAAGGGTAAATAATAGAATTTTTACAAATAAAACAAAGGCAGAAAATAATTTAACAGCATAAACAAGATGAATGCACAACCAAATTCACTCAAATCCATTTAATCATTAATAATAAACCATTTTTTATTACTTCTATCATGCTGAATAAAAGCCATCTTTATCTATTTCTAATATGTCATTTATATTGGGGTTTTAGCTACATATTGTAGACAAAGTATGAAAGGTCTGCCCACCATCCCAAGGTAATCCCAGGTCAGGCAAATCCTAACTTCTAATTTCATTCTTGATGATGAAACAGGAGGAATACAGCGCAGCGGACATGTAAAAATAATTAAATCATACTGCAGCCCAAATATGTAACTAAAACTTAATTTTAAATTAAATATTTGGAAGAGTTAAAGATGTGCAGGCTTTTATGAAGCATGCTATAAGTAATAGGTAATGGTTATCGTGAATTTGGATCTGCAATGGTCTTGTGTTTTTTGCACTCTTGTAGATTATAAACAAAGAATTGTAAATGCTGATTGTACCGGCTGAGTTTACCACACATGGAAAAAAAATAATGTAACCCATAGTGTCTGAGGCTACTGGCAGATGCATTGCAAATGAATGCCTTCAGGCACCAAAGGTTTAATATACAACATACAGATGCAGCAAGACTTACTGTCTCCAGAGGCGCTGTCGAAAAAAGCATAAATCCACTGCTCTGGACACAGTGTCTAACGGTATTCCTTCTGCTCCAGTGCCACCTCGAACGCATGACCGCAGCTTGCTATTAGGGCCCGCCACCGCTCCCCTTCAGCACTAGCGCATCCCTGAGGTGTTACTTTGCGTCAACCAAGATGGCCGTACCCAGTTGACACTTCGCCTTTACCAAGATGGGTGAAACCAGGAAGCAGCCTCATTATGCCCGCACTCCAAATACAGGAAGTTGCTTCACTCACACCATTCCAAGATGGAGAATGAGATTGGCTACACATGTGTTAGGCCTTTATAAAGAAGCCATATCCATCCAGCCAGTGCCCAAGGAAGGTGTCTGTTTCCCTGCAGTTCACGTTGGGTGAGGGATATAGGGGAGACTGCAGGGGCAGTGTGTGCTAGGTGAGGGACATGGGGAGAGAGCAGGGCCACTATACTTCATCTCTGCCTGTGACCCTGACTACGCTATCTTTATCAGGACCAGTTCTGAGGCCTTTGGTCTTTCTCCATATAATGCCTCAGCTCTGCGGGTACACTTCCTGGTCTGAGACGAGCACTGTCACACTCGCTTCAGTGCCAGAAACAATAAGTGATGCTACATCTGTTAATACTCTAATACAAAAATCATAACAACTATATATGAAACTATTAATCCTTTAGTTGCCCAACTTGGGCTAGGTTGGTTAGCCCTATCTTGCCTCTGTATATAGTTGCCATAATGTACATAGTTAAAAACCAGAGACAGAACATGAAACACAGACAGAGCTCAGTGCACATCCAGTGAAACTTATACACGGTAAAGTGCCTAAATATATATGTATAGATATCTATTAAATAAAATGGTCTTTTAGTTTAACATTTTGGCCAAAGTGTTGTAAGCCCTTGAGCCACTACATGGCAGACCACATCTCAAGGGTACCTAACACTAATATAAATTCTTAATAACCTGTGCATTACCAGGAGAATAATTTATAATAAATCTGTCAAAATTAGTTGCATAGTTCTAAGTCTGATTGAAGCTCTTATTAACCTGTACATTACCAGGAAAAACACTCTGTATTAGATTTGTCATAATCAAACTGCAAGCAATCAAGTTCCCCTGAGAATGGGAGATGCAATGGAGTGAGCTTTTAACCATTTAAATGTGGGAGGGGGTGAGCTTCAACTAGGTAGGAGGAGCCACCCTCCAATCCTAATGTACATAGGCAAGATACACTGGCGACACACTTTATTCGAGCTCGGCTAGTCCCACGAATTCGGGTATACCCGGGTGTATTGAGGTTTGTGACTGTTTTCTGCCCGAGTGCATTGAGGTATTTTCCAGGCAGGGATTGAAGCATTTTATTCCCCCTGGCTGCAATACTGCACAGTATATATATATATATACTGCATTACAATTCATGAATTTATGCCATCTGGTAGACACGCGAAGCATTGCAGCCTATTAAATCCTAATCATTATCATTTAACAGATCAGCCGCCCGTCAGCCAGGCATGAACCCAGGCTGGGAAGGCAAACACAACGGGGCTTGTCAGAGGTGAGGAGCGGCGCATTCCAGGTATCTGCCAGGTACATACTGGGTATTTGCTCGAATAAAGTGTGTCGGTGCAGTAGGCTTAACTCCAGATCAAGGAAGGCGAAAAAAATGTGATCTATTTTTAGGCGGTATCCTGATATCTCTAGTTACTGGACTTCACCGAATAGCATCTGAATAAGTAATTTGGTAATTTTATATTAGAGAAATAATATACTTAACACAGTATATTTAGTAGAATCTAAATACATATACTGTTTTTATTACACCTTCATTTGTTAATAAAATACGAATACATTGTACCATACATCTTTATTTTCACCCCTGACCACTTTTATTCTATAACGGTCTGCGGTGCGCCAACAAAGGGACCCTTTCTGTGTACCTCTCTAGATACACCCGCAAAAAATCTATCGATTTACTCCCTAGGCAGCACGCCTCTACCACCAAGGGGTCAGAGCGAGGTTCCAACCTATAGTTGTCTCGCTCTAAATACCCTACCCAAGGAGGAGCCTGCGTGGGACGAAGATTGTACCTATAGTATATGTACTGGTTATCAATATACATAGCGTCTGAGATGATATTCACTATTCTTAGGAGCTCCGCAGTTATTCCACTGTTTGTGCTCTTTGTTGATTGCACCTGCATTGCACTAGGAAGACTGATAAGCACCCCTTTTATTTTTCATTGTTATTCTTATGTGGTTTTATTTGCCTTTGTGTACTTGTAATATGGATTCAACTATTGCAGTAAGATTGAAGTATTGTGGAATGAAATGTTGTGGGGGATGAAGGTAAATTTAAATGTATTAGGTATTTTGATATTTGGTGTAATTTTATAAGATTGCCATTTACTAGCATAGCACTCATTATGAGCCAATTGGTCAGATCCCAGCTGGGGTCTGTTTGTGCCTAATCCTTGACAATTAGCAGAGAAGAGCAAGTAGCCACTTTAGGATGCTTTTATCATAGACGGCTGCTCCGTATTTGATAAGGCAGAAATCATCCTGCTTCTTTTCACTGTACTTCATTGTCATTATAATATGGTGTAATCTATATCTATGTATTAGTAAATGGAAGCTGAAAGACAGAAAGGGCTATAGAATGTACAGTAAGAAGCTAAGTAGAGGGGAACAATAGTGATTTTGCTTAATATTACTTGGGAGGCTGAGACAGAAACTGACAGTGTGCACTGTATATGATTGCACTCACAAACGTACTGTCTTTATATCTCAGAAGTGATAAAATCTCCAGATTTTGGCTACATGCAGCTCTGCATATATTTCCATTATACCGTTCTAAGTAAAGATCCTAATTGTGCAAAAGCCAATCTTCCAAAACACGTGGTCTGGTTTTTGCCTCCATGGTTCATGTAACTAGGCATTTGAAATTCAAGGGACTTTTGAGCTTGGCACCTGAATCCGTGCTCACTTGATGACGTTTTCTCATACAATTGACTTCATCAGGGTAGTTGGTCCCAATAAATGGTTTATCATTTTATAAATCCAGTTTGGCTTGAGTTTGCTGCAGCTTTGAAACTTGATCATTTAACCCCCAATGGGCTGAATTTGCTGTTTGTGCTAACATTTTGTTTTCCCCCAATTTAGCCTATTAGTAACAAGAGATGTGCAAGACTTACGCATGAGGTCATAAACCATGCAAAATGTGCCCTTTCTGAGTCGTGAAAAAAAACGTTGCTGAGTTGACGTTCACAAGCAATGAATTAATGTGTGGCCGAAATGCATCAAAATTGTCCGTCAATTGTTTTTGGCATAAAAGACAAATGCGAGTAGAATCAAACAATTATTAATGTATTCATATGTATTAACATGATGTCAGTGGTGGAACTACTATAGGTGCAGCCGCTTCAGCTGCACCAAGGCACAGACTGTTAGGGGCATATCTGCCCATACTACCATCCACCATGTTCCGGCAATTCTACAGTGCTCCCACTCTCTCTTCCCTCCCCCGAGGCCCTACCTATGCAGTGGGGCAGCCTGGGCCTTACATGGTAGTGGAGGCGCCTGAAGGAGCACACAGAGGGAGGCAGTCTTAACTTAGAAGCTAGGTCCCACCAGTAGTTGGGCCCAACTTCCACAATCACCACCTGTTTGGACTCCCAACTCCGCCGCCTGCTTAGGTCCTGCACACCCCTCTGGACAGGTAGACCCTGGAAGAGAGAGGGGAAGAGAAGAGAGAGGGGAAGTTTTCCTGTACCAGCGCTCAAGGGAGAGTTGTTCCACCCCTGCATGACACATACAAAGAATAAGAAAACGTGTGCTGAATGTAACATAATTAATGACGTAACAACATATGTTGCCAAAGAATTAATTTTCAAAAAACTATTCTTTATGCATAGCCCTCATTGGGGGCTATTTAAGAAAGTAAAAATCATGCAAAATGTAGCTCTCACAGGCGTCTCTGTAGACTTTTTCTTCTTTACTTTGTTAGGTCCTGAAACATCAGCAGTACTGTGCACACATTCTTTCTCATCAGTTATGCTGGTTGTGTCCTTGCCAAGTAAAACTTCTGTATCTTCCTGTAACGCTTGTGCTCATCACGAACAAGGCGGGACCCCGGTACTGAAGTGGGAAAGTACAAGACTGCACCCACAGCAGCGGAGGCACGCCTGGAGAGTGGATAGTTAGCGTAGCCGGGTCTGGGTTGGAGAGATCAAGTTAGTTGAGATACTTGCCGGAGTCCAGTGTCGGAGCCAGAGGGATGGTCAATGTCCATTGTGCCGTGGTCAGGGGTTGGAACCGGGAGAGTGGTAGTATATCCGATAGCCGTGGTCAGGACTAGAGAGGTGCGGGTAGTCTGAGGCAAGCCGGGGTCTTTATCCAGAGGTGGTCCAATAGTCAAGCCGGGGTTGTTATCCAGAGAGGGTCCTAAAGCCAAGCCGAATCAGTACAGAAGGAAGCAGCAGAGAAAAACACAGGAAAAGGCACAAGGAAAGGCACAGCAAAAACAGGAACACTAGGCTACACAGATTATGCTCAGCAAGGCAGAAGTGAAAGTGAAACTCCTTTAAGGTAAACAGGAACCAATAGCAAGGGAGGCGGAGCGGAGGTGCGGCCTCTGCGGAGGCTAGGATACGCTGCAGGCGACAAGTGGGCAATTAGGAATACTTGCCACGCAGCTGGGGAGCGGTGCACGCCGTCATGTGCGCGCGCCGCATGTGACAGATGCGCGACGTGACCGGGGAGCGGAGCCACGCTCTGTGGCACGAAGTGAAGATCTGCGGGTGCGCGCGCACTCTGTAACCAGAGCAGGAGGCGCGCTGCAGCAGGTAAGGAGGGAACACGCTGCAGGTGACATGTTCCCCGATTCCTTGCACCTTGTGACCACAGCGCATTGCTTCTGCTGCAGTTCCTTGGCACGTTGAAAATAATATTCCTCTGGCTGCAGCCCTTTTTCTTGGGCCACATAGGGATCATCCTCATCATCCGAATAAGGCCTAAAGGGACACAGCTCTGTGTGGCTGGGCTCTTTATTCCATGAACACATTTTCTTCCCCATTCTTGCCGAGTCTGTATTTGACCAGCTGGGCAGCCATTATAAAATCCCATGGGTTTTTTGTTTTTTTCTCTTCCTACAAGTGGTGGGGTAGACTCTGGTCACAGCATCAGTACCTTGTGTGGGTCACCGTCTGTGGTAGTCCTCCCAGTTAAACTGTGACCTTGTGGCTTTTTCCAGAGCAGTGTAGTTTTCCTGCCTGGGTGTGTAGCCCTTTAATTCTGGTCACTTCTGAATGTGATTCTGTGTTTTGTTGCTCAGGCTGTTTGCAGGAAATGTATGCAGGCAAAAGCACACAAATTCACAGGCAGTCTCCGGAGCCCCTTTTAAATTCAAGGGCCACCTCTCATCCCACTTCACTCACCATATGTAAGAGATATGTGCAGAGGTATGCAAAAAGGACCGTTTTAGCGTGAAATTAATATAATGCTTTATTGACTGTTCCTTTAACAATGTAAACACAAAACATAAAAGATAAACCTGCTCCACTTTGGAGAATAACTAGACATTACTGTATATGCCCTATCTAACTGGGTGGGTAGCTATGCTGACTACCACCCCAAAAAAACTAATATATATATATACACACATTTTAAGTTATGGTGGGTGAAAAGGCAACAAAAAAACCTCCACCGTTAGCATATAGCCAATAAAGAATATCACTTGTGAGCACATTCACATGTCTTAGACAGGTCTGTAGCCCTGCCTTTTAACCATTATCACCTAGCATACAGTGCTTCCACCGCAGCAAGGGATTCTGGGAAATTACATGCAAATGAGCCCACAATAGCAAATGCATCGCTGTTCACACAGTTTTTAAGCACAGCATAGGACTAGCAAAGCAAGTCAAACCACTCACAGACATGTTTCAACCATAATGGGTCTCATCAGTGTGAGGTTGGTTTATACTTGCTTTGCAATATTTCTAGGCTGGGTAGGTTTACCATACATTTTAAGTTATGGTGGGTGAAAAAGGCGACAGAAAACCTCCACCGTTAGCATATAGCCAATAAAGAATATCACTTGCTGCGGTGGAAGCACTGTATGCTAGGTGATAATGGTTGAAAGGCAGGGTTGCAGACCTGTCTAAGACATGTGAATGTGCTCACAAGTGACATTCTTTATTGCACACACACACACGTACGTACACACGTACATCCGTCCGTCCGTCTGTCAACTAGAAATTCTCTGTTTCTGTTGTTGTTGCTGTAGGGGAAAGCCTCTCTGTTCTCCTTGGTCAGCATCCTTGTGTGCTATGGCAGTCTCTGTGTCCAGGTATAGAGGTGTTCTCCCCTTGTCTTGCTGTCAGCATACAGTCCTTCTGTGTGCATCAAGACATCATATTTTCCTCAGATCAGCCGAGTTGTGGGCTAAGGAAATCTCTGCAATCCTCCTTCTCCTTATGTCAGACCAAATGTGAGCTAAGGAATCTCTCTCCTGTTTCCAACAGGAGACTTTTCTTACAGACTTAATTGGCCAGGTGGAGTCTGGTTAATCGCCTGCTGCACTTAGCCAGATCCCTGCTGGATTTTAGAGATAGTAACTTCAACAGGAATAAGTCCCTGTTACAGTGCTCTATTTCCAGAATGATAAGGTTAACTTCTGCTGACAGCAGCTTCCAGGTGCAACTAATTATCATGAGCTGCAAGGTTTATAAAGGCAGCCTGACAATTCCGCCAGTGTTTCACACAGAGGGCTAGAGAAGGCTGTATACCTGCCGCCCTGAGATACTGCAAATCTACCTTGGAAAACACTGCTGATTGGGTTTATACATGTGAGGACAAGGGCTATGCACTAAACTTCTGCTACACATTTTGGGTGTTTGACTTTGAACCAGATTAGCTGGCCAGTGATGGTAATTAGTGAAGTTTTGATTTGTTTACTTAGTCTCCTGAGCAGAGTAGGTTTAATTTTGCTTTTGCCCTCTTCTCTTCTCTCTCTCTTCTGTCTCTTCTTTCCCTCTCTTCTCTCTCTTCTCTCTCTCTTCTCTCCATTTTGATAAATGGCATGCGCACTACCAGCCGTCCGATTGGATCCCCTTGGAGGCTTCTGTGGTTGCTAAGCATCTTGACAACAGTCAATTTAGCTACAGGCTTTAAGGGAGGATGAGGCTTGCTACTATGGTCTGCTAGCACAAACAAAGATGAGCCATACTATGGGACTAAGAAATGTGACATAACACCCAACATAGTGAGATCTGTATGAGGGAACATATATAAATATATATACAAATGATGTTGCTGGCAAACATGATACAGTGCATGAAAGTTGGAATCAATTCTCTAACTCGTGTGAGTCCAAATAAAAGGTACAAGCTCAGTGAGCGCTGTTTTCCATCAGAGATATCCATTCTTGTTTGAGCTAATGATCAGGAAAGCGATCACTTATTGATAAAGTGTGGTCATCTTGATTCACCATGAAGCAGAATAATGTATTCCAGAGTGTTGTTACTGAAATGTCAGTAACCACGCGTTATGCCAGAAGGCAATGATATAAATGTCCATGGTGTCTTATAACTTATCATGGGGACATCATCTCCGGACGACATGATGGTATTATTTTTAGTGGGCATCATCCACTGGTCCTCTGGATATTGTGAACGTCATTCGTGGGGGGATGATCTGTTATAAAAAGTGCACTATGTTGACTCAATTTTTATCTGGCAGATCCAGGGTGTCCAATGTCTGGTGTCAGTATGTTGAGATGTCCCGATATCTGTAGTGATGTCCTGTGTGATCAGTCATATCATAGATATAAAGGAAACAGCTCAATTTAAAATCCTCATTGAGGCCTCTGTGACTGACTGTATCCAGGTTGTAGATCATCTTGGCTTCCAGTTGCAGTAACAGCATGTTACGATTCCAACCCCCCCCCCATGACTTGGGGTGTGTGCCTGTAGAATAGGCATGCAGCATAAAGTTGCCAAGCAATGGTGATTTTCTTTATCGGGTGACCGTGTGAAGGTCCCCCTGGGACCACTACCTGTGATGAGTGAGCCCTGCCAGAGGGTAGCGGTAGACATTGTGGGTCCGCTACTGATCCATAGTCAATCGGGGAAGCATTACATCCTCACAGTGGTTGATTTTGCAACCCCATACTCTGAGGCTGTGAGAGAAAGAAAGGTGGCGGAGGCTCTGATGAAATTTTTACTAGGGTAGGCTTTTCTATTGAGATCCTAACTGATCAGGGGATACATTTCATGTCTGAATTGCTCCAGTGTCTTTGGGCTACGTGTGTGGTAAAAGCCCTCTGCACAGCCCCTTACCATCCCCAAACCAATGTACTGTGTGAGCAGTTCAATGGGACGTTGAAGCAAATGCTGTGAACATTTGTGGAAGCCGGGAAGGGAGACTGGGAAACTCACTTGCAGCACTTTCTGTTTGCGTAGAGAGGTACCGCAAGAGTCTACTGGCTTCTCCCCTTTCGAGCTTCTGTATGGGCACTGTGTCCAAGGACCGCTCGATCTGTTCCATGAGGGACGGGAAGGGGAGACTACTAATACCGATGCCTCTGTGCTATGGTACGTGGTGGAGCTCAGGGACCAGTTAGAGAGACTCATGGGGTTAGCACAGGCTAACATCAGGCAGCTCAGACCAAGCAGAAGCATTGGTATGATCAGAGTGCCCGTAGCAGATAGTTTATTCCAGGGCAGCAAGTGCTTATTCTGAAGCCCACTCGGCAGAACAAATTACTGTCTGCCTGGGTTGGCCTGTACACGGTCCACCGGCGGATGAACGAGTGTAATTATGTGGTAAACCTGGATCCAGAGACAGATAGGCACAAGACTTACCACATAAATACGCTGAAAGCATATCATACGAGTAAGATAGCGGTACTGGCTATCTGTAGCCCACCGCTGGGGGACCCGGTAGCCAAGCTCTGCCCGTTCTCCTGGGAAAGCCCAGCAGAAATGTTCAGTGGAGCAGGTCCCCATCTCGCAGCTCCCCACCGGAAGCAAGCGAGAGCAATATTAGAGGAGTACTGGATCCTGTTCACATATAAGCCGGGCAGGGCCCATCTAACCAATCACCCGGTCCACACCAGGAATCACCAGCACCTCCACAAGAATGCTTACAGGGTTTCTACCAAAGTGAAGCGGAGCATAGAGGAAGAGGTAGAAGAGATGTTGGCCCTAGGAGTAATAGCATTGTCTCAGAGTCTTTGGGTTTCGCCAGTAGTCTTTGTGCCCAAGAAGGATGGGACCACCTGGTTCTGTGTCGACAACCGGCAGCTCAATGCTCAGACTGTGTCAGATGACAATCACATGCCCCGCATGGATGAGCTGTTGCATGGATGAGTTTTCAGTTATGCCATTCGGGATGAAGAACGCGCCGGCTACCTTCCAGCATCTGGTCAACCGATTACTGGAAGGGATGCAGGGATATGCTAGGGCTTACCTAGATGATATTGCCGTTTTTAGTGACACATGGGAGGCACATCTTGAACAAGTAGCGGCTTTGCTAACGAGGATCAGGGAAGCTGGGTTAACCCTCAAGCCATCCAAGTGCCTAGTCAGCATGGCTGAGGTACTGTACCTGGGTCACCGGGTAGGCGGAGGGCACCTCAAGCCTGAGCCTGCCAAGGTGGAGGCCATTGTAAACTGACCAGTCCCCCGTACCAAGAAGCAGGTTATGGCTTTCTTAGGCACTGCCGGTTACTACCGTAAGTTTGTGCCCCAGTATAGCGCCCTTGCCAAACCCCTGACCAAGCAGAAACTCTAGGTTCTGGTAGCCTGGTCTCCCACGTGTGAAGAGGCATTTCAGGCTCTCAAGTCCGATTTGGCAAGTGCCCCGATCCTGGCAAGTCCCTTCCAAAGCAAGCGGTTTTTGGTGCAGACCGATGGCTCGGATCAGGGCTGTGCTGAGCCAGGTAGGCGAGGAAGGGGGAGAACACTCAGTCGTCTCTGGGAGCACTGCCTTTTTTGTCCCGTATACAGCTTTATTACATCACAGCTAAGAGGGATTTGGAAGGAGATGAAGATACCCCAGGGAAGATTCTTGAACCCATTCTATTGATATACACTACCTTATTATTATTGGGGCCATGTGAGTTTTGGCATCACACGATCTATTTCAGAATATACATTTGACCAAAGTTTAGACATATTGCACTATGTTTTCTATATTTTTTACATTTTTGGAAATCAACTTTAAGAACTATGAGGATGGTTCATTTTGGCTTTTGAGTAGCGATTCAGTTTAAATTCACATTGCACTAAGACTTTTTTTATTATAAATTGTGTATATATTTCACTTTCTTACATTTTTAAGCACTCCTACTGAGATATTTACGTTTACGAGCACTTGGTGTTTTTTGTTGCTTGTTCACTGCAAATAAAATCTGAATGAAAAGTTGGAAAGAAGAAAACTGATTAAAAAGATAAAAACAATCAACATCAATAACCCCAAGAATAACAGCAGAGAATTTCAACTAGAACTGAAAAATCGCTTCAGTTTGCTCAAAATGCATGGGGATATCTGAACAATTATGAAGAACACAATTATGAAGAACTTATGAAGATTGTAGTTGAAAGTGCAGGAATCGCTAACAAAAGACAGGATAAGAAAATATCCAAAGCAATTACTGAAGAGATGACAAGAAATGAAGCAATCCCAAGACGTATGGACAATAATTGAATATACAGTACAGAGCTGTGCAAGACAATCTGTAAACGTATAAGTAAATATGTAATCAAATTTAACTGTGATATGATGAGGAAGACTATAGAAGATAAGAAACTGTTAAAGAAGACAAAAGGAGCGACTTATGATTGGTTAGTAGCAAATAATTGCGCTCAAATAAGACTATGGATCAACAATAAAAGGTTGTTCACTTTTCAAAGAAAGATTTGTGGACTTCTACATGAAATTGTAAGAGAACACAGATAACACAGGGCATAATCCAGCAGAGGAAAAGTGAGAAGATTCCACCAATAATGCACTATACAGTACCATGCGTTCGTCCATAAGAAGTGGCAAAAGCAATACATTTGGAGTATGGATAGGCTTCCCGGAAGATGAATTACAACTGAAATCTTGAAAGAAGCTGAGGAAGAAATAGAGAAAATACTTGAAAAACTCTTTACATGCTGCTTGAAGAACAGGAAAATTCCACAGCAGTAGAGCAATGTCATAGTTATCATTATCCATAAGAAAGGAGACAAAGAAGACCTCAAGAACTACAGTACAGATCAATCAGTCTGCTTACAATCACTTTCAAGATTTTTACGAAGATACTATTTAATCAATTGGAGTGAACTGGGACAGGATCACATACATCTATTCACTAAGCCAGGGGTGTGCAAACTTTTGCAGCTGCGCACCCCCTGCCTGCTGCCCCCGGTCCTCGCGCCCCCCTTACCTCAGTTCCCGGCATCAAATGATGCAGCGGGGTCATGTGATGTCACATTATGTGACCCCACGGCATAATTTGATGCCGCATTGCCATGGCGATGCATCAACAGGAATCAGAATCTCGGTAAGTAATAGGTTTAATTTAAATGCCTTGGGGAAGAGCGTGAGGCCTCTGCAACCACCGCGCCCCCCTAATAAAATCTTCCACCCCTCTAATAAAATCTCCCACCCCCCAGCTTGCACACCCTTGCACTAAGACATGCTATGCAGAGAATATTAAAATCCACATTGTCACAGGAGACCAGAACTTAACACTGTGATCAAGGCACCAGACAGGACACAGCAGTTCAAATAAAGAGTTTTTATTCTGGACGGAGCCAGCAAACACAGAACAAATCACAATAAGATCTTACACTCACCAAAACATGGAATACAGGGGCAATCCTAGCTACCTAGTGCCAGGTGCCACTTCAAAGGCTTTCCCAGGGTTGTCTTCCACTCCTGTGGGGGTAAGGACTGTCCAGACATCTCTTGGTGCAATACGTGGCTGAGCACTTTTTAATTCTGTGCTCAAAAGTCCTGCTCTCTGCTTCTCTGGCAACTCAAAGTCCCCCAGCACAGAAGCACTGTGACACACACACTGTGACACACACACTGTGACACACACACTGTGACACACACTGTGACATCATACTGAAACCATACCCTCCGGGTCCGTTGAAAAATTGTCTTCCACGAAACCGGTCCCTGGTGCCGAAAAGGTCCGTTTTTGTCCCCCCCCAGCTTTGTTTTTACCCCCCCCCAGCTCCGTTTTTGTCTCCCCCAGCTCCGTTTTTGTCCCCCCCCAGCTCCGTTTTTGTCCCCACCAGCTCCGTTTTTGCCCCCCCCCGACACACACAGTGACACACACACAGTGACACACACAGTGACAGACACAGTGACACACAGAATGACAGACACAGTGACACACACACAGTGACAGACACACACACAGTGACAGACACACACACACACACACAGTGACACACGCAGTGACACACACAGTGACTGACACAGTGACTGACACACTCAGTGAGTGACACACACAGTGACTGACACACAGACACACACAGCGACTGACACACAGACACACACAGTGACTGACACACAGACACACACAGTGACTGACACACTGACACACACACACACTGTGACACACACACTATGACATCATCCCGAAACCATACCCCCCGGTCCGTGGAAAAATTGTCTTCCACGATACCGGTCCCTGGTGCCGAAAAGGTTGGGGACCGCTGGTTTAAAACACACAGGAATCAAGAATTACAATTACAGGGTATGCAAGGTGTTACCAAGCATACTAAACAGGGTTTCTCCAGGGTCTGGTGGCCAGATGAGCCCCAGGAAAAGATGGGCAGGGGCCAGGGACTGGGCTTAACCTTTATTATGCTGGTCCCTGGGCCCCTTTCCGAAACACACATGTTTTATATAGCAGCTGCTATTCAGTGTTTGGTCAAAGTTGCCTGCCACGCATTACAAAGCAATGCATCACAGGCCTTTCGGGCAGGAAAAGGGCTAAAGGGTGATTGCCTTTATCAAGGTTTCATGGGTGCACAAGTAGAATAAATCTGGTGCAAAAAAACAGCATCACGTGTATTGGGGAAAGCAATAGGATTTTTTTGCAATGATAAATCTGACAAAAGTTTTATTTATTTATTTTTTACATCGGTTTTGCAGCCAGGAGACTTATAGGCTTACAGTATGGACTGACTTATTTTCTCTCCTTTCTGACAGAAAATAACACAAGCTAAGGTTCACCATTCAATTGATTCTTGGTGAATCTAGTTCTGTGAGTTTAAGCAGTTATGTATCTCTGTGGTGCTACTTTCACTGCAGACAGGGCCAGCATCAGGGGGTGACTACTTTACCTGGCCAGGCCATGTGACCTCCGAAATCGACCCCCGATTTCCGTGATCAGCAGGCCAGGCCACACTATCTGTGCCAGGCTTTGATTCAAGCTCCCTGCCTCACTCAACAACCTGTGCCCCTTTTGCCTGCTCAACAACCCATGCCCCCCTCTACTGTGAAAGGCTCGAGTTTTGGGCCCTAACAAACCTGGTGGCAGGGGACAGAATTGTGGGTGTATGTATCAAGGCAGAAGTGGAGAAAGTCTAAGGGAAATAATATGTATCAAAAAAGGAAATTCTATGGGGTTGATGTATCAAGACAACATTGGAGCAAACCCATGACATTTTCACCGTACACTCACTAAAGCATTTTGCTCCAAGTTTTCCCTGTCTGCCCCAGCTTACACCTTGGGGAATGTCTGTAGGAGGAGTTGGGGAACAGTTACTTGGTACACAGATTATAATGAGATGGATCACATTCTGTGTCTCTCTCTGCAACACTCTTTGCCTTTTATTTACCCCCAAAAAACTCCATATCTGAAGTGGCATAAGCCTAACTTTCTTAATTAGGTATAAAAAAAACTGTCCTTACATATGCCACAGCTCTGCTCCAAAAAATGGAGCATTGTGTCTAAACACGCTTTTCTTTATGTTGAGACATAGACCCTTATACTGTAGCTTTAATGGAATTTGTTTAATTGATACAGTACATCTGGTGCCCCTATGTTGTCCAAGAATTGCAAAACGTTTACCTTGATATATAGACCCTCACGGTGCTTTACATATTGCAACAGGGATGTGAAAGGCAGCTCTGAGAAAAGCCAAGATTATCTCATTGTTATCAGAGGTAAGAGGAGATTTCTTTTGACTGGCAAATTCATTGACATTTCTGACTCCCATTTGCTCAATTTGAGCTTGTTTTCAATGTTCAAAGTCAGAAAATATCCAGTTGGTGCAACTTTGCAAAATATGTTAGAGCTATTTGTCTCAAGTCCATTATTACATGGAGCCCTTAAGCCAATGCTCGCTTTTTAAACACAGATATTAAATCTAGCCTGGGATGAGATGCAAAGCAAGTGAACCCACTTACAGACAAACTGTTTCGACCTTTTGGGTCTCATCGGTGTGAATTTATATATGTATATATGTATATATGTATATATGTATATATGTATATATATATATATATATATATATATACAGTGCTTGACAAATCACCCAAAAATCTACTCGCCGAACCAAAAAATCTACTCGCCACCTAGTCCCGCCCCTAGTCCCGCCCCCAACCCCGCCTCTAGTCCCGCCCCCAGCCACGCATTTAAAAAAAAGCCATAAATTAAATAAATTGAATAAATTCCTAGTAAGAACATTCGTTTTTGATATTAGTTTATTTATTGTATTACATTATACTACAATTATTCCTTGGTGTGTGTGTGTGTGTATAAATGTCAAATCTAGAAAAAAAAAGCCAGATGTGGATGACTAGTTTCCTGCACCCCTTAACTAGTGTCTGGATGCCCCCGCTTCACAATATTTAAAGCAGCAATCCCGTCTGGGATCTTACCTGATCCGCAGACCCTCAAAGTCCAGGTACCCTCATTCCCGCAATGTTATACATTGGAGGGGAAGTGTTCGTTACCTGTCTTCTGGGTTAGGGGGGGTTCGATGTCTTCCGTGTGAAGCTTGAGTCAGATCTGGAAGTAAGCAGTATAGGTTATTTCAGTGTAGTATAGGGCAGTTAAGATATCCAGATCCATAGTGTGAGAGTGTGTGGGGGAGAGAGCGAGAGTGTGTGGGGGAGAGAGCGAGAGTGTGTGGGGGAGAGAGCGAGAGTGTGTGGGGGAGAGAGCGAGAGTGTGTGGGGGAGAGAGAGAGAGAGTGTGGGAGAGAGAGAGAGTGGGAGAGAGAGAGAGTGGGAGAGAGAGTGGGAGAGAGAGAGAGAGTGGGAGAGAGAGAGAGGGAGAGAGAGAGAGTGGGAGAGAGAGAGAGTGGGAGAGAGAGAGAGTGGGAGAGAGAGTGGGAGAGAGAGAGAGTGGGAGAGAGAGAGAGTGGGAGAGAGAGTGGGAGAGAGAGAGAGTGGGAGAGAGAGAGAGTGGGAGAGAGAGTGGGAGAGAGAGAGAGAGAGACAGAGAGAGAGTGGGAGAGACAGAGAGAGAGTGGGAGAGACAGAGAGAGAGTGGGAGAGACAGAGAGAGAGTGGGAGAGACAGAGAGAGAGTGGGAGAGACAGAGAGAGAGTGGGAGAGAGAGTGGGAGAGACAGAGAGAGAGTGGGAGAGACAGAGAGAGAGTGGGAGAGACAGAGACAGAAAGAGAGTGGGAGAGACAGAGACAGAAAGAGAGTGGGAGAGACAGAGACAGAGAGGTTGAGAGACAGAGACAGAGAGTGGGAGAGACAGAGAGTGGGAGAGACAGAGAGTGGGAGAGACAGAGAGAGAGAGACAGAGAGAGAGAGTGGGAGAGAGAGAGTGGGAGAGAGAGAGTGGGAGAGAGAGAGACAGGGAGAGAGAGAGACAGGGAGAGAGAGAGACAGAGACAGAGAGAGACAGAGACAGAGAGAGACAGAGACAGAGAGAGACAGAGAGAGACAGAGACAGAGACAGAGAGAGACAGAGACAGAGACAGAGACAGAGAGAGACAGAGAGAGACAGAGAGAGACAGAG